>NC_037669.1:98182832-98485758 GCF_003255815.1 Theropithecus gelada
AGGGAGGGGAGGGAGGGAGGGAGGGAGGGAGGGAAGAGAGGGAGGGAGGGAGGGAAGGAAGGAAGGAGCAGGGGAGGAGAGGGGAAGGAGGTAGAGGGAGCGGGGGAGAGAGGGGGAGAGAGAGAGAGAGAGAGAGAGAGAGAGAGAGAGAGAGAGAGAGAGAGGGAGAGAAAGCAAGCAAGCAAGCAAGCAAGAGCCCCAGTTAGACAGAAGTGTCTCTGAGCCCTCAGTCCTGGCCCCATAAAAACATTACACTTCAGAAAATGCATTTGGGGTAGCAGGAATCTGTAGCTGGGATCAGATTCCCTTGGCTGGCTTTGGATGAGTTGCTGGGTGCCCGGGGCTGGAGCATTTACCTGAGGCAGGCACTGGAAGAGGCAGCACTGGACTCAGAATGGGCAGCACAGGCCTGTTGCCTTGCTCAGCTACTGGCTGGCAGAGGAAACCTGGGCAGCCTCGTTGGTCAATCTGGGTTTACATGACCCATCAGTGAACAAGGGGCTGGAAGAGGTGAGGTCTAAGAGAACAAGATGTGCAGAAGAGCATCTTGTTCAGATGGGACATGAAGATCTTACTAAGGTGTGGGCAAGTTCAAGTTGACTGACGGTCTGCACTATTAAGGGGCTCTCAGGAACCCAGGGCCAGCCTAGGTGGGCACACAGCTCCAACCTGAGGGGCCTGATAAACAGGGCCATACTGTACCACACCATAACTTGGCTAGAGGACAGAAACTCACCACTAATTAAGACAAACAGTACTAAATTTGCACGCATCGGTGTTTCTAGAGAGGGGCAGTGCATGAAGGTGAAAAACAAGGGGCTTAGAGTCACAGATTTGCAAATCCTAGCTTTGTCATTTACTCACTCGAATGACCTTGGGTTATCAAAACACCTAGCAGCCTGGGGCCCCCTGTTCCAATGAGAATCAAAGTAACCAGCTTTCAGCCCTGTTGCGAACTCCAAAAAAAAATAAATAAATAACGTGGGCAAAATGCTAGGCACAATGCCTTGCCAATTAAAAAAAAAACTCAAAAGCATGAGTCCCCAAGTTGCCTCAGCTCAACCTTTTTGAGTTAATTGTTTAAGAAACATGGCTCTGCCAGGCGCAGTGGCTCATGCCTGTAACCCCAGCACTTTGAGAGGCCGAGGCAGGTGGATTACCTGAGGTCAGGAGTTCAAGACCAGCCTGACCAATATAATGAAACCCCATCTCTTACTAAAAATACAAAAATTATCCGGGCATGGTGGCGGGCGCCTGTAGTCCCAGCTACTCAGGAGGCTCAGACAGGAGAATAGCTTGAACCCGGGAGGCGAAGGTTGCAGTGAGCTGAGATCACGCCACTGTACTCCAGCCTGGGTGACACAGCAAGACTCCATCTCAAAAAAAAAAAAAAGAAAATGGCTCTCTCTGAGCACCCATGGACTACTTCCTTGAGCATCTGATCTGTGGCAGCATGAAAACAAGGCTGGGTTTCTCCACAGGTGCTGTGGTCAGACCTGGAGAACACCAGGGGAGACCTCACTGCAGGAATGACCGTGAAGGAGGGGATCTCCGACTCTTCCCGGTCCACACACCATGTCATTCACCAGGTTCGCCTGCCCCAGCCAGGGAGGCATGTGTTGGGCTGGAAGGCAGTGCCCAGAGCACAGAGGAGGCACGTCTGCCGAGCGCCTGGTACAGCTCTTCACGGACTGCCACCTTTGAGGAGGGCACTTAACCACGGTTGTCCTCGCCAGATAAGGTGAATGGGGGCACCTCCCTTCCAGCAGGGGCAGGAGCAGGGAGGGCAAATCACCTCGGATCGAAGTACAACATTCTCCTCTTCAAGGTCTTTCAGCTTCTTTTGAAGAGAATCCAAATGAAAGTAATTCTGGACTGAGGAGGACGACTCATTCCTCTTCAACCTAGGGGAGAAAGTACGCTCACAACCTAGGGAGACGCGTTTCCTCCCACCACCTGGCAAACCACGTTAGAGACACAAAGAAGGGCTTGCAGGAAGGACAATGACCCACCAGACCCTTCTCCCAGCCCCAGGAAGACAGAGCTCCCAGTGCACAGGCTCACCACCAATTCAGAACCCACATCTCAACCCTTTATCCACAACTTGCCACATCACCTCAGAATTCAGGGGACCAACTCTGTTTAAAGCCTACACAATTTCAGGATGTCTGGGAGTTCATTTAATATTCATAATGCATTTGTATGTGCCAACAACTCTGGTAAGTACTCTGTATGTTTTAACTCAATTAATACTTATAACTCTGTGACCTAAGTTCTACTGTTATCTCCATTTTACAAAACAAGTACAAAGGTTAAGTAACCTAGCCAACAGCATGCAGCTAGTAAGTCCCAGAGCCAAGATCTGCAAGCAGCCCACTGGGCTGTAGAGTTCACGCTCCCAACATGAGGATCTGCTGACTCTCAGAGAAGACACCACGCCTTCTGTCCCAAGGACCTGCCACAGCACCTCTGGCTCCAGAACCCTGAATTGCCTCCAACAGCAGAGCCTAACCCATTATCCGCTCATGTGCCAGGGCAAATCAATCTAAATTGACAAATAAGCAGTAAGACCCAGGAAAAGGAAAACTAAAAACCTGTCCATCCATGTCCCGCTAAAATAGTAAAATCAATCTGTTTGAGGCACTTGGAGATGCTTGGTCCAGAGAAGGCTGAGAGCAGCTGACCTCCATTGCTGCTGAAGGTGACCCTGTCTAGGTGACTCCAAGGACATCAACAGCGGTCAGCCTGTGCTCTGGCCTCCAGAAATACAGCCCTCTGGTGACTTACGGGGTTGAGCAAACGGACTCGGGCTCGCTCTCCTCCGCAGCGCTGGTGTAGAACTGAAGCAGCTCATCCTTCATGGACAGCTCATGCCGGAGCTGAGACACCTGCACAAGCAGAGCGGGGGCCCATCATTTGCTTCCCAAAAGGTGATTATCGTCCCGACTCACATTCTAATACTTACCACTTAGTGACAATATTTTTCTTAAAATTCACCATTGAAAATGAAAGCATTTAAACTGATTTTGTGCTATTCAAAAAAATAGGCTTTCATTTGGTCTATTTAAAAGAAATACAATTACTTTTTGATAGAAAGCTGTCTAAATTCATCATTTTTACTTTGGTACAGGGAAGAGCAGGGAGGGGACTAGAATGATGCTTGGGGGCCAGGCACGGTGGCTGGCGCCTGTAATCCCAGCACTTTGGGAGGCCGAGGCGGGCAGATCATCTGAGGTCAGGAATTCAAGACCAGTCTGACCAACATGATGAAACCCTGTTTCTACTGAAAATACAAAATTAGCCGGGTGTGGTGGCGTGTGCCTGTAATCCCAGCTACTCGGGAGGCTGAGGCAGGAGAATCGCTTGAACCCGGGAGGCGGAGGTTGTAGTGAGCTGAGATCATGCCACTGCACTCCAGCCTGGGCAACAGAGAGAAACTCCATCTCAAAAAAAGAATGATGCGCCTGGCGCGGTGGCTCACGTCTGTAATCCCAGCACTTTGGGAGGCCGAGGCGGGCAGATCACAAGGTCAGGAGATGGAGACCATCCTGGCTAACATGGTGAAACCCCGTCTCTACTAAAAATACAAAAAAGTAGCTGGGCATGGTGGCGGGCGTCTGTAGTCCCAGCTATTCAGGAGACTGAGGCAGGAGAATGGCGTGAACCCGGGAGGCAGAGCTTGTAGTGAGCCGAGATCACGCCACTGCACTCCAGCCTGGGCGACAGAGCGAGACTTGGTCTCAAAAAAAAAAAGAATGATGCTTGTGGGGATGCGACTGTTCAGGGGCTTTGGAAGTAGCCAGATGACCAGCTGGTCAAATAGCCAGAAAAATTGATCATGTTACTAAATGAAAGAAAAGGCCATTCATTCACTTCTGCCAGAACCAAACCCAAACTCCAAATCGGATCCTGGAGATGCCAGCTCTGCACGGGCCAATACAGGCAGCTCACCAACCCTTGCTCTCACACTTGGATGACCACACAGCCCCATTCTGGGATGCACCCTCATAAGGCTCCTGGCAAGTCCAGCCGGACCTCATTCCATGCTCAATGCTCACTGGATAGGAATTTCAGACACAGGAAGAAAAGAGGCAACCATCAGGGAATGGCTATATTGACTCCTGCTGAGATGGCTTTGCAAATCACCCTGATTTGTACTTAAGGTTTTTAAATAAAGTTGTACTGTACAATTTTTCACTTGCCCTTTCACTCTGCAGTACTGATGAACAGGGAACCAGTGCTATAAGAAGAACTGCAGTTATGTTTTAACTCTTTGTTTATAATTTGACTTAGGGTCTATGGTTTATTGCAACTTTTCTATATAACAGAGTGAATTATTATGTCTTCCATGGAGAAGACAATTTTATGTGCATAGAAGTTTTAACTTTGACACCTAGACTGATAATTTAATAATATGCCAAAGGGAAACATGTTATAGCTTTCAAATTCAAAGTTCTTCTGAGGGGGAAAAAAGGCATTTCCACTCCCAGAGAGTTGGATCCTCTTTGCGCAAGGTGAGGCTTGTCCCAAGCAAGAACAGTATAGTGAAGAAGCTGACGGGTGACCATTTGTGAGTTACTGGGTGGCATATCCCGCTGCTCACAAGTGGCTGGTAGGGGGCCAGGCTAACCCAGCATGCTTTCCCACCAGTCACATGAGAGGGAATCCAGGTCATGATGCTGGGGGCAGGGAATGCAGGAATCACTTTATTTCTCCTAAAATACAATAGCATTCTCTCTTCTTACATCTTAAAGAAAGCCCAGGATTAAAACTTTTCTTATATAGTGGCAACTATGCTTCATCATATGAAAACTACTGTTAAACCCAGACAACAATGTACTGGAATAGTTCTAACAAGGAAAAAGGGTGAATACATCTTAGGAACGTGAACAAGGGCATCCACCCCCACTAAGAAAGTTTCTGATAGAAAATAAGGAAGAAGAGGCCAGGCACAGGGCCTAACGCCTGTAATCCCAGCACTTTGGGAGACCAAGGCAGGTGGATCACTGGAGCCCAGGAGTTTGAGACCAGCCTGGGCGACATGGTGAAACTTTTCTCTATAAAAAACACAAAAATTAGCCAGGCATGGTGGCACATGTCTGTAGTCCCAGCTACTTGAGAGGCTGAGGTGGGAGGATCGCTTGAATCCAGGAGGTCAAGGCCGCAGTGAGCTGTGATCTCACGACTGCACTCCAGCCTGAGTGACACAGTGAGACCTTATCTCAAAAAAAAAAAAAAAAAAAAAAAAAAGGCTGGGCATGGTGGCTTACGCCTGTAATCCCAGCACTTTGGGAGGCTGAGGTGGGAGGATCACCTGAAGTCAAGAGTTCCAGACCAACCTGGCCAACATGGTGAAACCCTGTCTCTACCAAAAATGTAAAAAATTAGCTGGGTGTGGTGGTGGGCACCTGTAATCCCAGCTACTTGGGAGGCTGAGGCAGGAGAATAGCTTGAACCCGGGGGGTGGAGGTTGCAGTGAGCTGGGATCGCAACACTGCACTCCAGTCTGAGTGACAAGGACAAAACTCCATCTCAAAAAAAAAAAAAAGAAAAGAAAAGAAAAAGGAAAAAGAAAAGTGGAAAAGAAACAAGGAGTGTTGTCACAGTTAAAATTTATCGTTAGAAGAACAGGGTGATAGAAAAGAAGCTACTAAGTAGGGCCTGGCTCTAAGCTTCTTATCCTTGCCCTAGCAACCCCACCTGACTCCACAGCCGCTCTCCTCTGTCCACACCACGTCCCTTCCAGAAAATCAGTATCATTCCTTCTAAACCTAGGTACCCTAAGATAAACCGAAAAGCTCCATGCCCTTCCTCTCACCACTGATGTCCATTAGTCAAGATCGATGTCATGGAAATAAGAGGGTTTCTATCATGAAAACAATAGGCTATTTTTGTTTTGTTTTACACACACAAAATTATACTGTAACGATGAATGTGAGTCACCACTTTCCTCTGTGTACACGAGCTGGCCTCCTAACAGGGCTCCTTCTTCAGCGGCCCAAGCCCAGCCAGACTCAGGAACCACTGCTCGTTGTCATGTTAGCCTGGGTGCCCTTCTGCCAAGCGTGGAGCATCTTAATCAGCCTGCATGGTTACAGTCTAGACTCTCTGAGGACAAGGACTGTGGCTGGCCCAACATGACACACAGACCAACGACTGAGTAAGGACCGTGCCCGCCCTGAGCCATCCCATCCACATGGCCTGAGGAAAGAAAGGGACACAAGCAGCAGCAGGAGCTGCAGGAAGGTGGCTTTCAGTCCCCAGGTGACCGTTTCAGAATAGACAATTCTGGGCTCAGGCCGCGGTTGTGCCCTCAGGAGGGCTCTTCCAATTAGAACCCCATTCTATCATCTCCCTCAGCCATGCCCACGGCTCCCAGGCCTGTGGCGGGGCCCTCTGGAAGCCTCGGCCTCCAGTGTCTTACCTCCTCCCTGATGTGTTCCACCTGCTCCTCCAGCAGCTCGTTCCTCTCGGTTAGGGTCTTGTTTTTCTTCAACAACGACTGGCCGATGCGAGCGGCCAATTCTAAATCCCGCTCTTTCTATGAAAGGAAAGAGGGAGAATAGGGATTCAAAAGACCTGTGCTTCCTGAAGGAGTCAACAGGTGCTCAGTGTCAAATGAGGAAAACATGAGCATCTAGAAATAACAAAGGAATTAATAATTCACCATCTGTGTTGGCATTTGATGCCCGTTAAAACAGGCGTAACCTCTGCCCATATAGTATGTGAGAGCTACATGGACATCACGCAAGGAAAGGGAAGTCTGAAAATGTAATGAAAACAAATCTTTGTTCCTATGGGGAAGAAAACAATGCTTCTAAAAACAGTTGTTTGCAACTGCTTTTGTTATTTGTGGAATCACTTGATAACCTGTCTCTCCACCTGCAGGCTGGGCTATTGTATGGCCAGGGCAGGGCACAGGGAAACAGTAGCTATTTGTTAAGTGAATGAATGAATAAATATAGAAATTATAAAACGCTCTTACAATGAAGCCAAGAGCTGACACAGGGAGGCAGCCTCTTCAGCATACATTAGGCAGGAATGCATTGAATTCCTTATTTTTGCCTTATGTGAAACAAAAATGTTTAAAGTTACTCTCAAAAACAACTACATGCTTTTTTGTTTTTTTACTTAGAAAAGGCTACTTAGGCTTCATTTAAGAAAAAAACAACTTTCAAAATGGAGATGTTATGCATAAAATTGCCATATTCAGAGACAAAAACACTCTTAAGGGCACAGAATTTTCTGTTAGCTCAGCTGATGGCATCAATTAGGCAGAGCCAGTACACAGAGGAAAATTCGGAGTGGCATATAAAGGCAGGGTAGCCTCTGCGGGGAGAAAGACGTCCCCTGATAGTGGACAGATGCCATCAGCAAATGCAGACTTAGCGATTTGCTACCACAGTCAGATTCAACTTGGGTGCTGGCAAGGGGAGAAGTCAGAAAAATTAAATCATTTTAGAAGTATATGCTAATTACTCTGTTCATGTGGTTTGAAAGAAAGAATGGAAACATGTCATCTGGGGTAGGAAAAACACTGGGGAGGAGTCCTAGGTTCTGATCCAACACCTGCTATTAACTACCCACAATGTCCCAGGCAAACGGCTTTTGCTTCACAGGGATCAAGTACACTAGAGATTGATTTTTTTTTCTTTTTTGAGACAGAGTCTTACTCTGTCACCCAGGCTGGAATGCAGTAGCACAATCTCAGCTCACTGTAACCTCTGCCTCTCAGGTTCAACCAATTCTCCTGCCTCAGCCCCTTGAGTAGCTGGGATTACAAGCACGCACCACCACGCCCAGCTAATTTTTGTATTTTTAGTAGAGACGGAGTTTCACCATGTTGGCCAGACTGGTCTCAAACTCCTGACCTCGGGTGATTCGCCCTCCTCGGCCTCCCAAAATGCTGGGATTACAGGTGTAAGCCACTGTGCTGGGCCAACAGATTCATTTTTCAGGCCACAGGTTTCAAACCCATTGGTGGGTTGAGAACCATTTTAGTAACAGCAACCGACATTTTGTTTTAACTTAAATACAACGGCACAGAATTGAAAACACCAAAGTGCATTATATGTAATAAGAGTATTATTTCATGTTTAAACTGTTGCTTGTCACATATTTACCTATGTGAGTACTGGGTCACAACCTAAGCTATGTTTCTTACAGCAGGTACTGGTCACAAATTGAACTGCTCCAGGTGAACTATCCTGCTGTAAACTGGGAGAGTATGGGTTCTCTATTTGAACATGGGTTCCCTCAACTGTTAAATGGAGGCAGAGTAAAGGGGCAGGCTAGCTGAGATATTCTAGAAAAACTCTTCTAACTTTATGATTCGCTGAGTTTTAGAATAAAGAGAATAATCAGCTTTTATTTCTAACGTCTTAGATATCCACCCAATGATTCCATGCAACCGCAGACATCTCCCTTTGCTAACCACAGGAACTTCACTGCGGTATGAGCGCAGCGCTTGAGGTCAAGTACAGTTTGAGAAGACTGGATTCAACAGCACTTTGGCTCCCTCTTGCAGGATGATGGTCTCTCTCCTCCAGGCCTTCCACAATCCCCAAACTGGCAATGCTGTCACCACAGTCCCAGAAGCCAGCCAGGTATCACAGTATCAAAAATGAGCTATAGATAGGCCAGGCACAGTGGCTCTCACCTGTAATTCCAGCACTTTGGGATCACTTGAGGTCAGGAGTTTGAGACCAGCCTGGCCAACATGGCAAAACCCTGTCTCTACTAAAAACACAAAAATTAGCTGGGCGTGGTGGTGGGAGCCAGTAATCCCAGGCACTCGGGAGGCTGAGGCAGGAGAATCACTTGAACCCAGGAGGCAGGGCTCGCAATGAGCCAACATCACCCCACTGCACTCCGGTCTAGGTGACAGAGCAAGACTCTGTCTCAAAAAAAAAAAAAAAAAGAGTTGCAAATTCCCCAACTCATTCTCACAATTTGTGCCTCCCCATCATGACCTTGCCTTTCTAGAAACACAGTCCATGTGGAGACAGTCCTGTCATGGGGCAAAGGGGACTCGGTGAATCTGCCCAACTAACCGAGATGCTCATCTCTGCACACTGGCCCAGTGTCTACCAAGAAGTTCCCTTGGCTGAGTGCAGTGGCTCATGCCTGTAATCCCAGCACTTTGGAAGGCCAAGGCAGGAGGATTTCCTGAGCGCAGGAGTTCAAGACCAGCCTGGGCAACACAGGAGACCCCATCTCAAAATACAAAATTGAAAAAAAAAAAAAAAAGGGTCCCTTATTTCATGGGCCTTTGTCATTTCTGAGACTCAACAGTTGTGCTTATTAGGTACCTAGAGGAAAGGATTCAAAGAACTGTGTGAGGGAGACTGCACAGAATTAAAGTCTCCAGGGGCTGACTCAAAATTAGCACCTAGTCCAGGTGGTTTCAGCTGGATTTAGTTAAAACTGCAATACCAACGTTCACTTCTCTTTGGAAGTATAGTCTCCAAAAATCTAACTCAAGTGTATCAAATGTCTCTACTAGAACTAGTTCTCAGACTGAACACTCAGCAGGTGCTTCATCAGTGCTTGCCTGATCTGCATTGCCTTCACGCATCCAGGCTGTCAAGTTCCAACAAGCACTGATATTTTGCATGCCTTAGTCACATTTTTTGTTTGTTTTTGATGGAGTCTCGCTTTGTCACCCAGGCTGGAGTGCAGTGGCATGATCTCAGCTCACTGCAACCTCTGCTACCTAGGTTCTAGTGATTGTCCTGCCTCAGCCTCCCAAGTAGCTAAGACTACAGGCACACGCTACCTTGCCCAGCTAATTTTTATATTTTTGGTAGAAATGGCACTTCACCATGTTGGCCAGGCTGGTATCGGACTCCTGACCTCAAGCAATCTGCCCACCTCAGCTTCCCACAAGTGCTGGGATTACAGGCGTGAGCCACTGCGCCCAGCCTTTAGCCACATTTTGTACGCATTTCAATGCAAACAAATCAAGCACACAGCATAATAATGAAGATGGCTCAGGCAAGGCAAGGGACTGCCAGGGCGCCTGAAGAATGCAGAAGACTTCCAGCACACAAACGGCCAGAAACCAACAGGAATTGGGAGACAGGAAGGGGAAGAAAAACAAGTAGAGCGGTGAGCTCAACAATGAAGTCCTTTGTCCTACTCGTTACACCTCAAACCCTGCACCTAAGGGCTGCCTCGCCTCTTCATGCCCCACTAAGGACAAACACTTCCCTGGTCTACACCAGAAATGTAATCTTTAGGGTAATTTTAAAGAACACTCTCTGCCAGAAGCAGCAAAAAGTCAGAGCAAATGGGTATAAAAATAGAGTTAGAATAAGATCTAGTATCTGACAGCACAACAGGGTGGTTACAGTTAACAATAATTTACGGCACATTTAAAAACAACAAAGTATAATTGGAATATTTGTAACACAAAGGAATGATAAATGCTTGCTTGAGGTGATGATACCCCTTTCTTTCTCCCCCCTCTACCTTTTTTTTTTTTTCTCACTCTGTTGCCTAGGCTGGAGTGCGCTGGTACAAGTACAGCTCACCATAGCCACCAACTCCTGGACTCAAGCAACCCTCCCACTTCACTTTCTGAGTAGCTGGGACCACAGGCATGCACCGCCATGCCTATCTCATTTTCGGAATGCACATTTGGGCAAAGTTTGCCTCCTCCTCAGTTACAGCGTCTAACTTTTTGTAGAAACAGGGTCTCACTATGTTACCCAGGCTGGTCTCAAACTTCTGGCCTCAGGCAATTCTCCCACCTGTCTGGATTACAGGTGTGAGCCATGTTGCTCAGCCTGATACCCCATTTACCCTGATGTGATTATGATGCAGCATATGCCTTTACCAAAGTATCTCATGTACCCCATAAATACATACACCTACTATGTACTCAAAACATCGAAAATAACAAGTTATATTAAAAATAGTTATAGAAAAAATGGAAATTTAAACAGAAATGTTATTGTAGAGTCTCCAGTTTTTTCTCTTTAATATTACTGAGGCAACAGGCTGGTTGGGTTTTTCTTTGAGAATTATAAGAATGGGCCGGGCGCGGTGGCTCACGCCTGTAATCCCAGCACTTTGGGAGGCCGAGGCGGGCGGACCACGAGGTCAGGAGATCGAGACCATCCTGGCTAACACGGTGAAACTCCGTCTCTACTAAAAATGCAAAAAATTAGCCGGGCGAGGCGGCGGGCGCCTGTAGTCCCAGCTACTCGGGAGGCTGAGGCAGGAGAATGGCGTGAACCCGGGAGGCGGAGCTTGCAGTGAGCCGAGATCGCGCCACTGCACTCCAGCCTGGGCGACTAAGCGAGACTCTGTCTCAAAAAAAAAAAAAAAAAAAGAATTACAAGAATGAAAAAAACCTCCCATTTCTCTAGCCAAAATATGATTAATGTTTACTTCTAAAAACAAGAAAACAGGTTGGGCATGGCAGCTTATGTCTGTAATCCCAACACTTTGGGAGCCCAAGGTGGGAGAATCAGGAGTTTGAGGAGGCCAGGAGTTTGAGACCAGCCTGGACAACATTAAAAAAAAAAAAAGGATAAAAACCAGAAAATAGCTAGAAGATGGTCACTGGATTAAACTACAATGAGAAACAGAGACCACAAACAAGTAATTTAGGCCCTTGGAAATAAGCTATTAAAAGAACTAGTTCCTTTATTCCCCCAAGAAATGAGGCAAGGTAGCGCTCATTCTAACTGCCTCCTTCCTCTCCTCACTATGCTTTCAAAGCATAGACTTAAAAAAGACTGTAACTTGAGTCTCAGCCCCCTTTTACCAATGAACTCTAGCGCTGACTGACACACCTACTAGAGATTCCGAACAGCTTGCCGCCTACACTTAGCAACTGACTCATCTCATTCACCAATTTCAGGACAAAAAGCATGACTAAGGGGCCAGTGGAATCACCTCTCTGTAACTGAGGAGGCAAGCTCTGCCCAAAGGTGCATTCCAGACAGCAGCAAGCCCAGGCGAGCCACAGCATCTTGTTCCCCTTAAAACCAGAAGTGAACTCTCCACGCTGGTGGAAGGCTGTGCTTTGGGATCCTGTGCAAATCCGCCAGTACCCCACTTGCCTGCCTACAGCAGGTATGCAAACCACAGCACGAGAACAGAAGAAACAGAGCCAAAGCCCAGGAAAAGCATGGCACAGGGCAATAGCTACATGACTGGGACAGTTAGACTTTAACCAGGACACCCTCCTAGTTCCAAGGAAAGGCAGTAACTCAGGCGTAAATCTTATCAGGACAGGAACAGAATGGCATCAGATATGGAACACACAGACACAAACAGACACTGTTGCCATGATGACCCTTTAAAAATAAAACAGGCTGGCTCTGGTGGCTCATGCCTGTAATCCAAGCACTTTGAGAGGCCAAGGTGAGAGCATTTTTTAATTTAAAAATGTGAGAGATTCAAATAAACAGTGGCTGTAGTTTGGTTCTAATTTTGTTTTGTTTTGTTTTTTGAGACAGAGTCTCACTCTGGTGCCCAGGAGAAGTGCAGTGGCATGATCTCGGTGCACTGGAATCTCCATCTCCCGAGCTCAAGCGATCCTCCCACCTCAGCCTCCCGAGTAGCTGGGGTTACAGGCATACACCACGCCTGGCTAATTTTTGTATTTTTTGTAGACACGGGGTTTGGCCATTTTGGCAAGACTGGTCTCAAACTCCTGTGCTCAAGTGATCCACCTGTCTTGACCCCCCAGAGTGCTGGGATTTACAGGCATAAGGCACTGCACCAGACCAGGAGGACCGTTCGAGCCTCAGAGTTTAAGATCAGCCTGGAGTTTAAGATCAGCCTGGGCGATATAAGGAGACCCCACCTCTACAGAAAAATAAAAAAAATACATTGTTCATCCAGCTGGATGAACAAAACAAACAGGACTGTGGGGTGACTCCCAAGCCTGGGGCTCAGCAAGGGCACAGACTACTTGGGGATGGGGTTGGGGCTAGCTTCAAAGGTCCCTGGCAGGCCCTGCAGCACAAGACTGAGAAGCAGGAAAGAACCGACGCAGTTAAATGCCATAGAGGGCCAAGGGTGGGAGAGCAGGAGCCATGTCCCCAGTGACAGTGAAGGGCTAGAGGAGGATTCAGGACCGTGAGCAATGGGTGGCCTTGACTACACAGCGAGGAGCCTTAGAGAAAGGGTGAGAGGGTCACAGAGGGCATGGTCGGTGGCAGCTGCAAGGAAGAGTAAAGCAGAGAGAAGCTAAAATCTCACTGCTGAGGCCCCAAGAGTTTGAGTGGTGGCCTTGGAAGGTACAGATTTAGGACCCCTCTCAGAAGACTCAATGACCTGAACAGGGGCTGATGAGCGGGCGCCAGAAGCAGTCTGTAAGATCTGGAGAGCACTGCTGGGGGAAACGGCTGCAGTAGAAAGGGGTCAGCAATCAACCATTTTCAAAAGTCAGTGGTGCCAACCAAGGCAGCCTGCCACGTGGCTAACACCAGAGACAGCCGCAACTGGAGTGGCACCCGAAGGCTGGAGGCCGGTGCCCCAAAATACCGCCCTTGACACCCTGTCACATAGCCAAAAACCCTGACATCACTTCTGGGGAGCTGATGAGTTTGTGACTTCAAACAGGAGTGGACTGCAGGACCAGGAAGAGAATGCTGGATGTGCAGAGGTAGAAACACGGCAATAGAGAGACATAAAAACGGTGAAAGAATGCCACACACCCCCAAAAAAACCTCTGGGAAACCAGTCTGGCCCAGTTTCTGTCTGAGCTTCAACCCTGACCTCCCACTGGTTGAAAACAATGACAATGATTTCTGTGTCCTCCACATAATAAGCACATACCCCAAAATCATTCCAGTTTCTAGAGCAGAAGCAAGGGGCTAGAAGGCAGCACCTGTTCATTTAAGGCCTGATTCAGTGAAGGGGGCAGTGTATTAATGATGGAGATTTATTCAACAAATACTAAGAACCTACCATGTTCTGGCCTGTTCCAGGCATGCAGATACACTTATACCCATCTGTTTCTAGAGACCTTCGTCATACTTAATTCTCAACTGCAACAGAATACTCAGAAGAAATTCAGAAAACCAGTCTCTAAAATATAGGCAGCTCATCTAATCTTAAGCAACTTACTTAAATTTTTCTTGCCATGCTTATTTTGCTTATTTCTATGCTGACACTGCATAATATTCCACTAGCCTAAGTCAAAACTTAAAATACATTAGGAAGACACAGACGATGATACATTTTCTGACATTTTTTGGATGCACTTAAAATGTATCATTAGTCAATGTTTCAGGACTTTTTACACTTACAACTGGATATTCTACCAAGTATTTAAACGCACCACATTTGGTGCCATTAATATATTCCTTTAAAAACATAAAATATCTGCACAAAATTATAGCTATAAAGGCCTACGTAGCTACTAGTTCATAAAGTAAAGCCATTACATTATACCTTGAAAGAGACCAATTTCCAAGATTCCTCACTGAAACAGGTGATAAGGCATGCTTTAATCAGTATCAATGAAAACCAGTCGATTATAAACAACTCTTTTGCCTTCCCCTAGAGCACTTACCTCCTCAAGAAGCCGAGTGACAGCATCTATGTCATTATATGTCTTAGTCATCTGGCCAACTCTTTCAGCACATAAAACTGTAAGAAATAAAAATGACAATGAGACTCCCGATGTCACAGACCTGCCAAACAAATGACTCATGTAAAAAAGCGTCCCTAACATTATGCCTGCACATTAGGCACGGAGGGTCACTGGCTCTGCTGGGTTCAACCCGCAATGTACTCACCACCACCAGATTTCACTTCCCAGTTCCAGTGACTGGAGGATGAGCAGGGGGACTTGTAACCCCTGTGAAACCTTGACATTGTGTGTCTGTGTGTGTGAGCATGTGCTGAGGGCGAAGCAATGGAGTGGAAGGCGGTCTGGCCTCACAGATATTCAGTAAACTGAAGTAGGTGGGGTGGGGGCCAGCAGCACAGCCACCCATGTGTGAATGATGAGAAAGGCCTGTAGCATCTAGACTCCACTAACCATACAGACCCAACCATATGAACAGACTGGAATCCTTCAGAAAACAGCTGCTGTCATAATTATTAAACAAGAGTCTTAAACTGATAATTTCAAAATGGCACAGCCCCCTCGCCCCAAGTGGCCCACATTCTAAGGTTATGCAATCAGCTCCATACCATGAAAACTAGGTTGTTATTTTTTAAATATACATTAAAAAGACTACTACGATTGCGCGCGTGCACACACACACACACATACACACACAGAGTAATATTTCATTACATGTACAATTTACTGTGGTCATACGAGGCTGCACATAAGCACTTTAGGACTATGGGTCTTTGTTCTCCGTCCGTTGGAGAAATCGGTTGTGAAACAAAAGAAGGCTCTTGTCTGCTAAAGATACATCAGGGTTGTTTTATTTTAAATCAATGACAAGGAACTGATTTGCAGTTCAACAAACACCAAGAAGGTAGCATAAGTTTTATTCTATGGGGGGAGGAGTGAATATAAATGGATTTATGGCCAGTCAATGTGCAAAATTTTTTGAAACCTGTCACTTTGGGACTAAATAAATAACTTCTTAGTAATGCTTTATAACTAAGACTTCAGTGAATAATTCTGTTAGGAGTCAAAGCTTTCCTAGTGACCCACATTCAGTAACAGCCCATGCGACGCATTTGGGAATTGAAGCGTATTACTAAGTCAAACTCAGTAGCATTACCACTGAAATTCAATAGGTCTCTGAATATTTTATTAAATGCAAGTAGATATCATCCTAGTAAATTAGCTCAGAGAAATCGGATCTGTTGGAATGATTTTTTAGCTTAGGGAGGAGATCTGAAATCTGGTTCTAAATCTGAAACCCTATCAAGACAGTGCCATCAGAGCCAGCAGACAAGACCCCTCCACCCAACACTTTCATGAGATCCCTCCTGTCCAAGCGGTGGGGCGGGGATATGCTGCCTCAGACAGAGCTGCCAGGGAGAGAGAAGCAAGGGAGATTTATAAGGGTAGTTTTAAACCTGGATCTAATTTGATGTAGATGAAGTCCAGCTCAAATTGCTCTAGATAGTCCATCAGCTCGAGGTCACACAAGCTCTTAAGTGAAGACTGCTATGCTACCAACCCGAGTTAATTTTCTTCATGCACAGCTATGATGGTCTGCAAGCGTGCAGATAAAAACCCTGGGGCCCCCCAGCCAGCACGACAAAGCATCTGCAGCACCCTTTATACACCAGGTAGCAGATCACAGCAACTAAGCGGCCTCTGTGTTTAAATTTCTGTTGTCACTTGAGGGCCTGCTTACACCCGCTCACCGGCGCCCACTCTCCTCAAAAATCTGAGTCCACCACTTTCCTGGAAAAAGAGAAAACTGGGCTACATTTTAACTAACCTGGCTCTATTCTCTGTACAATAAGATTCAGAGCTGCTATTTCTCTAACACTATATTTAGAGATAACACTCAAATTTTTAAGGCTAAGTTTTTGAATTAAGATAACTGTAATTACTCATATAGTCAGTCATGTGTAGATAACCACAAGCAGACAGAAGAAATAATACAGAGGGAGCCGGGAGCGGTGGCTAATGCCTTATTATCCCAGCACTTTGGGAGGCCGAGGCAGATGGATCACTTGAGGTTAGGAGTTCGAGACCAGCCTGGCCAACATGGGAAAACCCTGTCTCCACTAAAAAAAAAAAAAATATATATATATATATATACACAAAAATTAGTCAGGCATGGTGGCACACACCTGTAGTCCCAGCTACTCGGGACACTGAGGCAGGAGAACAGTTTGAACCCGGGAGGCAGAAGTCGTGCCACTACACTCCAGCCTGGGCAGAAGAGCGAAACTCCATTTCAAAAAAAAAAAAAGAAGAAGAAGAAGAAATAATATAGAGGGATCCTGTATACCCTTTATCCAGTTCCCCCCTGATGGTAACATTTTGCAAGATCATAATATCCCACCCAGGATATCAGCACGGATACAATCCATAACTTTTCCTCAGAGTTCCCATTTTACTTGCACTTATTTGTGTGCACATGTGTGTATTAAGCTCTGTGTAATTTTATTACCTGTATTGGTGCATGTATCTACCACTTACAAGGACCCCTTGTGCTGCCCTTTTATAAAACTTTAAAATATTTTAAAAATTGAACCCAATAAAAAGACACGCCTGTCTCTACTAAAAACACAAAAATTAGCCAGCCGTGGTGGTAGACGCCTATAATCCGAACTCGGGAGGGTGAGGGAGGAGAATTGCTTGGACCCAGGAGGTGGAGGCTGCAGTGAGCTGACGTTTACTAAGCACAGTGACTATGGCCAGGCACCATTCATAGCCCTCTATATGGATTATTCTATGTAATCTTCAGAGCAATACTGTGAGGGGTAAGCACTTACATTAACACCATTTTACAACAGAAAACTAAGGCCCAGAGAGGCTGAATAACTCACCCAACGTCACACAGCTAGCAGGTGGCAAATGTCAAAATAATAGACTATCGGTAGAGGCAGCAGTTAACACTGATGGTTCCCCTATTATGTCAAGGGATTTAACATGCTTTCTCAATTAATCTTTACAACAACCCTGTAGGCACTGTCGTGATGACCATTCCACAGATAAGAAAACTGAGGCTCTGAGACATTAAGAATCTGGATGTTAAGGACCCAACTGAGGTCACAGAGAATGAGGCTGCATTGCAGGGACTGCACCGAGGCCAGTATGGCTCCTGGACTAAAACAAAGACCATAAAGGACGCGAGAACAAGGCACAAACCATCGATGTGTAGGAAGTGTGTAAACAGAGTGAGCAGCATTTGGGCCTAGGGGAAAGAAAGAGCTCTGACCTTGGGTTCAGAGGCTTAGGTGTTCACAGGAGACTCTATCCAGGCCAAGGGGCTCTGAGCAGCCACCAATTAACTTCTATGTTTTAGGATTTCCTGTTCCAAGAAATAAGGAAGCAGGAGTGAGACCAATGAAAGTGAAAAAATAATAAACCATGCCTTCAGACAGCATAACCACAGGTTATGCTTTTCAAATGCCAACTTCCTAGGCACTAAATCTACAATCAACCGTGGTCAAGTTTCTCTCTCTGTAAGAATGTATTTCAAAGAGAAGTCCCATTTCTGACCCAAGGAGTGCTACCAAATAAATCCACTTCCACCCAAAAGATGTTTCAAAAAAGGAAGAAAGGTAAAATAAAAGAGCCACCATAAACCTCTACAATAACTTTTTTTTTTTCTTTTTTTTGAGACAGAGTCTCGCTCTGTCACCCAGGCTGGAGTACAATGGTGCAGTCTTGGCTCACTGCAACCTCCACCTCCCTGGTTCAAGCGATTCTCCCACCTCAGCTTCCTGAGTAGCTGGGATTACAGGTGCCTGCCACTATGCCCAGCTAATTTTTGTATTTTTAGTAGAGACAGGGTTTCACCAGGTTGGCCAGGCTGGTCTCGAACTCCTGACCTCAGGTGATCCACCTGCCTCGGCCTCCCAAAGTGCTGGGATTACAGGCATGAGCCACCGTGCTCGGTCTCTAGAGCACTTTAATATAAGAAAATTATGGTCCATCTCCTAGAAAAAGAAGTTAAATGCAACTTGCTGCCTACTCATCATAGTAAAATACACATGCCTCACCTCTGACTAACGCCAAACCACCATTACCACGCACCAAGCTCTGCACTGAACAAGGCAGGACACCTGCCTTCCTGGGGCACATAGAAAACAGGGCAGCCTGGGGGATGGGGCTCAGGGGGTTCAAAGCCAGACAAGTCCCTTTAAGGAGTGTGGAATTAAATGGAAAGCCACTAGAGAGTTTTTGAAGGGGGGTTATGCAATGAGGTTTATATTTCAGAAGCATTTTGGCTCCAGTGTGCAGCAATGGGGGAGGGGGTGCAAGGCAATTTAGACTGACCAGCATCAAGGCTGTTGGATTAATGCAAGAATATTGTAGATGGCAAGAAGTGGGCTCTTTCCCTGAGATTTAAGAGATAAAACTGAGTGAGAGGTAAATCAAAAAGCACTGGATCAGGGCTTCTCACTGGGACAACAAGGACATGAGTGATGTCCCCTTTGGAGATGGGCACGAGATGGAAAGTCAGAGGCAAGATGGGGCATCCCCGAGAAACCACTGGCACTGGGACAGTAGTTGATGTCACTGTGTAATCATGTGCCAGGCAGAGGGCTGCCCACAGCCCACACTGGCAGGAGGCCCGCCTGACAGAAACACCCTCCGAGGAGATGAAGGAGGGAGATTTTGGTTTGGGAGAATCCACTTTGAGATAAGAGGAGATTCAAGTCCTTCTTCTTGGGATGGCAAGTAAAGTAAGGAATTATGAAGCCAACTTCAAACAAGGAGTCCTGGGCTGGCTGATCAGAGGGAGGGAGACGTATGATTGGGCTGTCACAGCTAATGGGGACGGAGAGAGGGGATGGAGGTGGGGTGAGTTCCATGGAGTGCCTTAGTCTGAAAACCAGTAAAGCAGCTTTTATGCTAAATTAAACCATGCTTAAAACAATTTTAAGAATAAACGTTGGCACCCATCTTCCAGCATCCAGGAGATGCCAGCCAAAAAAACCCCAAACATACAGTGTGCAGGCCCAGAAGAGAAACCCCAAACATACAGTGTGTAGGCCCAGAAGAGAAACCCCAAACATACAGTGTGCAGGCCCAGAAGAGAAACCCCAAACACAGTGTGCAGGCCCAGAAGAGAAACCCCAAACACACAGTGTGCAGGCCCAGAAGAGAAACCCCAAACATACAGTGTGCAGGCCCAAAAGAGAACAGAAACATGTCCCTGCCTGCTGCCAAGGAGATCTGCCCAGTGGGAAGCTCAGGAGTGACCGGAATTAAAGATCCCAAGGAAAACCCCATGGGAAGAAAACAAAGGTGGTGTGGCACTGACGTTTCTATCTTGACACTGTCCAGGGCTTCCGAATGAGCCAGGAGAAGTCGGGAGGAGCCACGTTCAGGGAGCGGTGGGACTGCAGCAGGTAAGATCTGAGACCCAGGCACAAGGCAGAACCCAGAGGCCTAAGCCGAGGAGTGGCTGGGGAGAATCGCTACAGTTCCATCACAGCAACCTGCCCTCCCCAAGGGACCCCGTGTCTCTATGTTGTGTGTCAAATTAACAGGCTTGATAAAAGCTTTCTTGACATTTTGGTCTTATCAGTCTTCTTTAAGAAAATATAGTTAGAAATCATCACTTCCCATTCATGTATTTTGAAGGAAAAGGTTCTCATAATGGTTTTAGAATAAAATATACATATATATGGCTATATATAGCAATATATAGCTATATTGCTATATTATACAATATAGCAAAACCCCAGAACCTAATTCTGGTAACATTCCTCCCTCTGATGTCAGCTCTATGTATCTCTGGCGTGAATAAACATTTTACACACACATGTACATGTGTGTATGCGTGTGTATGTCTATAAAAAGAAAAACCTCCCAAACCCTCAAGAAGACACTTATAACTCAAAGACCAAGTAGCCACAAGTAGAAAAGATATTCAAGACGGCCTGATACATTTGCATTTTGGGCTGTCTGCCTTCTGCCTTACTTACAGGTCATTTCTTTAATTAAAACAGTGTTTCCCAAAGTTTTATCAAGAAACTGAGCTCCATCCTCCCCTCAATAATTTTTCCTCCTATCTTCTATACCTAAGTATCAGTGTTTTTAAAAGTAAATTTTCTATAATTTTCATTATAAAACCTGCAAAGGGACTGAATAAACATTCAAAGTGACACATACCCCTAGCAATTCTCAGATACCCAGTTGAAACAGAGCTGGTACTTAAGTGTCAAAGAAAAGAATGGTCCACAAACCAGTTGATTACCTCTCGCTTTTGATAGCAGCAGCAGTTGTCAGGATGAAAAAGCAACACTACATCTGGCTCCTGATGCCCCAGGAAGTAAACTTAATAAGGATTTACTGTCTGTACTGTTCACAGGGGCAGGGGATGGAGGTTCAGAGCCTGGGAGCCAACCTGGGGTCCCAGAACCTGGGAGCAAAAAAGCTTTCCATAAAATTCTTTATGAGTCTCACCAGTCATCCACGTTTCCAGGCATTACAAAATAGATGTCCTTTAAAGGTTTGTTAAAAGTTTGTAGCTTTTGAACTTAATTAGTCCCTGCTCTGCTTAATAATCTTCCCCAGCTCTTACAAGCAGCAGCCTCAACACACAGGACATACAGGAACCATCCCTACCTGGCCCAGCCCAACCCTCCCGCCTCCTCCCCTGCCACCCAAGCTCACTCTTCACCATAGCTCCTCCACACCCAGTGATGCCACTCTCAGATGTCTGGCCTGGCACTTGTGTGCCTGCCATTTCCTTCTTGTAAGGACTGTCTTTCTCTCAATTCTCCATCTGGGAATTTCCTGCTCTTCCCACAGGCTTTTCAAAAAGAAGGTGCCTCCCTGTAGCTGACACCCTATCCAAGTGTCAGTTCTTCTGCCCACTTTTGTAAAATCTGTAGTTTTTACAGTTTGCCCAGACACCTAGACCAGGCTGATTTGGCAAAGCACTTCTGATGAGAGGCACATCTTCAAATGGCTGTTGTGACTCAGCTTACAGCAGCGATGCCCTCTTATCTCTGCCAGATACAGTGCTGAGTAACTTACACTTTTATCCCCACTTTTTTTTTTTTTTTTTTCTTTTTGAGATGGAGTTTTACTCCTGTTGCCCAGGCTGGAGTGCAATGGCGCAATCTCGGCTCACTGCAACCTCCACCTCCCAGGTTCAAGTGATTCTCCTGCCTCAGCCTCCCTAGTAGCTGTATCCCCAGATCTTATATGACAGGGAAACTGAGGCTCTGAGAAGTCAGGTGAATTGCCTAAGGTCATGAAGACTTGTTAAAGTCTCCTAAGTATCTACTCAAGATAAATGGAACCATATATGCACATATAAACATATGAATATAAGCATTCATAGCAGCGTCATTCATTATAGCCAAAAAAGTCCATCAATTGGTGAATGAATAACACAACAGGTATGTCCATACAATGGAATATTACTGAGCCATAAAAAGGAATGAAGTTCGTGCATGCTATAGCATGAACCCCAAAATCTTTATGCTCAGAAAAAAAAAAATCACATATTGTATGATTCCATTCATATAATGTATAGGAAAAGGCAAATTACAGAGATAAAAAGTAGATCACTTTGCCGGGCACCGTGGCTCATGCCTGTAATCTCAGCACTTTGGGAGGCCAAGGTGGGTAGATCACCTGAGGTCAGGAGTTCGAGATCAGCCTGGCCAACATGGTGAAACCTCGTCTCTACTAAAAATACAAAAATTAGCCAGGCATGGTGGCACGTGACTGTAATTGCAGCTACTCAGGAGGCCGATGCAGGAGAATCGCTTGAACCTGGGAGGCAGAGGTTGCAGTGAGCTGAGAGCCTGCCACTGCACTCCAGCCTAGATGACAGAGTGAGACTCCATCTCAAAAAAATAACAATAATAGAAAAAAGTAGATCATTTGAGCCCAGGAGTTTGAGACCAGCCCGGACAATACAGCAAAACACCATCTCTACAAAAAAACAAAAACATTAGCCAGACGTGGTGGCATGCCTATAGTCCTAGCTACTCAGGAGGCTGAGGTGGGAGGATCACCTGAGCCCTGGAGGTGGAGGTTGCAGTGAGCTGAGATTGTGCCACTGCACTCCAGCCTGGGTAACAGAGTGAAGACTCTGTCTCAAAAAAAAAAAAAAAAAGAAAGCAGATTAGTGGTTGCCTAGGATTGCAAGTGGGAAATGGGAGCTAACTGTAAACAGGCACAAAGGATCTTTGCTGGGGGAATGCAAAGTTCTAAAACTGAATTATGGTGATGGTTGCACAATTCAGTGAATTTAATGAAAATCTTTGAATTGTCTGGTTAAAATGGGTGATATTTAAGTTATCAAATAAATAACACTCAAGCAAGCATCCCCGAACCATGCCATATTTCAGCCACTTCCCTGTTACATGATCATATAAAAACATTATTGTATTGTCTCAACCCTTGACTTGGACTTCCTTGGGTCACAATGGATGTTGTCAGATAACAAAATTGTTTAGAAATAGCAAATCACCCACTAAGAAACTAGCACTGATAAACAGCACATAAAGGTACTAATCTGCCCCACTTAGACTAGACTATTTTAAAATTAGAAAATTGTTATTAAATAAAATTTAGTCAGATTGCAGAAATAATTTCATGATACAGCCATAACTGAGAAGAATTTGACTTTGAACCCTTTTCCTAGGCGCAAACCTCTTCTATCCTCTCCCAAGTTATAGCCACCTCCTTGAAGGCTTGGCCAAGTCCCTCACTTGCCTCCTGTTGACCCTCAATACTTATCTTCAGAATAATTTAGACTTGATCAAATAGTCCTAGTGAATTAACTACTAAGCCCTAAGACACACATTACTTGGTTTTGCTTTCTGGGTTTTTTTTTTTTTTTTGGAGACAGAGTCTCACTCTGTTGCCCAGGCTGGAGTACAATGGCACGATCTTAGCTCACTGCAAGCTCTGCCTCCTGGGTTCATGCCATTCTCCTGCCTCAGCCTCCCGAGTAGCTGGGACCAGAGGTGCTCGCCACCATGCCTGGCTAATTTTTTGTATTTTTAGTAGAGACGGGGTTTCACCTTGTTAGCCAGGATGGTCTCGATCTCCTGACCTCTTGATCCGCCCGCCTCGGCCTCCCAAAGTGCTGGGATTACAGGCGAGAGCCACCGCACCCGGCCCATTACTTGCTTTTAAAAACAAAACAAAATGTAGCTATTTTGATGAAGACTTTGAAGGGGCCACTGGAACAGGGTAAGGGCCCACAGTACTTGGTAATGAAAAACAATGCTCATTTTTCAGCAGTTACAATAAAAAAAAAAGAACCATTTCTTTTTATTCTTATCTCAGTGTCCTCACGTCAAAAATGGTTACAGCAGGGCAGGCAGAACAAACCCAACAAATGCTTACAAATGTCCCTTCCCACCTGGGCTGTTTAGGTCACACGAAGGCAGCTGAGTCTTTCTCATTTGGGCCAGACACACAGTTGATACTCAAAGAAAAAAAAACAAAACAGAACCAAACGCTGTTCTACTTGCAAAGAACAGCTCATTTCTAACCGACACCCCAGAGAGGGGTGCAAACAAAGCCCTGGTGCACAGCGCATGCCCTCAAGATGAGCATGAGTCCTGCTGGGTCTGTCCGGGCCACAAGTCATCTGAACACCAGACAGGCCTGAGGGGGTGTGGTAAGCCAGCGCCTCTTACTTGGGAGAAGCGGTAGCAGTTTGCTCATTTGCTTTTGGCCTAGGACCACAGCCACTTAATTGATGCCATCCTTTTAATGCATCTGTCTTAGCAACTCCCCATCTCCTTGTCTCTTTGAGTCACTTCGTTTTTGCAGGGAGCTTTGTGGCCAGGACAGTAGTGGGGGCAGAGACCAACCCAGAGCTGTACGAACAACGGTCTGTACAGCCATTATGCATGTCTGTGTAGTGCCTGGTCTCTGCACTGGGAGGCAAGAGCATGGTGTCACTTGCCAAGGACAGAGACCAAAACAGCACAGCTCTGGCTTCCTTTTATTGCTTATCAGTATCACTATTAACTGAAGTTGAAGTGTGACAATTCTACTGGCTCACTTTCCCTTGCCTTGTAGGCTAAGAGCAGGACACCAATACAAGTTATTTAAGAAGAAGAGAAGAATAAATGAAATGAGTATACAACTACTGAGTATCTACAATGTGCCAACTCCTTCCCCAGACATTTTACAAGTATTATTTCACTTAAAACTCAGAAGAAGCCCACAACATACATATGAGCCTCATTTAACCAGGCAGAAAGGCCAGTGGCTCGTCCAAGGTCGCGAAAGACAAGTGGCTCGTCCAAGGTCGAGAAAGACACAACCATGGACTTGGAGCAGGTTTGCTAGATGCTGTAATCATCCACCCCGCCCCAGACTGGAACACCCAGTGTTGATCTACAGTGGCCATTTATCAATGAGACATTTAATGAGGCAATAACCAAATGGCTTGCTCTGGCACCCTCACCATGAGCCTGGCACTCTGTTAAGAGTTGTCTGTATGTAACCTCCTTTAACGTTTACATCCATCCTATGAGGAAGGTATTACAATTGTCCCATTTTAGACATAAAGAAACTGCCCAAGACCACAGAGCTATTATGGAAGGGCCTGATCTAACCCCCAAGTTGGAGCTCTCAATGTCTGTTGAGTAAATAAATGAATCCTACCCTCGAAGAATTCCTGACCTAGTTGAGAAGGTAGGGCACGTGCATAAACTGGCATAACACAGAGGAGCAAACAGGAAGTGTCAGGTGAGAGATGCTGCTAGGCAGCTCAGATGATAAAAGCAAGCTGAGGAGGGCAGAGGGACACGGGACAGGCCCAGAAGTGGGCAGAGTTGCAAAAGAACCCCAAAATACAGAGATCGTGAGTAGGCTCTTTGTTCATGGTCAGCCTTAGGGTGATGCTGGTGTGTCTGGAATTGGTGGGTTCTTGGTCTCGCTGACTTCAAGTATGAAGCCGCGGACCCTCACGGAGAGTGTAACAGTTCTTAAAGACGGTGTGTCCGGAGTTTGTTCCTTCAGATGTTCAGATGCGTCTGGAGCTTCTTCCTTCTGGTGAGTTCGTGGTCTCACTGGCTTCAGGAGTGAAGCTGCAGACCTTCGCGGTGACTGTACAGCTCTTAAGGCAGCGTGTCTGGAGTTGTTCATTTCTCCCGGTGGGTTCATAGTCTCGCTGGCCTCAAGAGTGAAGCTGCAGACCTTCCCGGTGAGTGTTACAGCTCATAAAGGCAGTGTGGACCCAAAGAGTGAGCAGCAGCAAGATTTATTGCAAAGAGTGAAAGAACAAAGCTTCCACAGTGTGGAAGGGGATCGCAGGAGGGTTGCCACTGGCTGGCTCAGGCAGCCTGCTTTTATTCCCTTAGCTGACCCCACCCACATCCTGCTGATTGGTCCATTTTGACAAAGTGCTGATTGGTGCGTTTACAACCCTTTAGCTAGACAGAGCGCTAGACAGAAAAGTTCTCCAAGTCCCCACTAGGTTAGCAAGATACAGAGTACTGATTGGTGTATTTACAAACCCTGAGCTAGACACAGAGTGCTGATTGGTGTATTTACAATCCCTTATCTAGACATAAAGGTTCTCCAAGTCCCTACTAGACCTAGGAGCCCAGCTGGCTTCACCTAGTGTATCCCGCACAGGGGCTGCAAGCAGAGCTGCCCGCCAGTCCCACGCAGTGCACCCACACTCCTCAGCCCTTGGGCGGTCAATGGGGCCAGGCGCCGCGGCGCAGGGCGGCGCTCATCCAGGAGGCTCAGGCCTCGCATAAGCCCACCGTGAGTCGCGGGGCTTGGACATGGCGGGCTGCAGGTCCCAAGCCCTCCCCCGTGGGGAGGCGGCTGAGGCCCTGCGAGAGTTCGAGTGTGGTGCATGCCGGCCGGCCGGCAGTGCTGGGGATACCCAGCACAACCTCCACAGCTGCGGGCAAGGGTGCTAAGCCCCTCACTGCCCTGGGCTGGCAGCGCCAGCCGGCCGCTCCAAGTGTGGGGCCCGCCAAGCCGGCGCCTGCACCCGCAAGAACTCGCGCTGGTCTGTGAGCGCCCCTGCCCGCGCCTCTCCCTCCACACCTCCCCGCAACCAGAGGGAGCCGGCTCCGGCCTCTGCCAGCCCAGAGAGGGGCTCCCGCAATGCAGTGGCGGGCTGAAGGGCTCCTCAAGTGTCGCCAGAGTGGATGCCAAGGCTGAAGAGGCGCCAAGAGTGAGGGCTGGTACCCCTCTATTAGGAGAGCCACCCAGAGTGACCCCAAAGGAGGCCTCCGTGGGGCAGCCATGGATACTGAGAACCAAACCCCAAGTGGAGATAAGGACAATGAAAACCATGAACCAAGAGACCTTTGTAACAGTGCTGCAGTAGGTACTGATGCGCCAGGTCAGTTCCTCGTTCAACGCTGACACATCGGGAAAGTTGTGCACAGCACCCTCAAGTGCTGCTGGTGACACTACATTAACAAAGGGCCAGGACTCGGGCCCCTTCTCTGGGGCTGACGTTCCCAACTCCACAGCCCACAAAAGCCTGACACATCACAACCACCTGCGGGACACAGCACTCCTAGATCCAGTTATTCCCCACGGTGCCCAGTCCTTTCTCTGCAGCCCAGGAATGCTCTCCCAAGCTGGAGAAATGTGCTCTATCTGTGCTGAATCTCCAGCTTCGTCTGGGAACCAGATGGAGAATTTGAAAGGCCAGCAGGTGCAGCCACTGGACATAGACACGGGAGGCTCTGGGTTCCCACCACTGACTGGCATTTTTTTCACCCCTGTTTTTCCAGATGATCACATCTGGTTAGTGTTCAACACCTAAAAACTGCCCTTTGTGCAGGAGACTGACTCTGCCCACTCACATACTCTTAGCAGCCATCCCTAAGGAAAGAGGGATGCATTCTCTCTCCTGCAGCCCGTGTTCTAGGGGAACCTAAACCTGGTCATGAGAACACCCAGCAAACTCCAGATCATTGTGCATCTCTATCCAAATCATGCCTTCTGAGCAATCCCGAATACCATTTGCCAGAAATTTAGTGATTCACTTTGCAAATGGGTAATAGATTTGGAAGTACCCCGATGAGAATAAATTAGTAAGTCAGGCTCCTTGATGCATTTCATTTAAGAAAAAGAAAAAGAGCACTGGGAATTTGCCAGGTAATAGGCCACAAGGAAGTGACCATGAAACTTCCCTTTACACCAGTGTTTTCCTCATGCAGCTGCCCAGGCACTGAGACAGGGCGGGACTCACTATTTCATTCATGCAGTCCAGCCCTCTCAGTCTCATAGCGAGGAGAGGGATTGCGAAAAGCAGGCAGAGCCTTCCTCTAAATATGCCACTAAGTACCTGACATCAATTTTGCTTTCTCATTGTGCAAGTTTTCAGTAGCCAGAAGACACAGGACCTGGATATTTCCTCTCCCTGGGAAGACAGTGAACGCCAAGCCCTCTCCTGCTGCCTGGTCTCCCAGGAGCACCCACCTCATGGGATAAGAGGATTAAATGAGATAATACAAGGGAAGGGCCTAGAACTCTGTCAGCTTAGAGCCTGTGCATGGTGAAACACAGAAATCCACAAGGCAGGGCGAAGACCCAGCTCTGTGCTTCCAGCTGGGAGACTCTGCACAAGTGCAAACTATCTGAGCCTCGGATGCTTTGCTTGCAGAATGAGAATGTTTCCCTGAAAGTCTGTTTTAAAGATTAAATGAGTGACATGAAAAAGTGCCTAGTATCCCACAAGGTGACCTGGAGAGAACAACAAATGTATCCTGTATCTATAATTATCAGAGCAACTGAAATACTAATTGTATCTTACAGATTTCAACCAAAAGCACCTCTTTTAGACAAGTTGACAATGTAGAAACATCTCGAAATCCACGTAACACAGATCCAAATCCACACACATATTTCCACTACTCACAGAGTATTTCTGCTCCACATGTGGGGCTGCCTTCCTGTGAACTCAAGACAAGGGTGGTGTGACCATGACAGAGAAAAATGGAGTCCTGCCCAGCTTGCTCTAAGATACACGTTTCCAGCAAAACTGGCCATGACACCAAACTTTCTAAGTTGCTATCCTTCTGATCTGCACCACAGCCTTGCTTCTTTCATGTCAGGAGCAAACCTTGAAAGTGAGTTTGTTTCATTTTACAAAGTAAAGGAAGCATGCTGGCAACAGTGTTTTTCTTTTGAGGTTACTGTTCTAAAAATACTGTTAACACCTCACCTACAGGACTGCTAAAAATGACTTCTTGGAGTATGAAGGAAAACTGGATAGAAACAAACAAGAGAAGGAGAGAATATACAGTAATTATCTATCATAAGATGACAAATACAAGGCAAAATCTCTTCCCTTGAATCCAATTATAAGGCAGATATACTGTTATCTATGAGATGTGGATTATTAGCACAGGACAATGTACATTGGAATCACCCAGAGGGCATGTTGAAACTCAGCTTGCTTGGTCCCACCCCAGTTTCTGATTCAGTAGGTCTGGAATAGGACCCAAGAAGGTGCATTTCTTTTTTTTCTTTTTTGAGATGGAGTCTTGCTCTATCACCCAGACTGGAATGCAGTGGCGCGATCTCGGCTCACTGAAACCTCTGCCTCCCGGGTTCAAGCAATTCCCTGCCTCAGCTTTCACAGTAGCTGGGATTACAGGCACTGCCATCATGCCTGGCTAATTAAACCCATGACAGGGTTTCACCATCTTGGCCAAGCTGGTCTTGAACTCCTGACCTCGTGAGCCACCCACCTCAGCATCCCAAAGTACTGGGATTACAGGCGTGAGCCACCACAACTGGCCTCCAAGAAGGTACATTTCTAACAAGTTCCTGGGTGATCCTGATGCTGCTGGTCAGGGACTCCACTTTCAGAACTGCTAGCATCATAGTTAAGAGCAGAGAGTTCCACAGTCATTCTAAATAGGCTGGGACCACTTAACTCACTGTGTGACTTTATACAAGTTGTTTACATTTCCTCCTAAACCTATAAAATAATAACAGTATTTGACCTCAAATGTTTTAAAAGTTCAATGCATTAATCCACATAAAGTACTTAAAATGGTGCCAAGTACTTAGGAAGCACACATTCACTATCATTATCATCTAGCTCTTGGTTTTTAAAAATTTAATACATGCATCTACATAAATTTTCAGGAAAAGAAAATTTCTAACGAAAAATTTAACAGTGGCCCCTGATGGCTGCAGATGAGCACGAGGGTAATAAGACCTAGGCCTATAAACTAAAGCTGACCTCTTGCCTGGGTAAATGGAGTTTGTCAAATATTTTGCTGACAGGAACTGGTCAGAAACCTGTTTATCAGATGTAGAACAAAAGACAGGATTGATGAAATCAGTCACCCTCCACTAGACCCTTAAGATACCTAAACTTTCTCCCTACTGCTCAACTGTATATTTACCTTATCTTATGTACAGCATCGCTGTGCACCAAACAGAATTACAGGAAAGGAACTGTTGCTTCACTATCCTTTTCCCCCACCTTCTGTGTCACACATCTCCCCCTATTAGAAAACGCGTCTCCCCCTACTAGAAAATGCATATCTACTGTGCCTCAAGCCGTCTACTTCAGGACACAGTCTCGGTCTATATTGAGCCTGTGTTCATGGGCTCAAGTCCTCAAGCCTGGCTCAGAATAAGCTGTGATTTCTCTAAGTTCCAGTGCCTGTTATTTCACTTAGTTGACAAAATATATGAAGAGAGAGAAAGAGAGAGACAGTCTCTGTCGCTCTTCATATATTTATATATAATATATATTTATAATCTTTTTTATATATATTGTATATTTATCATCACATATTTATATATATTATATACATGAAATGGGCACAACACACATTTTTTTCCTCTCTTGACTAGGATATATACTTCTCCAGAATATTTTATAGCCTTTAATCTAGAATCATACAGTTCAATGACTGGTTTTTTAAAAAATCTTGCTAGGCTTTAAGGCAGCAGCTCATCTCATACTTTAACATGCATGCCCATCACCTGGATATCTTGTTACAAGGCAGATGCTGACTCAGTGGGTCTGGGCTGGGGCCTAAGATTCTGCATTTCTAGCAAGCTCCCAGGTGATGAGGGCCCTGGCTGCACTTAAAGCAGCAGAGATTAAAGGGGCAGGAAGCTAATCCAGCTAAATCTGGGGGAGCCCTAGTTCTACAAGGGCAGATGGACACCTTTCTCCTGATCCCTTCCAGGGACCTAACAAATCCTCAATCCTGTCACTCCCTCTCCCCTCCCCCATCTCCTTCAAGACAAGGCCAGAAGGGCACCAGCCAGAATGCAGGCCTCAGCATTGAGTCCCTCACCCTCTCCTGGCTTCTCCCAGTTTCTTCCCTTCCTGCAATAAAATATTTGCAGATGTCCTGGAGGGGAAGTGTTAACAATATTTTTAGAACAGTAACTTCAAAAGAAAAATATTTTCAGTATATGGTCGATTATAAATAATGTTGAAAACAGAAGTTCCAGCCTGGGCAACTTCGTGAGATCCTGTCTCTACCAAAAAATTTTAAAAATTAGCTGGGCAAGTTGGTGTGTGCCTGTGGGCCCAGCTACTCACTACTAGGGAGGCTAAAGTGGGAGGATCTCTTGAGCCCTGAAGGTCAAGGCTGCAGTGAGCCAGGATCACACTGCTGCACTGCAGCCTGGGCAACAGAATGAGACCCTGTCTCAAAAAAAAAAAAAAGAAAGGAAAGAGAAAAGTTATCCCGAGACAGGAAAATAGACCATCCTAAAGCAGAAGTTTGAAACGTATTCTGAATGTTTTTAGTCAAGGGACCTAAAGAACATCCACGGAGTCACTGTTTACACATCCTGACCAGCCCCCAAAGCCCCTTTCTCTGGGCTGTGGCTGAAAGCCCTGGAAGGCCAACTAGAAAGCTCCCACCAGCATCTGGGCCTATCTTTACCTAACATCCTCCCTTTTCCCTGCAAAGGAGCATCTCTTTAAGACAGCCAGCAGTGGGCCTCCTGGATTTCAATGTCAGCCTTGGGCTATTCGTTTTGAAATATTTCTAAGATTTAATAAATCCTTATTTCAGGTAAGTGATTAATAATGTTTTAAAAAATAAACACTGCCAGAACAAAAACATGCTTCATTTAATAAGACTGGTCTCTTGTCCCTTAACTTATCAAAACCCAAACAGTCACAAGATAACAACTGAATCTCTTAAAACAGAATGCTGGAATGCCACAAATTTTAAAAACAAAAACAAACAAAAAAAACACACAATTAGTGATATCTGCAACAATAAGGATGAATTTCAAAGACCTTAGTTAAGCAACAGAAGCCAGACACAAAGGAATACACCCTGTTTGATTCCATTACAAAGATCGGAAAGTGGCAAAACAAATCTAAGGTGACAGAAGTCACAATAATTGTTTCTGGGAAGGTAGATGTAAACTAGAAAGGGACCAAGGGACTTCCTGAGGAGCTGGAAATGCTGTTCTATGGGTGAGGGGGCGGGGGCTCTTACAAGGACACCTTTAAGTCATTTGTATAAGATCTCTAACTTATACCTCAATTAAAAAAAAAAAAAAAAAAGAGTGCTATGAAATCAGCAAAACACTGAAGCCTATTTAGACACTAACAAGGAAAGGATCAAATCTGAGCCAAGTACAGAATTTACCCTCTTCCAAGAGGTCCTGAGTGTCATGCTGCCTGTGGGTGGGCTTCCTCTCTTCATCCTGGCAGTCGTATTCAAAACATTCTTCTTCCCCGCCCTTGTCTCTCAGGGACATTGCTGAAGTCACCCCAAAGCCAAAACATCACCCTAAGGGACCATCCTTGGGGGTGCCTCCAACCCCCCTACCCAGAGGAGCCATGCAGGCCCGGGCCCCCAGGGCACACGCTGCACCCTGGCCCGGGCTGCAGACATGCCCTGGCTCAGCTGAAGTGGAGGGGTGTACACAAAGCTCCTGGCCCAGCATCACCCGGGCAGGACCCGGAAGGGGGTGGCTCCTACGAGCCTGGAGGAGGGGAGGGGCGGGGCGGGGTGAAGCACTTGGCTGAGTGGGAATGCCCTGCCAGGCGCAGGAGATTCAGAGGAAAGCCCTGCAGGCAGGTACAGGATCTCTGCAAGCTCTCGGCCTCCAGACTCTCTCCACCTTTCCTCCCCCAGCAGCAATGAGGAACGGTAGCTTCCTAGAAGTCTCACAGCAACTGCATGGGGCAACACCAGCTAAGCCTTGAGCAGGCACACCTGTCTAAAGGTGGGGCACTGGCAGAGGAGTTGTCCTGCTGAAGCATTGCCCAACGCCCTCAGATGAGAGACTTCCTGTGGGCGGGCTTAAGATGTGGAGACCAATCTAACTGTGACAACTGCCTGACAGTGCTGAGCAGGGGAAGGAAGGGATCATTCTGATTTCCAGCAAAAGGGGAAAAAAAATGCAGTGACCATTACCACATTAAACGTAATTCATCCCAGTCCTTCTTTGATAATAACCTACATTTTCTTCTTATCAATCGGCATTTCATAAAATCCTGCTCTTACCCTAAATTTGTGTTTCCATAGCCAAATTTATAAAGATCTCTCTAATTACTAGAACAAGGTAAGAAAAAAATCTAAAGCCTAACAGCCTGCAAAGCTGCCTGCAGAAAGAAGCCACAGTTTAATTGCATACCTTGATATCAGTTCCTCCGTACTGTTTGCTTTTGCCTGTAACAGTGAGAATGGCAGGTTCTTCTGTCAAACCCAGTGAAAGGCAGCCCCGGGTACTAGCATCTCAGAGAATCACAGTTCATTCTGTAATCTCTGTGCTTCAGCCATCTCCCAGCTACAATGTGCAGGTCTCCTGCTCCTAACAGCTACACCAGGACACCTATTCCAACCTCTCTGACCAGCTGCCTCCCCCAGGTAGCCAAGAGAGAAGATTTTAGCCAAGGCAAGGTCTTCATAAAACAATTTTTTGCACAAGTTTGGGAACTACATCTCATTCATCTTTGAATCCTTAGGGCCAAAAATTCTGCTCAGGTGGCTAAAAATATCAGCTAAATTGAATTACTACCTCCATAAAGACTAATATGAGATCATATACAAGTGCCTCTAAATAGAAAACCAGAGTAATAAAGATTTTATTTAAAAGTCTAAGGACATACACATCCTCTAGTTAATTTTTTTTTTTTTTTTTTTTTGAGACAGAGTCTCACTCTGTCACCCAGGCTGGAGTGCAGTGGCGCAATCTCGGCTCACTGCAAGCTCCACCTCCTGGGTTCACACCATTCTTCTGCCTCAGCCTCCCGAGTAGCTAGGACTACAGGTGCCCGCCACCATGCCTGGCTAATTTTTTTTTTTTTTTGTACTTTTAGTAGAGACGGGGTTTCACTGTGTTAGCCAGGATGGTCTCAATCTCCTGACCTCATGATCCGCATGCCTCAGCTTCCCAAAGTGCTGGCATTACAGGCATGAGCCACCGTGTGCGGCCCTCTAGTTTATTTTTTAGAACTTGAAAATGAGAGCTGTAGTTTACCATGTTAAAGATGTGTTCTTTGTAAAAAAAAAAAAAAAAAAGGAAAAGAAAGTGTAGAAATTCAGGCAGGGAGTCCAAAATTCTATATTGAAGTACTGCATAAGCTTTAAATATAAACACACTCAAAAAATGTTTCTTTAATATCAATAAGCTTTATCGGATTAGACTAATTCAATTCAGATGACAGTGGGCACATCTATAAAGTGTTGTGAACGACACAAACGGTTTTTCTGAACCCCCAAGAAGGGAAGAGAGAGGAAGAAGCTCCACCTTGTGCATGATTCATTCAGCAAGTATCAGATTGACAATAAGATGAGTAGGATATTGTGCTGGCCACAGTGTACATAAAGGAAAACAAAAGCTAACTTCACCGATTCTAAAATACTATCAAGTGACTTTACTCATAATAAATTCATTTATACTCATCTTTTAATTCAAATCTAGAGTGTCCCTATTATGAAATATACAGAGACTTAGATATTCTAAATGATGTCCAAGTCTCTATATATTACATAATATTTAGAACATGACTTTATTACTTTTCCCCTAACTTTTAATTATAAAAATATTTAAAATATGCAGAATAGTTTAAATAACACTACAGTAAACACTGGTATCCCTCCATCGGAAATGAACAATGAATATTTTGTTTTTTGGGGGTACATAGTTAAGATTTACAGAAAAGTTACAAGGATAGAACAGAAAACTCCTGGATAGTACAAAAAGATTCCCCAAATGGTAACATTTACTACATTTACTTTCTCTTTTTCAACACTGAAACAGTACTATTTTGTAACCCACAGACCTTATTGAGATTCCCTTCAGTTGTCCCAGTAACATCCTTTATGGCAAAAGAAACCCAAGATCATGTGTTTCATTCAACAGTCAGGTCTCTTAAGTTTTCTTTAATCTGAAACAATTTCTGAGTCTTCGTATTTCAAGACATAGATATTTTAAACAATACAGGTCAATTATTTTGTAGAAGGTCCCTCACTTTGGGTATTCCTGGTGTTTTCTTATGATTAGATTTTGTTTATGAACTTTCGGCAAGAAAACACAGAAGTGGTGTTACTTTCTCTTCAGTGTATCTTCTCAGGGGGCGTCTGCTGTGGAGCAGTCCCACTACTGCCAATGTTAACTTTTTTTTTTTTTTTGAGACAGGGTCTCATTCTGTTGCCCAGGCTAGAGTGCAGTGGTGTGATCATGGCTCACTGCAGCCTTGACCTCTAGGCTCAAGCGATCTTCCCACCTCAGCCTCCTAAGTAGTTGACACCATAGGCACATACCACCATGCCTTGCTAATTTTTTTATTTTTTGTAGAGACAGGGTCTCATCATTATGTTGTCCAGGCTGGTCTCAAACTCCTGGGCTCAAGCAATCCACCTGCTTCAGCCTCCCAAAGTGCTGGGATTACAGGTGTGAGCCACCATGCCTGGTCCCATCCATCAGTAATGATTATTTTGTTTTGTTTTGTTTTTTTGAGACAGAGTCTCACTGTGTCTCCCAGGCTGGAGTGCAGTGGTGCAATCTCTGCTTACTGCAACCTCCGCCTCCTGGGTTCAAGCTATTCTCCTGTCTCAGCCTCCCAAGTAACTGGGATTACAGGCGCCCACCACCACACCTGGCTAATTCTGTATTTTTAGTAAAGATGGGTTTTCACCATGTTAGTCAAGCTGGTCTCAAACTCCTGACCTCAAGTGATCCACTCACCTCGGCCTCCCAAAGTGTTGGGATTACAGACAGGCATGAGCCACTGCGCCCGGCCCCCATCAGTAATTTTTAAAGCTCCAGTTTTTAAAGCCCAATGTCAACTTTGATCATTTGGTTTCCCCACTGCGAAGCTATTATTTTTCCCTTTGTTATTCAACAGTGTTTCACAATGATATACTTTGAGACCACTAGTTTTAATAAGTCTTGTCTTTGTCATTTATGTGGATGGAAAGTGGTGAATTTCTAATTTCTAATTCCATCATTCCAACACTTATTAGTTGGCTTTCTATTGTTAGTAATAACTTTTTCTTCCCTCCCATTATTTAGTCATTCATTTATTTATATCAGTATAGACTCATGGATTCTTCCTTTATTCTATAAATCATAATCCTTGACTATTATTATTTATTTTGATGTTCAAATTGCTCCATATTAGGCCAGTGGAAGCCCCTTCAGGCTGGCTGCTGTGTAAGACATGAAATTTTGAACACAGGATCAACCCCTAGATGCTTCATGTCACCCCATTTCTCTGGGTTTAGACACTCTTCAGGATATCCCTCTCCCAATCTCTTCTTTCCTCCCCTCCTGCTGCAACGGTGTGACAGAATTCTCCAAACTCATGCACATCTGCCTTCACTTCACGGTTGAAGGCAGAGATGGGCCAAAGGGCATCTTCCCTGAGAGTGTAGTTTCTCCAAAAGTCAAAGCAAAATAGGACCCCCAAAGACTGGCAAGAAAGCCTGGGAATCCCTGTGCCAACTGAGGGATGAAGAGAGCTGGGCCAGGCTGGACATGGAGCCTGGAGCTGGAGGTGTGAAAGACAGTTAAGTAACAGATGTGTGTGCTGTATCAAAGGCGTAGACTAGACACTGGGACCCACAGCAGGGAAGCAGAGAGTGAGTGCCTGATCCATCTCCAGGAACACTGGACAGGAAGACCAGTGGAGGGGAGGGTCAATCACCTCTTGCAGGGCGGAGGCACATCGTTCTCTGTCTCCCGCTCACATCTACTTGACATACTCCATAGAAGTCATCTTCCCAAAGCTCTACCCTGTGTTGTCCAAAGAGTGGCCATGAGCCACTGGGGCTATTTATGTTTACATTTAAATGGATTAAAATTAAATAAAGTTTAAAATCCAGTCACACTAGCCACATCTCAAGTGCTCCACAGCCATATGTGACCAGTGGCTACCATATTTGACCGCAGAGAAAAGAACATTTACAGCATTACAAAAAGCTCCACTGGATAGCACTGATCTAAAGGGTGCCCCTTATTTTTAAGATGGGAACTCTATGTTTTCTTGGCTTCCACACCCTGCATCTCCCCTGCAGCCTCTGCTCCCAGCCTGTCTTCCCACCACACCTCAAACAGACAAAACAAGCTGTTAACTTCTGCCCACATAATGCTACGGCCTTAGCTCACCTGTGAAGGGGACCAGACTGCCACCCCCAAACAAAATATGCCCCTTTGGCATAAGGTTTATTTTGAGCACAAGCAACTGAGGAACAGCAGATGCCGGGAAAGCTCTAAAAACAGAGCATAAATTTCCCTTTTATAAAGGAAATTTACATTTGGAGTCTCTGTCTCCTGTACAATCTCTTATCAACGGACGAGGCACCCACTTGAATCTCCACATACCTTATTAAACAAGCCTTGCATATCCCACATTTCCAAGTTGCCTTCCCATAACTTACTCCCCAGCAGGAACCCCAAACCCCTTTTCCTTTGTCTCACCTTTTCTCCATACTTTGTTGCCCTTTGGGATGATACAGAACCCTCCAAATTTTAATTGCCTCTTTGACTCTTATTTCTTTGTGATTGCCAGTGCCTACTTACATAATTAAAACTGATTTTTCTCTTGTTAATGTCTTTTATCAGTTTGATTCTCAGGGCACCTAGCTACTGAATCAAGCAGGGTAGAAGCATGAAGTTTTTCCTCTGCTATACCTCAACATGCCCAACTCCCAAGGCCTAACTCCTCCTATCTTTCAAGGTCTGGTTCAGCAGTGCTCCCCATCTCCTTCAGGTCTGACTTTCTCTCCACTTCATCTGTCCCATTGATGCTCAATGCTCCTCACTCACATTTCACTTCTCTGCTCCTAGAGAGCAGGGTTGGCCCTACTGAGGGTCATGTCCCCAAAGACCTTGCTCATACAATTTAAATAAATAAATAAGGTTGGGCAAAGAGGCTCACACCTGTAATCCCAGCACTTTGGGAGGCTGAGACAGGAGGACCACTTAAGCCTAGGAGTTCGAGACCAGCCTGGGCAACACAGTGAGACCCCATCTCTACAAAAAAATTTAAAAATGAGGCAGGAGGATCGCTTGAGCCCAGGAGGTCAATGCTGCAGTGAGTCGTGATCATGCCACTGCACTCCCGCCTGGGTGACAAGAAGAAGACCTTGCCTCAAAATAAATAAATAACGCTGGGTGCAGTGGTTCACGCCTGTAATGCCAGCACTTTGGGAGGCCAAGGCAGGCCTTGGCCTGGCCAACATGGTGAAACTCCATCTCTACTAAAAACACAAAAATTAGCCAGACATGTGGCCGGCACCTGTAATCCTAGCTACTCAGGAGGTTGAGGCAGGAGAACTGCTTGAACATGGGAGGCGGAGGTTGCAGTGAGCCGAGATCGGGCCACTGCACTCTAGCCTGGATGACATAGCAAGACTCCATCTCAAAAAAAAGAAAGAAAAAATTAATTAAATAAATAAACAAGAGCACCACAAAGCTCCAAAAACTTGGGTACTGGGCTTGCTTTGGCTTTCTTGCCAAGTCTCTAGTCCTCAGCTCCTATGTCAGAGAGGGCATTATCTCTATTGTACTACAGCCAGTTATATTAATAAAAACTTAATTCTAAAACAGTTACATTACAAAACTGTTTACATTTCATTCTTTTTCTTTTTTTAATCCCCTTAATAACCATAGAGAAGAGTGCTGTGTGTGGAAAGAGAGAAGTCAACCTCTACCTTCACGGGTGCATCACACAATAAAACACAAGACAAAGGAATGGGGATCTGGGGATCTGTTTGCATCAACGTGTAGGAAAATTCAAAAACTCAGTTCAGAAATGCAGTTTTTCAATTAATGCTTAAAATACCTCTAACAAAACTTCACTCATGCACAAAAAAAAAAAAAAAAAAAAAAAATCACGAACCAGCCACCGCCATCTTGGGTGACACTTTAGAGATCACTGAAATCAGGTGAGGACAGAGCACACCAGACTGGCCTTGCGTATACCATAAATCTTCATTATGGAGTAAGAAGCTATAAGAATAACTTCTGCGACAATCTACCTGAGTTTCTTCATTTGTGAAATCAGTATGAACTAGACCACCTCCTGCCCCAACATTCAAATCTATCAGGTTATAAAAGGGGGAGGTGAGCGGGGATGGAGAGCAAGTCTGATTACAAAAGAAACTGATGCCACGAACAGGTGGTCAAAATGCTGCACCTTGTTCAAAATACCTTTTTTTTTTTTTTTTTAAAAGACAGGATCTCACTCGATTGCCCAGGCTGGAGTACAGTGGCATAATTATAGCTTACCTCACCTTCCTGCGCTCAAACAATCTTCCCACCTCAGCTTCTAAGTAGCTGGGACTATAGGTGCATGCCACCACATCCAGCTAATGTTTTGATTTTTTGTAGAGACAGGGTTTCACCATGTTACCCAGGCTGCTCTCAAACTCCTGGCCTCAAGCGATCCTTCCACCTCAGCCTGCCAAAATGTTAGGATTACAGGCGTGACCCACTATGCCAGGCCCCCATCAGCCTTTTCAAAGAGATTTTTTTGTTAAAGGACTTAATAACTAGTAATGTTTCTGAGAAAATAAAATTAAACACTGACCTGGCTCTTCGTCGATTACAAAGAGCTATTACTTTATTTACACTCCACAAAGGCTCCAACCAGTGTTGTTACTCCTGTTTTCCAGATGGGGAATCTGGGTTCACAGAGGCCCACAGAAATCCCAGGATATTCCCATACCAGGTGGCCACACGAAGTACAGCCCTCAAACACAGCCAGCCAGCGCTCTTTCTGCCATTCTACCTATTTCTAGAGTAACTACAAAGAGGGCTGTTTCTTTAACATAAGTACATACACTGAACCCAAGCCCTTTTGAAAATTAAAAAGGTGTCATACTCTTTCTAAGCACACTTGAAAAAGTGACCAGTGTAGCCAAGAAACAATCTAAGATCCTGAAACTGACCTAAATAATTCTTTTCCAGCCCCTCCCCATGCCTGGGGCTGCTTTCCACCGACAGGAGCACAGTTTCCCAAATACACATGATGTAAAGAATCCCCCAAAGTATGTGCTAAAAAATTTAGATTTCTCAGGACTTCTCCTAGTCTGATGTGAGTCTGAGAATCTGCTTTTTTAATAGGCAGACGATTTTCAATGATTTCCCAAGTTTTAGAGGTTCTGCACCAGAGATGGGATGCATCCAATCTGAGTAACCATGACCCTGTCTGACACTAGAGTTTAAACTGTAAACATTGAGTATGTATGTGCAAATTCTGCCAAGACTACTGCTATTTTGTATTGATTGCTGGCTATTTCAAATCTCTTATAAAAGTCACTTGAAGACACTGGGTAATCAACCCCTCCAATGTCTTATCCTTGTAAGCCCCTGTCCCATGCCTCTTGTTATATTCTCCTCTGGGGGCGGGAGAGCAGGGCAGGCAGAGATGAGTGCTGAATAGAAAACCACCACAACAAACATTAATAAATGGGAGGAATACAGTTACTCAACACTGAATAAAGTTCTCCTATCCCTCAAAGATATAAGAGAACAGTAGCTATCCCTTAATTCCAACTTCAAAAGAGGGGTCCTAATTGGCCTGCAATCTATATTCCCATGCATATACACTTCTTTTTCAGTGCTAACACTGCAATTTAAGTGTGAGTCAGTAACTCTGACATAAATGATGATTCTGCATCTTTTTCAAAACATTTGACTCACCTTTTATTCGTATCAAAAGTTCCCTAAAAGCTTCCCTCATTGGCAATTCAAATGCCAAATAATCAGAGACAAAGCAATGGTGCATGTCTATTGACTTGCAATAAAAAAGAGAAAGGCAAATAAAAGACAGGTACTTATAAACAGGGGCAAATTTCATTTCCAGACTAACCTGCCTGAAGCTAGGAAGGAACCCAACTAGTTAGAAATGTGTAAGCAAGTAACCACAAAAGTAGCGCATAATAGAAATCTCCTTTTTGTACATTTCCTAAACCAATTTCTGAACTTCTGTTCCTTTTATTCCCTACTTTACTGCCTCTTTAAATGGGATTATGAAAATGCCAGTGGTCCCAGTAAAGTCTGCCTCAAAAACCTTCTTCTCTTCATCCAAAACGGGATAGAGGATAAAAGACAAGTATTTTGCTCAACATACATTCAGACAATAACAGCAATTAATATATTTACCCTTGAACAGATGAGCCATCTCCTCTTCCATTTTCCTTTGCTCTTAGAGGAAGACAGATCAGGGTCTCTCAGGGCCAAAAGACTCAACTGAGGAAATGCTGGGTAAGAAAATCCTTCTGATGGACACCCAGATAAGAGCAGGCCTCCACTCACCCTCCAGATTGACCATGGCAAGTGACTGGCTTTATTTCAGGGTGTAAAGGGAACTGGATGGTGTGGCAATTGGGTCATGGTATTAGGAAACCTTCTTCCCCCACTTCCAGGATGGCATCCACAGAGCTATGGCCACACCTGACTCATCCACAGGCCTCTGACAGCACCCTGCTGTAACCAGTGCTCCCTAATCCAATGGTACAGTGAGGATGTATTCAATCACTTACTTAAAAAAGTTAGAGAGGGTTCAATGAGTCACAAATCACCAAGGAAACTAGAAGGAGGTCAATGATGGTTTCCAAAAAGGAGCATCTCTAGAATTTCCTTTTGGAGTTAGGTAACAGAATGGGAACTTGCTTTAAGAACGAATAGATTCCAAAGAAAAAAGAACTCATTCGTCCTTTGCCCTCATAACCCTGGGAGCTGCCTCCAATCCTTGTTACTCAAGACAGTTAAAGATGTACACAGAACCAACATGACAATGTCTGCATCTAAAGCCGGGGGACAGTGAAGTTGAACTGGCATAGTTTTTCTGCATATTTAAATACCACCCCCTGAGAAAGCCTTAACCCACAGTCGAGGCAAAAATCAGTGGATAAGAGATAATTACGCAGTTTTTCAGTTTACTAACTAGGCCAGGTCCCAGCCTGTTACATCATTCAGGTTAATCAAATGTAGTCAGGAATAGAGCATTCTGAAACTCCCGACTCAATTAAAAAGCACTTACCTTATCTATTAATGGCTCATATAGGGCTGGGAACATATCATCACTGGGGAACAGACCCTCAAAGTGCATATATTAATTGTGCCCTTCTTTTGTGAAGGCATGTGATATGAGGGTCATTTTCAAGAAGAAATTGAAGAAGACAGATTAGATTAACTGTGTAATACACAATTTTGACGTCCAACACCCCAGGAACCTGAGACCCCGCCCACTGTGATCTCTCTGAGAACGCACCTCAGTGCTGTTTTCCATGTGCTTGAAACCTCCTGAGACCTGTCCAGCCACACACTTGGCCTCCACCCAGTCTCCCCTGGAATGTGCCACACCCTCCCTGCACAAACCAAGGTAGTGACAGAAGGACACATTCTTTCCCTGCCCTTCCCATCACCGCCCCACCCCCACCTCTGTTGGATCCAACCCGCAAACTTCATTTGAATCACCCGCTAAGTGGTAAGCTGCTTCTGCCTTTTCTCCAGCCTCTGATAGTTCCCAGGTCTGGGCTCAGAAAAGGGCAGAGTCTTCAAGGCCTGCTGCTGACAGTCCAGGAAGCCACCTCTTGCACACACTGTTCCAAGCCCCCAGTTTCCTAACCCCTCCAACAGCAAGAGCGCAGTGAACACATTTCCACTTGCACACATACATGCATCAACAACACACTCACGTCTCACACCAGAGAGAATTCAATCCAATAGAAGTATAACACTTACAAGCCCAGCATACCAAAAACCATCTCCCCTTCTAAGCAAATGATCATACATACTGCAGGAGTCTTTCACGGTAAAGAGCCCTGCCCACCTGCCACCTCCTCCACCATGCCTTTGGAATTGTCGGAGCCAGTGGTGCTAGTTCTGGTACCCTCCACCCGCCAGCCGCCTGTCTCCCCTAAAGGTTTCAGGACCCCCCTGCCACCCAGAAGGAGACAATGCCCCTATACACATCCCAGCTGTATTTTGCAGGGGCCATAATTACCATCTGAGCATTCTTCATAATACCAGTCTAGTTCATAGTAATCCGCTTCGATAAATTTCTGCATAGTCAGTAGTCTTGCAGAGGAAAGAATGGACTTCACAGCGCCATCAACATCAAGTAAAACGCTGCCATGCCTCCCCGCCCTTCCAGAATATTGGGCAGAAGAACATCCCGAAACACACCAGAATCAGGCTGTACATTCTTAACGACAGTCTGGAGCCAAAACAGGAATGTGGGCAATGAAAAGAAAAATTATATGGGGGAGGGAGGGAGTAGGAGGAGCAGAAAGGAAGGCAATTTGCAGAGCTACTGGAGACCCTGGCAGCACTGCCAATAAAGCGGCACTGGACAGCAGCCCTGAATGGGAGTAGCCAGGATCATCCTATCCAGACGCCCAGAGGGTGACGTCAGGGACACACACCACCACCGGCTGTCTCACTCAAGCCTCGTCTCCTGCTCGCCGCTCATCTTTCAATCTAACCGTTGCCATAGAAACTGGCCGGCTCTGAAAAATGATGCAGAGATGGAGGAAATGTCTTCCAAGGATGCTGGCAGCAGAGGTTGAGAGATGCCAGGCAAGGAAAAGAGAGGGTACAGGCAAGGGAGAGACAGGGGGGTCAGCACCATCATCACCTTCAATAAATGTAAGGACAAGCTTATTCACCCTACTCTGGGTCACGACAGAAAGAAGATTCTGGATTTGAAAACTGCTACCTTTTAAAATCTGCAAATCATTACTTTTGGTTTCCTTTCTTCAACCTGATTTAACACATTAAATGTCTTTTATAATGTTTGACCACCACTTAAAGGAAACGTACATGACTTAGAAAATGGAAACATTTTCATTTAGATGCACTACTATTCTCTGCTCATGCCTTTGCTCAAACTTCTAGAAAAATAGCCTATCACATACAAATAGAGGAGGGCACCATCACAAAGGGTTTGTGCAATACAATATGCTGTTTCATGGACACTTACATGTGTAATCAAGGCGCAAAAATGCACACACTAGAAGAAAACAGTCCATTTGTAGGACGTTAGTTGCCTCTGAGGAAGGAGTGAGGAAATGGGGTTTCAAAACTTTCCTTAGAAATGCACCCATATGTTTTATTTCCTTAAAAAATACAGTTAATATTAGTTCTAAATGTTTGATATGTTTGAAATATTCATAATAAAACAAGGTAGTTGATAAAAAGACAGATTTTAGACTATCCTATAGGTTGAATTTCATTCCCTAAAGCAGGGTCTCTCAACCTCAGCACTAATGACATTTGAGGTTAGATAATTCTTGTTGTGGAAGGCTATTCTGGGCATTGTAGGATGTTTAGCAGCAACCCTGGTGCCTACCCACTAAACGCAGGTAGCACTACTCTCTACCCCCCAGGATGTGACAACCAAAAATGTCTCCAGACATTGCCAAATGTCCCCTGGATGCAAAATTGCCTGGTTGAGAACCTTGCCCTAAACCAAAACTACTTACTTACTTCATTGACCTCTTGGCCAGGTACCGTAAGTATCTGTTGGTGTTAACAGCAGCATATATACAGATAATAATGTGTGTGTGTTTCTATACATGTGTATGTCTGCTTCTGTGTACAAAATAGAAAATTTAAAGGAAAATCACATAGACACATACATCTTATATAGAGAATCTTAGATGGAATCTATACTTTGTACTGATCTATCTCAATCTTCCTAAATCACTGGAAGCTGAAGAGCCTGTAATGCTGTGTTGTGAGGTCCTCAAAGAAATCTCTCTCTGCCCTGGGGTACCCTCTCCTCATGTTACAGCCATCTCTGGCCCTCACCATTAGGCCTTGCTTGCACATCTGGGCAGGATACCACATCAGACCTTCCCACTTGCCAGGTGGCTGGCTGACCCCATTTGGCCCAGCCTTTAGTGACAGCAGGTCCTGTCCCCTTGTGGACTGCAGGGATCCAATCCTTTGGCACTATGGATAACAGAACCTCAAGTCTCGGGGGGAAAAGAGAAGTTAAAGGCAGGGGCCCAAACCACAAGCAGACAAAGAAACCATCCCTGCATGGGGCAGTGGAACCACTGATGTTGATGATGAATTTTGGCTAAAATTGTTAACAGGATTCCAGAAAAGTTCAGAAAATGTAGGAGACAAGGGAATGACACCATCCCTGGCCATGCTGTCTCCTGGCTACCACTTATACCATGGAGGACCTGTGTCCCTCTGTCATCATCTCTTCCTCCTCCAAGGCATCCCCAACCCAACTGCACATTCTTTATGGTCAAAGTAGACATCAGATCCCATAGCCTCCCTCACTTACTTTATTCCCTCTCCCTGATTCCAACTTGAATATGCATTTTAAGTTTTCTAGGATTTGTGACTAAAGTCAGCAGACAATGATTTTAATTCCTTTCTTAAAATTGCCCCTGCTACCTGACACGTCTCATCTCTCCCTCTAGTCTTTTATATCATCCTATCTCTGGCCTTGATGGTGCCTCTCAAGAGCCCTACTGCAAGCCACCAAACAGCCCCCTCAGACGTTCACCTCAAGACAGATGAATGGAGGCCGGTGTCCCGAGGTTTTCTGAGGTTTTGTATAAAGTTCCATAAGGTCTTTCTAAAAAGATGATGATGGGCCTTATAAACAGGCAAATAGTTAACAACGAACTCCTAAAAAATCAGCAATGTTCACCAGTTCGATCCAATCAGGGTTGGGGAGGCCCAACAAGAATTTGCAAAATGATTTAATAAAGGAACCGGAGGGCTGGTTGCATTGGCTCATGCCTCTACTTTTACCACTTTGGAAGGCCAGGAAGGAAGGACAGTTTGAGGCCAGGAGTTCACGACCAACCTGGGCAACATGGCCAAACCTCATCTCTACCAAAAAAAAAAAAAAGTTTAAACCAGCTAGGTGTGGTGGCACATGCCTGTAGTCCCAGCTACTTGGGAGGCTGAGGCTGGAGGATCACTTGAGCCCAGGAGTTCAAAGTTGCAGTGAGACGTGATCATGCCACTGCACTGCAGTCTGGTTGACAGAGTGAGACCCTAACCTCAAAAACTAAAAAATAAAATAAAATAAAGGAACAGGAAATGTAAACTCCTCAAAGCATCACATGAAAGTCAGACAAGCTTCCTAATAGCTGAACACATGGAAGTTCCTGGAGCTATGTAGCTCTTCATCTGTATCCTTCACAGTATCCTTTGTAATAAACCAGTAAAGGCATTAAAAACATACGCTTATGAGACAATGGTATCTATGAAACTATGAATGATACAAGAGCTTCACTTGATATGGAAGAGTATCCCAATACTGAGGTCAGGAAAACCAAGTACAAACTCTGGAAGAATGGCAAGACAAGTGGGTGAACAGCAATACTGCTTTTCATCGAGAACAAGGACATCAGCTATTGAATAAGCATTTGGATACTTTTCTTAAAGGCGAGAGTAGACTGAAGGTATTTTTTCCTCCTTGTTGAGATGAAATGGTTTGCAGACCAAGGACACAGTATAGTTGGTGTATAAATCAGCGCACTTGGGATATGAGAATTTTTTACAGAGCAGAATCTTTCTTACTCAGAAGAACCAATCAGCAAAGTTCCTGAAGCCAAAGTATTTAAGAGTTCTTCAGAGAACATTTCATTGTACTGTTGCAGCATTTTTTATCTTCCCCAAACACATATCGACAAATTTGATAGAATTTGGGATAGAGGAGCACTGGTTGCCATTAATCTAGGAGATTTCGAACATTATGCAGATACGATGTTGTCTCTCCTGGGAAAAGGGTTTCAGTACCTCCGGTCTGTTCTTTCTTACGACTCAACTAAACATGCAGGCCCACTGTCTTATGTTCCACATGCTGAAATTGAAAGGTTGTTCAGTACAATATGCAATATTCATTGTCTTGAGAAGATTGATGCTTTTGAAGAACAACATGAAAGTTGGGGAATTGACTACATTTTTGAAAAGTTATATCTACTTACAGAAAAGTAAATGAGATGTATACAAAATTGAGTAACATTGACATGCTTTTGAGTTTCGGCAACTGAAAATTACGCTAAGGTGTGAAAATGTAATGCATAAATTTTTTATTGTTTACAAATCATATCAAATATCTTTGTTCAAAAATGCACATAACTTTTTTTTTTTTTTTTGAGACGGAGTCTCGCTCTGTTGTCCAAGCTGGAGTGCAGTGGCACGATCCTGGCTCACTGCAACCTCTGACCCCAGGTTCAAGTGATCCTCATGCTGCAGCCTCCCGAGTAGCTGGGATTAAAGGTGCGTGCCACCACACCCAGCTAATTTTCTGCATTTTTAGTAGAGACGGGGTTTCACCATGTTAGCCAGGCTGGTCTCAAACTCCTGACCTCAAGTGATCTGCCCACCTCAGCCTCCCAAAATGCTGGAATTACAGACATGAGCCACGATAGTCGGCTCTCTTTGCCCATTCTTAATTAGGCAGTTGTTAAATTTTCAAAACTGCATATATCTTTGTAGAAGAAAATATATACTAAAATGTTAAAGTAGCTCCTTTGGGGAGGAGAGGAGATGGAAGATTATGACTATGTGTCTTACTTACAGACTGCAAGACTTTTTACCAATCAATCAGCATGTATTACTTGTATAATTAAAAAATAAAAGAAAAATGCAATGAATATTACTTAAATGCAACAGACATAGAAAAACTGACATTGTATGAAATTTAGAATTGAAGAAATGTAATACTTCAGCAGGGTTCAACTGATCCCAAGAGTTATATAAAAGATTAGCTTTCACGATAAACCTTTGTCTTTTACTAAAATCCTAGCCATCTCTTTGCACATGTTTTCTCCACATATAATTTTATATGTAACAGAATCAAGAAACAAATACATTTTAATGAAATAATCCAATCTATATGGAACAATGTATTCTCAAATTATAAGAATAAATTATGTTAAAGTTAAAAAAAATACAAGGATACAAATCCCTTATTTGCTTGCTTTTTTGTTTTGATAGAAACCCCTTAAATAAAACGTGGCATATTTACCTTATGGCACTATGAATTTGTTTAACATTTTTATTCCTACCCCATTACCATAAAACAAGTAAAAAATAACAGATTTCATAGTTAAGAGCATGGGCTTTTGGAGTCAGATGGTCTGAGGTTTGGTACGGGCTCTTTGTTTTCCACGTCTGTGACTTTATTAGATACATCAGTCTCATCTGCTAAATGGGGGTGATTATAATACATTGCACAAAGACAGGGGAAGCTATAATCAATTAGTGTATGGCAGAGCACTTAACACAGTGCCTAGGACAAAATGAGTTTGCAATAAATGTTAGTTGTGGTCATCTTCATCACTCTAATCTTTTTTTTTTTTTAAGGGAAATACACAGGAAATGAACAATTAAAAAGAGGGCACAAATTCCTAAGCTATAATTAGGGAAATGAGGTAGAAATGCCATTTGTAAGCTTTTTCCAGCATAACTGATTCAAAGGCACTGAGTTCACAGTAATGAGCAGGAGTGACAGGTGGGGTGAAGTAGGGAGTGAGGGACCCTATATCAGTGACAATACATTACTGAGCACAGCTTACATTAAGTCCAAAGGCTGCACATAACCAATTCACTTTTTAAGCAAAAGGGAAAGAAACAAAACAATGTATAAATAAGCACAAAGGAAACAGCATCATTTAGGGGTGATTTTTATGAGCTTCAAGGCAATTTCAAAGTGAACTACACCAAAACGCTTTCATATGCTCAGAAAGACAAAGTAATCTGTCCATAGTTCTGCAAAGAGTTTCACAATTAAAATCCAAGTCTATCTGACATCAAATCCACTTTCCTTCACGCCAGGAGTCCCAACACTCTTGAGGGTTACAGCTCTCCCTCGGCCCAGGTTTACTGCGGCTGAAAAAGCAGACTCCTCCCTACCATGACCCTACTCTCCTCCATCACTGCCACCAGAAAGTCAGGAATAAGAACAGGTCCCAGGAGCAGTCTCACAGCCACCTGGTAAGCCTCACAGCCACCTGGTCAGCCATTCCTTAGTCACATCTTCAGCTGCCCCATTTAGAAAGTGCTGACTGTATACCTGGCATTTAGTACTTTATATCTCACTTACTCCTCAGACCCCTCGACCTAATGGCTCCCTCATTGTGGATACAAGGAAAGGGGTCTTAAGTGGTTTAAGTCACTTGCCCAGGATTGCACAGAGAATACCAAAAGCATTGGATATAAACCAGAAATGATCCCCATCGTAAGCCTTTTCCACTTCTCAATAAGTGAATGAAAAAGCATCCAAGGATTATTTGCTAATGGAATTTGAAAGAAAAAAAAAAAGAAGAGGTACAATTAAAGACTCAAGTTAGCACCTCAGAGAGAAAACAAATTGAGAAGTATTTTTCTTTTTTTTTTTAAAAAAAAGAACAAAATAAATGATCGGGAAAGTAAGAGTTAAACTGAAAATATCTATGTAACTTCGTGATATTAAAAACAAACAAACAAAACAACTCTTTCCAGCTCTGTCACATAAGTGGCTAAACAAAGACACCCCTCCAATCCATCAGCAGCAAGTCAACATTCTGGTGCCCAGATTTAGGTTAGACCTTAACAGGGCTCCTTGTAGAGCTGCTGATTCCATGTCTTGGGGCAGGGAAAATCAAGAGGGACCTGCAACACCAGCTTTCAAGAAAGCAAAGACCACGTCAAAAGGTCTGGGGTAGAAGTGATAAGGTATACAAAAGCCATCTTAAAAGGACTACCATGCACTGTGTTGTGACAATTTGAATATCCAAAAGAGAACACAGTCAATAACGGTTAAAAGAGACAAGGTGAACCTGTAAAGGCCATGAATCTTCAATATCAAAATGAAAAGGGTAACCAAGTGACAGGGCAACTGATACATAAAGGAAGGGAGAATATATTAGGAAGTTATTTTTAATCCATTTTAGGAAGCAGCAGAGGTGGGTATGTATGACTGCTCTGTTTCTGCCACTAATGCCTTTTATAAAACAATGTACAAATACGTCTCTAAGTAGGATGGCTCTGAATAAGCCAACCCTACATGGAAGGAGGAAGCAAGTATCAAGAACAGAAAGGCCTGACGCTGTGGGCACAGACTACACTCAGGTAGGAGCAGGATCACCCCCAGGGCTGTAAGATGACGGATCAGCCAGAGGGCTCCAGAGGAGAACTGACTGCCCACACTGGGGCCCCAAATTCCTGGAAGATAAAAGCTCAATAAAAGCTGCTAATGATAACAGTAAGACACTAAGAAACCTTGTACGTGTGTTCAAACATGTTCCAGATGAGTGTGTCATTTGGATGGGACACTGGGTCACAACCACAAGTGGCCAAATATAAAGAATTTGTCATTTCAGGAAAAGACATCAGGTCGAAGGTGGCCCCTCCAAAGATAATGTCCACCTGGAAGCTGTGGAGGTGTAAAAATGGTCTTTGCAGGTGTAATTCATTTTCTTCTTTTTTTGTTTTATTTTGTTTTTTAAGACAGAGTCTCGCTCTGTCACCCAGGCTGGCGTACAGTGGCGCAGTCGTGGCTCACTGCAACCTCCACCTCCCAGGTTCAAGTGATTCCCCTGCCTTAGTCTCCTGAGTAGCTGGGAGGCATGCGCCACCATGCCTGGCTAATTTTTTGTATTTTTGGTAGAGACAGGGTTTTGCCATGTTAGCCAGGCTGGTCTCAAACTCCTGACCTCAAGTGATCCGCCTGCCTCGGTCTCCCTAAGTACTGGGATCACAGGCGTGAGCCACCGTGCCTGGCCCTGCTGGTGTCATTCAGTTAAAAGTCTTGAGATGACATCATCCTTGATTGAGGTGGGCCCTCAATCCAATGGCAAGTGTCCTCAGAAGAGAAGAGGAGAAAAGGCCCACAGAGGAGAGGGCAGCGTGAAGACAGAGCAGAACCTGGAGGGATGCGGCCACAAGCCTAGGAACATTGAGGATGGCCGGCAGCCACCAGAAACTGCAAGAGGGGCAGGGAACGGATTCTCCCTCAGAGTGTCCACAAGGAACCAGCAGTATCAACACCTTGACTTTGGACCTCTGGCCTCCAGAACTGTGAGAGAATAAATTTCTATTGTCTTAAGCCACCAAGTTTGTGGTAATTTGTTATGGCAGCCCTAGGAATCTAACAGAGCTGCTGAGATCGTATTTTCTTTAATATCTATAAAGATTACTAGATCACTGGAAAAATATAAAACAGATTCAGAAATCACAAAGAAATGAATTAAACCCACAGTACCAATGCTTATGTTAAGTGTGAGTATCAGGAGTTTTGCTGTCATTGCTAGAAGACCTACATGTTCTTTTGTGAGCATTTAAGAGAATCTAATAGATTTGGTCTGTGATGTTAAGGCAGATCTAATTAAATATATTTGTAATCAAATTTAAATGTTTAAAAGAATTTAATAAAATTTCTAAGTCTGTACTTATTAGTTGTGTGAGTATACGAATATTTCAATTTACGCAATACATTAAAAAGATGAATGAACACTAACAATTGAGCGATAAAGTATATATAAATGATGCAGTTATGAGTTTGCCCGAGTGTCTCAGACCTCACAGATCTTGCTGCATCCCACCTTCCCCCAGGCCTCACAGGTGATCAGCACAGGCATGCCCAGGCCCTGATGTGGCCGTCTGAACAAAATAACTTCCCAATTCCTATGCGTCCCCAGTGCTCCTCCTTCCTGCTAGCACAGAGCCCTCGGAGGTCCCAATTCCCCTCTGGAACCTGTCCTCAGACTCCAAAGCTTTCCTCCCTGTTGGTCAGGGCACCTGTATGCCAGGCCAGCCAAGAAGCCTACAGCAGAAGAGAGGAAGACCCGGAAGAGGCTTTCTAACCTTCCGTCCTTGAGGGGGCCATGGGGCTCACATGAAAGACAGCCTTACAAGCAGGCCTTCCTTCCACTTGCTTCAGAAAATTAACTGAGCAGGTGCTTCTTTCTGCAGAGTTATCCTTCTGATCTTTATTTTATTTGTTTGTTTATTTATTTATTTATTTATTTATTTATTTATTTATAGATGGAGTCTCACTCAGTCGCCCAGGCTGGAGTGCAGTGATGCGATCTTGGCTCACTGCAACCTCCACCTCCCGGGTTCAACCAATTCTCCTGCCTCAGCCTCCCGAGTAGCCACCAAGCCCAGCTAATTTTTGTATTTTCAGTAGAGACGGGGTTTCACCATTGAGCCAGGATGGTCTCAATCTCCTGACCTCATGATCCGCCTGCCTCAGCCTCCCAAAATACTGGGATTACAGGCGTGAGCCACCACATCCAGCCTGATCTTTATTTTTTAAAATGTTGCCACTGCCAGTCACTGAGCACCCACGGCAGAAGGCAGGCTGCTAATGAACAGCTTGCTGTCAACTACCCCCTCCGAAAACATCTCCTCCTCATTTCAGGCACAGGCACCAACCCACCTCCAGGGGAAGGTGGGGGAACAAAGCTTGGCTTTTACAGAACATATCTAAAAGCAGGGAGATGGCGTTTGGCAGAGCACTGAGGAGCCAACATGCATCCTGGCCTCGATGTAGTTCTCATTAAAATCAACCCTACCTCTGAGAAGGAGAGAGAGAAGAAAAAGAGCTTGGGTGTGTGGTGGCATCAGTACACAGCCTGCATGGTTCTGAGTCTGCCTCCTGCCAGCCTTGGAGGCTGTATGGGAAATCTCACTCCTATGTCCAGCAGGTCAGGTAGCTGGCGCCACAGGCCTCAAAACACAAGTAAACCAGAAGCTCAAACGGCCCCATATTCCATTCATGCCAAAATTCAGCTGAACCACAGTAGCCTGGGCCCATCACGGGGGGTGGAGTGTGAGCTGAGCTGTCATGTCAATTTCCCACCTGAGTCCGTTCCAGTTTTGTCTTAGATATGCTGAAATAACACGAAAAAGAAAAACTATCAATCTGTACAGAATTGCTTGCCAGGCATTTTTCTTCTTAAAAAGAAAAAAATAAATACTCAACCTTGGAATCTGGTTTGATGAGAAAAAATGAAACCTGGCAGGTGGCAGGTGACAAAGTAAGCCCAGGGACCATGAGGGTAGGTCTGCTGACCAGTATGAGTACCTGGCCACGGTGCTCACCAGACACTGTGAAAGGCTCCTGGTGCTGTCATGCACCCTGGTACAAGGCTGCCTTTGATTACCTCCCCAAGACGGGCGCCTTCAATTCCACTCAGAATCTGGCACCCAGGTCCACACCTGGGTGGAGACATCGTGACTGCATTTGACTAATGGAGAGGAAGTGATTGTGCTCCAGGGTGTCTCTGCTTCTGCCTTTGATCTTGCAGCCGTCTGTGTCAGCTAACAGTGGTGGAAAATGGGCCCAAGGAAGAGTCCGCATATGTGAGCAGTAAGAGAAGAGAGAAGGCACAATTCTCAGGGCTCACTTAGGTCCTTGCCTGTAAACAAAATGGCCCCAGAGCTTGGGGATGGCAGAAAGGACATACCCAGAGTACTTGGGCATTTACACAACAGAAATTCTTGGTAACTACTTATAAATACATTATAATGTATATATCTTGCATTAGCTTTGTTAGCAGATGATAATGAAAAGTTCCTGGCAATTAAATCCCCTTTCCAACTCAGTACAACCTCTACTCCACCCCGATAATTTATCCTTCCTCCTTTCATTCAACCCTGCCTCACCACACACTTCTAGGTGACAACAGACTCCTTGATGTTCCAAAAGATACCCCTCCTCCAAACACACACACACACACGCATGCACACACACACACATACACACACACACACATTCCCTATGCTTTCTTTTAGGTCACCACCTCATAAAATAATAAAATTATTGACCGCACTCCCCTTCAGAAGGTCAGCACTGTGTGCTATTTTTTCATTTAATTTGTATAGGCGTACTGCATTTTGTGGTGTCTGTACTTTTTTTTTTTTTTTTAATAGAGACGGAGCCTCACCGTGTTCCCCAGGTTGGTCTTGAACTCCTGGATTCAGGCAATCCTCCAGCCTCACCCCCCCGGAGTGCTGGGATTATAGGTGTGAGCCACCACATCTGGCCAGTATCTCTATTTTTGTTTCACTTAGGATTTTAATTAAAATGAAGGCAATCTTTAGAAGGTGGCAACAAATAAAATGATCTTGTAATTCTATATATGGGTTTTAAATCTTGTTTTTATGAAAAAAGGAAGGAGAAAGCTTATTTTTAAAATTTAAAAACGTGGCTTGGATTTTCGCTTATTTAAGAAGCATTCATTAGGCACCTATTCAACAAAAGGCCTGGGAAGAGGATATTGGCCCATTCAAGCAGATATGGACTCTGCTCCATTAATTTACTCTCTGAAGATGAAAATTACTTTCGACAATTTGTAATCTTCTGGAATTTAAGCCTCGTACGTATCTAAATCTTAACAAGAAAAATCCTGGGTAATTTAAAACATGCTTAGAGAGTTCAGTGCGTATGTCTACAGTGTTCTGTCTGAGAATACTTGTAAGAGGTTCCCTAGATTATCACCTGAACGCAATTTAATAGCACTTGCATTTGAAAAAGAAAACAACACTACAATTTCTATAAAACAAAAAGGTCCTTATTCTCTTAATTCCTATTTTGCAATACAGAAAAACTCAAATTAAGAAATGACCATAATACCTGCACGTTATGCACATGTACCCTAGAACTTAAAGTATAATAAAAAAAGTAAAAAAATAAATTAATTAATAAATAATAAATTGACCAAAAAAAAAAAAGAAGAAGAAGAAGAAACGGCCATAAAACAAAAAACAATTTTAAAAAACTTCATCATGGGATACCATTAACTAGAGAGTGAAAATCTCTCAAAGAAACATTCAGAGAACCATAAAATATTTAATGCTAATTAATTTCCAGATAAGAAACCGAGTCTCAATGCAGTGATAAGTGATTTGCCCAAGGTCACACATTTAGTCGGTGGATGATGGAGAAATGGCCCTCTCACACAGGACTGGTGGGTCTCCAACCACTTTCTCTCCTCTCAGAGTCACTAGGAAGAAGAAAACCTTCGCTATAAAACAACGTTACCCAACCCACACAGAGATATCAACTACTCCACAGTGATCAGGTGCATCTCTCAATTCTAGCTAAACTCCAAAATAACATACACTCCTGCTCTCCCCCACAAAACTGCCCTTGGTACAAAGTTTGAGAAGTTCATCTCTTGAAAACTTTGAGTTTAAGGGAAAAAAACCCATCTTTCTTGAAATTATATGCCATATTCACAAAAACTTTAGTCATTGCCTTCCTGACCATTACCTGTTGGTTATTTTCCAAACATTCACTAATGAATAACAACCTGCACAAACTAAGAGAGAGGTAAGACATTCCTCCTTGGGTATCGAATAAAAAAATCTTTAGGATGCGTTTAGGCTTCTTAAAGACCAAATTCAGTGTTTTCCGGCAAATTGCTTGTACTATCTGGCCTGATATCCGGAAGTAAAAGGGTATTCACCCATGTGTTGTTTGGGGAAGAAGCAGAAATAGCCTGGATTCCCAATAATAGATGAATAGTCAAATATAAATGACAGAATATTAAGCAATGCTTGAAAATTGTGTTTTTCAAGAAATTTAATGCCAGGGGAAATAATCAACATATAATATTTATTTAAAATGCATTATGTCCTTAAATATATGTGTTGCAGAAAAAAAAAACAAAAAAAAAATCTAGAAAAATTTCACAAAAAGTGAGTGGTGGGTGCTATATTAGTCATCTTTTTGTTTTTATCTTCAAAATCACCTAAAATCAGCATACTTTCGTGATAGAAAGAACTATTATTTTGTCCGGGCATGGTAGCTCATGCCTATAATCCCAGCACTTTGGGAGGCTGAGGCGGGTGGATCACCTGAGGTCAGGAGTTTGAGATCAGCCTGGCCAACAGGATGAAACCATGTCTTTACTGAAAATAGAAAAATTAGCCTGGTGTGGTGTCATGTGTCTGTAATCCCAGCTACTCAGGAGGCTGAGGCAGAAAAAACCCAGGAGGCAGAGGTTGCAGTGAGCCAAGATCATGCCACTGCACTCCAGCCTGGGCAACAGAGCCAGACTTCATCTCAAAAAAAAAAAAAAAAAGAAAGAAAGAAATATTATTTTATTTATTTATTTATTTATTTTTCTTTTTTACTGAAACAGAGTCTCACTCAGTTGCCCAGGCTGGAATGCAGTGGCACGATCATAGCTCACTACAGCCTTGAACTCCTAGGCTTAAGTGACCCACCCACCTTAGCCTCCCGAGTAGCTAGGGCTACAGGTATACACCACCTGAGTAGTTTTTTAACCTTTTTTTTATAGAGATGGGGGTTTCCCTATGTTGCCCAGCTTGGTCTCAAATGCCTTGTCTCAAGCAATCCTCCTGCCTCGGCCTCCCAAAGCACTGGGATTATAAGTGTGAGCCATAAAAATATTATTTTTAAAATCTAACTTCTTCTAAAGATCATTTGTGTTCATTATAAGGCCAGGCACCAAGAGTTGAAGAACAGGGTAGGTGCCACAATTCTCTAAAACAGTGACACACATGCTTACTTTCTCTCTCTGAAAATCAGAGATGGACCCTATCTCCCAATGCCATGTCATCACCAACAAAGTCACAGAATCTTCCTTAAACCCACAAAAAAGGAAACCAAAGTACAGAGAGGCTCCATGATTTCTTTATGATGACAGAGAAACAGGTTTCAGAACCAGGATTGAGGTACAAATTTAGCACCTATGGATTTAGGAGAGCAGCGGAAGGCACCTCTGAGAATGGACAGGGTCATTGGTGAGGGCCTGGCGCATGTCCACGCCAGGCTTCTATGGAAGTCAGGCAGGTGGTAAGAAGAGCTAGTGTGAGGATGACAAGCACACGTTCAGTTTCTATGAGATTCCGGCAACATATCCAGGCAGTAGAGAGGAACATAGCCATCGCCTGCAGAGAGGCAACAGCCAAAGCAAAGAAGATGTAGGCAAGAGGAGACCCCAAGCCAGAGCACTGACAGATGTCCACATCTAAGCACACCAAAAAGAAAAGGGGACTTAGCCAAAAACAAAGACAAAAAGCCAGCGATGACTAGTCAGAGGAGGAGGAGAGCTAGAATGTTCCCACACAGTCCAATTCCACACAAATACAGGCTGAAAGTAAAACTCTCAGTGGGAAATACTCTGGATGAGGCTTTTCATGTTTTTTTTGTTTTTGTTTTGTTTTTCTTTTTTTGTAGAAATGGGGTCTCGTTTGGCGGCCAAGGATGGTCTCAAATGCCTGTGTTCAAGCAATCCTCCCATCTCAGCCACCCAAAGTGTTGGGATTACGGGTGTGAGCCACTGTGCCAAGACTTTTCATGTTCAAGCATCACTGTGGTATTCCCTCCATCAAAAGAGCTCAAAAGATGACATCTCATAAGGAGACTCCTCGTCTTGGCTAGAGATCAACAAGGAGTACCTGGAAATACAGAGACAGCAGCAGCACATTCCTCCTTCAGCTGGGCTCCACCCTCTGTACAGAAAGGGGAGCAAAACTAACATGATCTCTGCCCTCAAGGCACTCCCTATACAGCAGGGGACAGTAGGTGAAATGAGCATAACATGGCAGGTAGGTGAGGGAAGGGCAGGTTCTGAAGTTACAAACACTGCCTGGCATGAAACACAAGAAGTGGAGAGGTTTTCTTAACCAATCCCTGCTTCTCCACTAAATCCTCTGACAAGCCTGCACTTGCCATGGCCCCCAAAAAGCAGCCGGGCATGGTGGCTCCTGTCTGCAGTTCCATAGCTTTGGGAGGGAAAGCAGGAAGATTGCCTGAGGCCAGGAGTTCGAGGCTGCAGTAAGCTATAATTACGCCACTACACTCCAGCCTGGTTGTCGGATAAAGACTGTCTCTAAAGAAAAAAAAAAAAAAAAAAAAAGACCAGGCGAGGTGGCTAACACCTGTAATCCCAGCACTTTGGGAGGCCAAGGCAGGTGGATCACTTGAGGCCAGGAGCATGAGACAGCCGAGGCAACATGGCAAAACCCTGTCTCTACAAAACATTTAAAAACTAGCTGGGTGTGGTGGCATGCACCTGTAGTCCCAGCTACTCGGGAGGCAGAGGCAGAAGGATCACTTGAGGCCAAGGGGTTGAGGCTGCAGTGAGCCATGATCACCACCACTGCACTCCAGCCTGGGCAATAGAGCAAGATTAAGGTAGGGTAAGGTAAGGCAAAAGGAAAAAGGAAAGGAAAGGTAAAAGGAAAGGTAAGGAAGGAGGCAGGGGAGGGGAGATGAGGGGAGATGAGGGGAGATGAGGGGGAGGGGAAGGGGAAGGGGAAGGGAGGAAGGAAGGGAGGGAGGGAGGGAGGGAGGGAGGGAGGAAGGAAGGAAGGAAGGGCCCACAGCCTGCTGATACTGCCAGCCAGCTGACCACTGTCTTATGTGCCTCAGCATCTGGGCTCTTGTGAATTGAGCCTTTTCCCAATGGAAAAATGGTCGTGTGTGTGTTCCCAACCTGTTTGTTCACACCTGTTTTGCTGATTAATGTAATTATATCATTGTGTTTATTATTTCATGTATAGCATTAAAAGTGTTCTTTATAAAATTTTTTAAGTCCATTTACATTGCTATAAAAGAGTGTTAAATCTATGTAAACTAACTTTAATATCTTGAAAAACAATTAGGGATTAAAAGGCCAATTCAATTTAGATAAAACAATTGTAATATATTTGAAAAATCATTTAATCGAAGAGAGGATTATGTACTACAACAAATCTAGTGTCTATGTCCTGCAGTGCTCATAAAGGTAAGGCATTTAGCACCACCCTGACAAGTGGTAAGCACTCAGTAGATGTGAGTCATTATTACCACTATTGGTTATCATTACATAAGCAAATAAAGAGTGATGAAAGCTATGAAGGCAAGAAAAGGCAATGGAGATGGGGTATGCCACAGATGGGGTGGTCAAGGAAGGCTTGTCATGGACAGCACACTTCTGCTGAGAACCAAAGAACAGAAAAGAAGCTGGGCACAGCAGCATGCACCTGTAATCCCAGCCTACTCAGAAGGCTGTGGCAGGAGGAGTGCTGGAGCCCAGGAGTTCGAGGGCAGCCTAGACAACATATCAAGACCCAGTCTCAAGGGAAAAAGAAAGAGAAATAAATAAAAACATTAAAAACAAAACAAAAAAAGAAAAGGAAGAGGGGTAGCGAGGGAGCGGCATGACCCAAGGTCATGGGAGTTTGGTGTGTTCGAGGGTCTGGAAGCACTGGTGGGGCTGCTATAGGGTAAGGACAGGGTGGAATGAGGCCTGCCTGGATAGAGAGCCAAGAGTCAGGTCACAGAGTCTTGGAAGACTCTGCATTTTATCCAAACGGCAATGGGAAACAAAGAAGCAGCATAACCCAGTTGGATTTCAGAAAAAGACCAGCCAGGCTGCTGGGTCCAAAGAGGACAGCAGAGAAGCAAGAGTGGAAGCTGGGAGAGCAGTTACAGCTGTCCAGGGATGAGACGGCAGTGACTTCATCAAGGGTGGCAGCAGCCAGGTCGGAGAATGGGTCTGGGATATATCTGAAGGAAGAATTAACAGGGCCAGTAGATGGCCAGGAGGATATGGAAATAGGGTAAACCATGTTGTATTTATTAAGACAAATGTGTGTGGAGGGGGGAACAATCTACTTTCTGCAGTGGATGAGTTAATAACCTCAGTATGTGGGTACATGAGGCTGGGGGAGGAAGGGAAGGTCAGGGTGGGCATACATTTGGCAGTCACCAGCATGTGGCTGGTATTACAGCCTTGGGAGAGAGGATATAGACAGACGCAGGCTGGGCACACCAACATTCAGAGCAGTACATCACAGTCGCCTGAGAATCAATTAGAATGACTATGCCTGAGGTTGGGGCCTGGGGAGGATATATAGTCAGGCTTCTGTATCTACCATGGGTCAAAAATATTCAGGGGGAAAAAAACAATATAAAATAACAATACAAAACTTTAGGCTGGGCATGGTGGCATGTGCCTGTAGTCCCAGCTACTAGGGGGCTGAGGTGGGAGGATGGTTTGAGTTTGGAAGGTTGAGAATGCAGTGAGCCAACATGGCACCAAGGGACTCCATCCTGGGTGACAGGAGATTGTCTCAAAAAAAAAAAAAAATAGCATTTACAAGTAATACAAGTAATCTAGACTTAAAGTATATGGAAAGATGTGTACAGGTTAAATGCAAATACTTTGCCAATTCATATCAGGGACTTGAGCATCCATGGATTTTGGTATCTGCAGGGGACTGGTTCCAGGGTTGGTTTTTGTCTTTTTCTTTTTTTGAGGCAGAGTCTCGCTCTGTTGCCCAGGCTGGAGTGCAATGGTATATTCTTGGCTCACTGCAACCTCTGCTTCCTAGGCTCAAGCAATCCTACCACCTCAGCCTCCCGATAGCTGGGACTACAAGACGCATACCATCGCACACAGGTATTTTTTTTATTATAATTACTTTTTGTAGAGACGGGGTTTCATCATGTTGCCTAGGCTGGTCTCAAACTTCCGGGCTCATATGATCTGCCTGCCTTGGTCTCTTAAAGTGATGGGATTCCAGGCGTGAGCCACCACGCCTGGCCTAGGACTGTATTTTTTTTTAATTTTATTTATTTTTATTTGTTTATTTATTTATTTATTTTTGAGATGGAGTCCTGCTCTGTCACCTAGGCCGAAGTGCCAGTGGCACAAATCTCGGCTCACTGCAACCTCTGCCTCCCGGGTTCAAGAGATTCTCCTGCCTCAGCCTCCTGAGTAGCTAGGATTACAGGTGCACGCCACCATGCCTGGCTAATTTTTGTATTTTTAGTAGAGACGGAGTTTCATCATGTTGACCAGGCTGGTCTCAAACTCCTGATCTCAGGTGATCCATCCACCTCGGCCTCCCAAAGTGCTGGGATTACAGGCATGAGCCACAGCGTCTGCCGGACTATATTTTTTTAAGTTCTAGGTACATCAGGGTTGACAGCCACTGATTTAGAAGTTCAGAGGAAGAAGAAAAAGAAAGAACTGGTGAAAGAGGCTGGAAAGACTATCCAGAGAGACAAAAGGGAACTATGGGAGCAAGTGAGGCACTGGGAGTCAAGCCAGGAGAGTGTCCAGCAGGGAGTGACCACTGTGTCGGCCCAGCTCAAGGGTCAAACAGGATGAGGGGAGACAGGAGCCTCCAGGTACAGTGGTGGAGGTAGAGGGATTCCAATTAAACCAGCCATCCCATTACTGGGTATATACCCAAAGGATTATAAATCATGCTGCTATAAAGACACATGCACACGTATGTTTATTGCAGCACTATTCACAATAGCAAAGACTTGGAATCAACCCAAATGTCCATTAGTGACAGATTGGATTAAGAAAATGTGGCACATATACACCATGGAATACTATGCAGCCATAAAAAAGGATGAGTTTGTGTCCTTTGTAGGGACATGGATGCAGCTGGAAACCATCATTCTTAGCAAACTATCACAAGAACAGAAAACCAAACACCACATGTTCTCACTCATAGGTGGGAACTGAACAATGAGATCACTTGGACTCAGGAAGGGGAACATCACACACCGGGGCCTATCATGGGGAGGGGGGAGGGGGGAGGGATTGCATTGGGAGTTATACCTGATGTAAATGACCAGTTGATGGGTGCAGCACACCAACATGGCACAAGTATACATATGTAACAAACCTGCACGTTATGCACATGTACCCTACAACTTAAAGTATAATAATAATAAATAAATTTAAAAAAACAAAACAAAACAAAACAAAAAAATAAAAAATAAAAATAAATAATAATAATAAACCCCATGCCAGATACTCTGGCTCCTCATGCTTTACCTTGAGTAAATTCCCACTCTCCTCGGATGAGCCTTGCATAAGTAAAACACATGAGGTTCGTTGTGCACATCCATAAAACCAACTGTATAAACGCTTGCTACGCCTGTGACCGTGTGGACACAAGTGAATGAGCAAAGGTGAAAACGGAGGTATAATAATATTACTGTAGGTTCTACTTTATGGACACAACTCTAGAGTCGTGGGGAGACCTGCACACAATTCCTGGCCCCACATACCCTGGCTATGCAAGGCTTGGCAAGTCAATGCACTCCGCACCTCAGAGGCCCCATGTGAACAACGATGGTTGGACTAGATTAAAGGTCTTGTTGTTGTTGTTTAATTTTAAATTCAATTTTTAAAAGTTAAAATGGCAAGGGGAGCTGGTTTAATATGCAGGTTCCAGACCCCCCCCCCCCCGACATAAGCAAGGTAAGCAACTCAGGGTAGGATGGCACTGAAGGCCTCAAGAGCTGCCTGCATTGGTCCAACCCAGTGCAAAGTCCTTGGGTTAGGTCTTGGAAAAAAATAAATAGTCCAGGAGACGTTTTTATCTCCTTAGTCAGAAAACCTGAGCTGGAATGCAAACAAGTCCTCAAAGGGTTAGAGGTGAATACCAGTCACTCAGTAAATACTGTTGGCTTATTCCTTAATATTACTTTACAGTAAAAACAAATGATGGAACAATATTATGAAACTTTATCTGCTTCATAACCTTCTCTTCTTAGGAAAAAGGCTGCTCCAGGTAAACTCAGGGAGGGTGGTCAGCAGATCATATGCAGGTGAGATACGGATTTTTTTTTTTTCCTCAATCAATGCTTCTTAATCAAAAAGTTACATACAGGAGTCCCTGGAAGAAGGGACCAAAAAGAGTTCCATAGCCACCCAAAGACCAATGCAGCAGCTTTCATGTCTGGTGTCTGCTGTGTGTTATGTGACTACAAAAGTCTATAGCACACACTGTCATTTCCACCAGGGATTAGGGAAGTGTGACCTACACATCACAGGATGGAGGTGAAAATCACAGGGAAGAAAGAAACCTCATCTTCAAATTAAGCTGTATCAAGCTAAGGGTCACTTGGGACAATGCCCCGAACCATGAAAAAAAATGAATTTTCAATATGTTAGACATATATTTTATAAATAAATAAGCTATTGACATATTTTGAAACTAAGGTTTTGATGGGGTTTTTGGTTTTCTTGTATTTCACCTCATGGGTTTCATTCTTAAACAAGAAGTTTTCTTGTCCCCTTTGTAGCTAATCTGAGATACTGGGTAAGAGATGGAGTCAAACCAGACAAACTAGGTCTGACTCACCTTGCTAGGTAAGTGACTTTTCCTTAACTTCCCTGAGCCTCGTCGTCCTCATCTGCAGAATGCAAGAGCATTAAATTCAGGCCACTCTGAGGATTACCCAGCACACTGCAAGTACCATATGTTGACTATGCTTTCTCCCAAATGTCCCATCGTTGTGGGTATATCTGTTTTGTGGGTCATTTTAATTTTCTGTGTTTCTCAGACTCAGGAGTTATAAACCCACCTGACTACGAGAAGCACTAAAACTTCTCTGAAAATGTCATGCTACCACCTGGCAAAGGTGGATGCCCAAAGCTTTCTCGCCTCTTCTTAGGAAGCCAAGTGAGGACCAAATTTAAAAGGTAAAGCCGCGTTTCTCCACTCAGGGGGAGGACGTGAAGGAAGGGGCCGTGTCTGCTCTGATCTGCGTAGCAATGTGTAGCTGGCCCTCTTCTGTAGGATTTCTCATCCAGGGGAGCATATCGGAATCCCAGCGCTCCTTATCCCCATGCCCACCCACAACCGAGAACCTCTGCCCTAATCAATGCAGGCTGCCTTGTCTTCTCACACGCCTCAAAACTGATGCAACACACTGGTGAGTCACAGCATCTCCTGGGTTACACACTTGTAAACAAACACACGAAACCCAAAAAGGATACCATGCACACAGCAGGACTCTGAACCAGTGCCTTCTGGTGACCCCTCTGCCAATTTGGCAAGGCTCACAGACACCTCCTCAGAAGAAAGCTTTGAAGACATAAAATACAAAGGACTGCAAAGGAAAACGATTGCATCTAAAACTTGAAAAACTCTGGGATATGAACAACAACAAAAAAGTCTGTGATATCTGATAAGTGCTTCTTTATTAAAGAATAAAAGAAATAAAAGATCTAAATAAATAAGACATATTCCATAACACAGTATTCTACAACATTGAGCCTTCTACACATCCATTTCACCTATAATAAAAACAGCTCTACCCAACTGTAACATGAAATAAAAGGTCTATTAGCACATTTAACAACAAATGTAATTTCATGGCAGTGATGAGCAAAGGCAGTAACTCAAAGTATCTGCTTCCACTGAAGCATGACATGAAAATATCTGTGATTTCTACTGGTGACAATATCACAGGTCCTGCTAACACCACTGTGCCTATGTGTGTCTATGTTCATAATTAAAGGAAATGCTGCATATCAGTTAGAAGTTAATAAAAATAAAAGTGCTATTTTTTTCCCCTTTATAAGTGCATGGAACCCCTAAATTCTCTCTACAGACCCTTTAGGGGTCGCAGGACCTCAGTGAGAGAGCTCCGCTCTACAGGGTCCTGTATTTAAGAGTTAACACCTGATCATTCAACTGACAGACATTTAGGAAATAGCTATGTTGCTCTAACTACAGGAACCACAGAAGAAGATACAGAATTAAGTTAAGGCTTTGACGTAAGCATGCTCTAAGAACTTTCAGAATCTCTGCTCAATGTTTATTTTGGTTCTTCCAGTTTTATTATAAGTTGTGTTATCTACTGCCAAACTCACCAGGATTTCTTCTTTTTCCTAACTGTATAATTAAAAACAAAGCAAAGAAACAAAAAAGACACTCTCTCTCTGTTCAAATCTACTATTTGTTTGTTTGTTTGTTTGCTTGCTTGTTTTGAGATGGAGTTTCACTCTTGTTGCCCAGGCTGGAGTGCAATGTTGCGATCTTGGCTCACTGCAACCTCCGCCTCTCAGGTTTAAGTGATTCTCCTGCCTCAGCCTCCCGAGTAACTGGGATTACAGGCATGTGCCACCATGGTTTCTCCATGTTGGTCAGGCTGGTCTCAAACTCCCAACCTCAGGTGACTCGCCCACCTGGGCCTCCCAAAGAGCTGGGATTACAGGCGTGAACCACAGTGCCCAGCCTCAAGTCTCCTGTTAAACAGATTTTAGAAACTGTGGCTCAGTGTCATGGAGTGAACACTGAGCCTTTCACACATCCATTTCACCTATAATAAAACCAGCCCTACCCAACTGCAGGCGTTTTACAGGAATGAAATGAGGCAATTTGTGCCAATGTTCTCTGAAAATTGTGTAGTGTTGCCCATGGATGGTCTTCCAATTACACTGTAAATGTCAGTGATTAATCAAAGTGTGAATGGTGCCAAGTGCAGTGGCTCATACCTGATTTCCTAGCACTTTGGGAGGCTGAAGCAGGAGGATTGTTTGAGGCCTGGAGTTTGACACCAGCCTGGGCAACATAGGGGGACCCCATCTCTCAAAAAAAAAAAAAAAGATTAAAAATTAGCTGGGCTTGGTGGTACATACATATAGTCCTAGCTACTCAGGAAGCTGAGGTGGGAAGGTTGCTTGAGGCCAGGAAGTCAAAGCTGCAGTAAGCCATATGTGCACCACTGCACCCCAGCCTGGGCAACAGAGCAAAACCCTGCCTCCAAAAAAAAAAAAAAGTTGCCGGGCACGGTGGCTCATGCCTGTAATCCCAGCACTTTGGGAGGCCAAGGCAGGTGGATCACGAGGTCAGGAGATTAAGACCATCCTGGCTCACATGGTGAAACCCTGTCTCTACTAAAAATACAAAAAAAAAAAAAATTAGCCGGGTGAGGTGGCGGGCGCCTGTAATCCCAGCTACTTGGGAGGCAGAGGCAGAAGAATGGCCTGAACCCGGGAGGCGGAGCTTGCAGTGAGCAGAGATCGCGCCACTGCCGTCCAGCCTGGGTGACAGAGCGAGACTCCATCTCAAAAAAGAAAAAAAAACTGTATGAGTGGAACCCAGGAGCCTCCTGTGACAGAAATGGCCATGATAGGTACTGCAGGATCACAAGAGGGTCTCCTAAGGAAAGGTAAGTAACACAGAGAGGCCCAAAAAATAATTCTGTTACAAACCCTATTGTTCTCTTGTGAATTTTTTTTTTTTTTTTTTTGCAGACATCTACAGTCTGAAAAAAGCAAATACAAAATCTACCAAGGAGGTTACTGCAGACTCGGTTTTCCACACGATACCACATATCTCCTTGGTGGTACAGACGTCATGAATCAACAAAATGACTTGCCAGGAGCCTCCTATATGCTACAAGACACACTAGAAATTCTAAAGCTTCAACTTCAAGTACAAGTCTAACATGCTTCACAACTACCCTGATGTGGATTATTCTATTATCATCCCTACTGAAATTGATTATCTGCAGTATTCACAAAGACTCTGTAGGGTTTATGGGTCAATGTAAGCGACACTTTTTTCTTATTAATATCTAATAAAGAGAACCTGAAAACATCCCTAGACATGCCCTAAAGGAGAAACTTGTAGTACCAAACCAACTTGTTTATTATAAATAATCTCACAAATTCAAGAATATTGGAGAGATCAGCCTGTATTAGTGAAAATAATTATAAGAAATTTTTAGAGATGAGACATAAGCTGGTTTTGACCCAAGTTATCTGCAGGTAGAAGGACTGGTATCCTTTTTTTTAAGTGACACAGTGATAGATATATAAATTATTGGCTGCCATAAGTTTTTAAAGAGTGAAATTACTTCTAAAAGGGCACATTTTGAATAAACATCAGAATCATAAAGTATTCATTTTTAAAATTATCCTTTTTTTTTTTCACAAGTGTGCAATATCAAGTTTCACACCCTGGCCATCATGACCACACTGAAAACACTCACCTAGTTTACTGCTCACCCTACCAGGTATCCGCTCTGCAGCCCATCAGCATGACTGGTTTGCTGCTGCAGCGGTATTTGGACTCTCCAAATAACCAGCTTAGTGAGCTTTCACATGAGAGTTATCAGCCTTGGTATACATGTTTTGCTATGTCACATAAATGAGCAGCCTGGATGTTCCCAATATCTTTGGTTTTAAATTTAGACAAACTCCTTCCCATTGAGTTTCTAAGGACTTGTGGTACTTTTGCTAAGAAACAGAAATAGGAACATTTTCAAATTCTTCTGTACAGTCAAAAAAAAAAAAAAAAGTTGGCTCCCACCTATAATCCCAGCACTCTGGGAGGCCAAGGTGGGTGGCTTAAGGTCAGGAGTGGCCAGGTTGGTCAGTCTGGACAACATGGTAAAGCCCCATCTCTACTAAAAATACAAAAATTAGCTGGGCATGGTAGTGCGTGCCTGTAGCCCCAGCTACTCGGGAGGCTGAGGCAGGAGAATCGTTTGAACCCAGGAGGCAGAGGTTGCAATGAGCCAAGATAGCACCATTGCACTCCAGCCTGGGCAAGAGAGCCAGACTCCATCTCAAAAAATAAATAAATAAAAAGTTGGTTCAAATGAAAATCTTAACTTGATCCTCACTCCTCTAAAATTTCTATTCAGAACATTTAAAATTGGGATGTTTCATGTGGTTAACCCCTACAGTCGCATTTCTTTGACCACCTTTCCAAAGGTGGCAAGCCACAGCACAGGGTAGCCAGTACAAGATCTTATTTGGGGCCATGGCTAAGAAGAACTGGTCATGATACTGCCATCACAATACGCATGGACAACTACTTACGGAAGTATTTTAGCGTCTCTTCAATTTGCTCGGTTGTGAGGTCAATGTTGGCATCTGGAGAAATGAGAGGTGTATGGAGCCAGTCGTCGTGGTCATAACCGTAGATGGTGTCGGCTCTTAACTTATAATGGGGCAGCTGCTCCTCCAGCAGGCTAATGATCTCGACTTCCGGAAGATCGGTGCTGTTGCACACATCTAAAGACAAGACAACCAAGAAATGAGAGCCCAGAAATGGTTATGGCCTTGCTGCTGGTTAACTAAACTTGTAGCCTGCAGCAGCCATCTTTGGTTATTTATCTACAGCATGAAGAAGCCAGACAAGCCTATGTCAGGAATCCTTTTCCAATTTAAATTATATTCTCAAAACTTTGAATTAATTGTGCACGCTTACGGCCAAGACCTACCCAAATGTTTCCTGTTGTTTAGTGTCCACTATTTAGGAAGAAAAGCCAAAGGTTTTGAGCTTTTATCATCTGAGTTAAGTCTTTCCACTATTTAGGAAGAAAAGCCAAAGTTTTTGAGCTTTTATCATCTGAGTTAAGTCTTTCCTCCAACCCTTTCTCTGGCCATTCTCCTTCAAGTGTTCTACATGTCTGCCGAGCCGGTATTAATTTCACCAATATGCCTAACTTCTTCTTGCCACTCTTTTACCATTCAAACTATCCTCCCATCTAGAATTTTGCCTTCATTTAATTTATTCATTCATCTGTTCATTCATCCACACTTCCTTCCTTCCATCCATGCATCCATTTGTATCCTGAGTACCAGGGGCATAGGAGACACAGTGGTGAACATAAGAGTCATGGTCCTGCCCTTGAAACACTTATATCCTTATGGGGCATCCAGCGATTATACCGATAGGCGCCCATCCTTTAAGGAATACCTTGAATACCACCTGACATACTGGTGTTTTGAGCACACCAAGCAGAATTAGTCTCTCTTACCCTTTCTACACTGACATGCCATTTTGTCAGAGCTTCAGTTACTAGACTTATTAAGTGTCTTGTGGGTATTTCAGCATCTGACTCATCTAGTTAGGAGAGGGCAAACTTCCATACACAGCTACCCTTGATCCACCACCTGTACACCATAGCTCTTGGCCCAGGCTGTGCTCAGGGGGTGCATACTAATGCCTGTGACGGAGAACCAATTCACACAAAGCACATTAATGCAGGCCTTTAAACTGCAAACATGACAACATGGCAAACATAACCAGGGCATGTACCGTACTTCTCTATCCCAGTGCTTACTCATCAAAGGAGAACACAGACACTGAATTAAACAAGTGCTAATGGGTGAGTGATCATTATCTATCAACTAATTCTGGCTTCATACTGTATCAGCCCATTGTGCATAAGGCATTTGACACCTATGATGGGAAACGGCCCATGGGAGCAGCAGTGGTTCCGTCAACCCATAAACAAACCAAGTGCTTGTGGTGCACACAACTAGACAGGACAGGAGACTTAACTTGGTATTTTGTTCTAGGAATGAGTCTTCAACAAAGAAAAATTATTCAAAAGATAAGAATATTACTGAGGTTGTTTCTTATTTTTTTTTAAGACAGTGTCTCACTCTGTTGCCCAGGCTGGAATGCAGTGGCACAATCTTGGCTCACTGAAGCCTTGACCTCCTAGCATTCCTCCCACTTTGGCCTCCTGAGTAGCCAGGACCACTGATGTGCACCACCAAACCCAGCTAATTTTATTTTTTGTAGAGACAAGGTCCCCCTATGTTGCCCAGGTGGGTCTTGAACTCCTGGGCTCACGCAATCCTCCTGCCTTGGCCCCCCAAAGTGCTGGGATTACAGGCATGAGAAATCTTGCTGGGCCTGAGGTCAATTCTTATCAAAGTCACAGTACCATGTTGCTGCTTTGAAGTAGAAAACAAAAATGAGAACCTGGATCAAGTGGAGGACCAAACTCACTCTTCGGTCTCCATCCCTCTCCAAGATGTTAGAAGGGGGGGAAATCACTTGTGACAAATAAAACCACACAACAGCATGGGAAAATAAAGAGGAGATGCTGAGGACGAACCAAAAGTATGAGGTATTCCTAAATATGGTAAGATCAAATTAAAGGAGAAAGGCCCAGTCTTACATATGAGCATTCATTCACACATACGTACATGTCTACACACGCACAGGAAATGACTGGTGCAGTCAGTGGGAGTAGATCCTGGGGTGCTCCACACGGGAGGCTACTGCCAGAAGGAGCAGGAAGGGCCAGGGGCAGGGATTCAGTGCAGAACCAAAGCAGGAACAGCAGAGAGGACCAGTCCCTTCCCTGTTCCCCCTGCTTGAGCCAAGGCCAGGAAGGCAGTAAGGCAGTAACTGTGGGGGCTGTACACACTCAGGTAGAACATGGAACACCTCTGCCTGGAAGAAGAGCAATGCCAGAGACTTTGTGTCAAATAAGAAGGCCACTCAACAGGTGAAAAAATTATGGATTTGTGAGAAAAGAGAGCGTAATGACTCATGACCCTTTGGGCAGGAGCCCACTGAAAACACCTGTCAGCACCCACCTACCTCCTGCAGCTTCCTACCATTCCATACTAACAGCTCTCCCTCAATTCAATATGCAAACCTTCGCCATAGAGCATTTCCACTCAGGGAGTTGGCATGGTTTTCCAAAATGCCAAGGAAAGGGTTAAAAATGAGAAAGTGAGGACATTTAGAATTTTACTTGGTGCTTTAGAAAAGCAGTTCAGTCCTGGAGGGGGGACTACATCTCACTGCTGGGACTTCTCTGCCTCATGAGGGAAATGTCACAGCAAGTACACTTGGTATTTCAGCCAGCCAAAAACAAGACCAGACCTGCTCCGTCACTTTGCAAAGCTCTGCTGGGAAGAGAGGTTACGTCCTCCCCCAGGTAGAGCAATAGCCCAACCTCAAGGCGGAAGATTTCTCATATTTCTTCCCATCTCCCACTAGCAATAAACCACCATTCAAAGGCTCAAGATGGGCCCGTAATAGGCAAATATTTCCTCTTCTCACTGTCAAGTAAAGAGTGAGTTCCCATGAAGTTCATCTCTGGGAAAGAACTCACAGTCATAAAACGCCACCATGTGTGTTGGGAGCAAGCCTCCAAAATCTGGCCATAAACTGGCCCCAAAACTGGCCGTAAACAAAATCTCTGCAGCATTGTGACAGGTTCATAATGGCCCTAACGCCCAAGCTTAAAGGCTGTGGGTTTACAGGAAGGAAGGCAAGGAACACCTGGCCCACCCAGGGCAGAAAACCACTTAAAGGCATTCTTAAGCCACAAACAATAGCATGAGCCATTTATGCCTTAAGGGCAAGTCCCGCTGCAGTTAACTAGCCCAACCTAATCCTTTCATTCGGCCCATCCCTTCGTTTCCCATAAGGGATACTTTTAGTTAACTTAATATCTATAGAAACAATGCTAATGACTGGTTTGCTGTTAATAAATATGTGGGTAAATCTCTGTTCGGGGCTCTCAGCTCTGAAGGCTGTGAGACCCCTGATTTCCCACTTCACACCTCTGTATTTCTGTGTGTGTGTCTTTAATTCCTCTAGCGCCGCTGGGTTAGGGTCTCCCCGACCGAGCTGGTCTTGGCAATGTAACTGATGGAACACGGGGCCAAACAGGGTTGACACCTAGTCGGTAGCATCTCTTGGCTAAACATGGATCTGGTCAAACTGTCTCCACAGCAGCTCCACAAAAGGCAGTGCCAGTCTATCCCTAGTAGAACAGGCAGGGAACCAACACATTCCCGCCTGACACACCCACACAACAGGCTAGAATCATCTGGTGTCAATGCTGTTTGGTGGTGGGGAAAGCAATAAACTCCAGAAAGGAAAAAAAAAAAAAAAAAAAAAAAAAGGTCCCTTCTAAGAAATCTAAGAATAAGGTGACCCCTTGTGGCCAAGGTCAAGGAGAGCTGCACAGGCCATCTCCATAATCCTACCCCATGTCCTCATTCTTTGGGCCTTTAAAGCATCTGAAAATTTGCCAGGGCTGACGGTCCATGTTTCCAGGGCTGAAGGTCAACCTATTTACAGCGTGGGTCCTTGTGCCCATGTGATATCTTTTTCCTTAAAGCATATGACCAGTGAGATAACGTATCAAAAGGTAAGGCTATGACAAAATGCCTTTTTAAAAAACTCTGGCCCAGGCGCAGTGGCTCACACCTGTAATCCCAGCACTTTGGGAGGCTGAGGCGGGTGGATCACTTGAGGTCAGGAATTCGAGACCTGCCTGGCCAACATGGTGAAACCCTGTCTCCACTAAAAATACAAAAATTAGGCAGGCATAGTGGCGCGCGCCTGTAATCCCAGCTACTCAGGAGGCTGAGGCAAGAGCATCACTTGAACCCGGGAGGCAGAGGTTACAGTGAGCCAAGATCACGCCACTGCACTCCAGCCTGGGTGACAGAGCAAGACTCTGTCTTAAAAAAATAAAAATAAAAAAAACTTTGTATATTTGATTTTTCTGTGACCAGCCTTATAAACATTAGCAGCAAATTTTCAGATGCCTTAAAGGCCCAAAGAATTAGGACATGGGGTAGGATTATGGAGATGGCCTGTGCAGCTCTCCTTGACCTTGGCCACAAGGCCAACGGACCCCCTATGGAAGGAGACACCACGTTTGCCTCAAGGAGAGGACACATTCAAGGCCTGACGTCAGGTAAACGTAACAGAATAGTCTTCACGAATTCCCCAGGAATGCTTTCAGCATGGCGAACATCACTCCAGAGCATCGTCTCACCCTCCCAGCAACCTGGGACACAGAGATTTGCCTGTTATTACAGATCAGTAAGCTGGGATGCACAAGGGCTGTGGGATATGTTGTTGGTCAAGTTGATCCAGCTAACTAAGCAGCAGATCAGGCAGGAGCAGCCTCAGCTGTCCCACTGAAAGTTGTGCTCTTCCCTCCAACACCTGCTAGCCAGTTCCTAGGAGGATGCACTTGAAATGCTGGGGAATTCCCAGGATGTCATCATCAGGAAGTTTTTGTTCTAGATAGATGGAAGACTTCATACATGCGGCAGGCATGTAAAATGAAACCCACTCACAAATTAGGGAGGTGTTGGAATAATTTTCTCCTTTAAAGCACAGGAAGCAGAGGCAAGAATTTAGTAACTTGTCTGCAGAACCACAGAGGGTCAGGGGCCTGCGTAGGACGGAAGTTTATTCAAGTTCCTGCTGTGAATGGACACTGCCGGCCCACCCTGGAGGAAAGGAACCCTTTATGCTCTCTGTGGACATCATTTCCCCACAGTTGCAATTCACTTTGGTAACAAGCTGTAAAAATGTGTTCTCAAATAAGTCTCAAAAGAAGGGCATCCATTTTCTGACCAATCCCAAAGCCCAAAAGTCCATGGCTTCAGGTAGATATGCACTAACAACAGCCCCGAATCCCACCGACCTCCAGCCTGACAAACCATCAAAAGGCCAGGCTCAACCATCAGGGCAGATTTACCCCTCGGCATCCCCTCCTTGCCCAGTTACTGTAACAGCCCCATGGTGGCCAGTCACATGGCAGCTGGTATCATTTCTGGAAAATAGCTTTTTATTTATTTATTTAATTCTTTTTTTGTTTTAAGTAGGGATGGAATGAATCTCACTATGCTGACCAGGCCAGTCTCAAACTCCTGCCCTCAAATAACACTCTCAGCTTAGCCTCCCAAAGAGCTTTTTAAATCATGCTATTGCTCTTCCTTAAAACCTCCCAGCTCCCTACAAAGTGCTTCATCATTCTGCCTCTACGTTTCTATGGGAGAGGCTACTGAGTGTTTCCCAGTACGCACTCTCCACTTCTTCCTTTTGGTCATGCAACCCCCAAGATGTGGCTGGGCCCACGGCCACCCATCTAGAAACTGTTTCCCAGCTTTCCCTGTAGTAAGGTGTGTCCACATGCCTGGTTAACAGGATGTAACAGAACTTCCAAGTCATGCCCTTTCTGCAGTTGCAGAGTTGGGCTGGTACTGGAGCCATGCTCAGCTGAATTAGTAAAGGCAATGCCCAGGAAATGACCAGAGCTACCTCAGCTGCCTGAAACACCCTGGTGGAGAGACAGGTCCTGGGCCTCCTTCCACTTGGACTTTTAAAAGCCAAAGAAATGGCCGGGCACGGTGGCTCACGCCTGTAATTCCAGCACTTTGAGAGGCCAAGGTGGGCAGATCACGAGGTTAGGAGATCGAGACTATCCTGGCTAACACAGTGAAACCCCGTCTCTACTGAAAATACAAAAAATTAGCTGGGCGAGGTGGCATGTACCTGTAGTCCCAGCTACTCAGGAGGCTGAGGCAGGAGAATGGCGTGAACCCGGGAGGCGGAGCTTGCAGTGAGCCGAGATTGGGCCACTGTACTCCAGCCTGGGCTACAGAGCGAGACTCCCTCTCAAAAAAAAAAAAAAAAAAAAAAAAGCAAAAGAATAAATGGCTACCTTATTGAGGCCACAATTCCAATTACTCTGGTCTCTGTTAAAGCAGCTAACTCAACACCAGAATAGCCTTTCTTACCAAGCCCAGCCTCTGCTATTTTCTCTAATTTCCCTTCACTTAAGGCATACCAACTTCTCACCATTTTCCAAACACTTTTTTTTCACAAATCTAAGTTTCTATACCAGCTGTTTTGGCTCCCTAGAATGCCCTTCACTGCCTAGCAAACTTCATCTTAAAATATCATTCAAATGTCACTCTGTATTGCAAAGCCTCCCTTAACCTCTCTTCTCTGGCTTCCACAGTACTCAGTACATAAATGACTTCACTACGATGTTCGAAGTGTATTCTCTGTGGCTCTTCCCTACTAATTGTGAGCCTCTCAAAAGAAAAGGCTTTGAATTATCCACCTTACCTTCAGCCCAGCCCTTACTACTTTGCCAGGCAACAGTAAGCGTGAGATGAGTGATGGAACAAGGGAAGCAGAGAGCAGCAGCCGGTGGCAGATCTAGTCTGTGAATCCCCTGCCTACCCAGGACAGACACACGCCCAGCCTGCAGCATGAGGCAGGTGGAGCCATCTAGTGTCAAGGTCTTTTCAAACCCACCTAAGTATGCCCCTAGGTCTTTATCCAGCATACAGGAAAGTCCCATGGGATAGTAAATGTCCCCTCAATTGCTCAGCAGATGTCAGTCCCATCCCCACCATTCTTACGGCACCACTTTGAAAGTAAAATAACCGCCAGGCGCAGTGGCTCAAGCCTGTAATCCCAGCACTTTGGGAGGCCGAGACGAGTGGATCACGAGGTCAGGAGATCAAGACCATCCTGGCTAACCCGGTGAAACCCCGTCTCTACTAAAAAAATACAAAAAACTAGCCGGGCGAGGTGGCGGGCGCCTGTAGTCCCAGCTACTCAGGAGGCTGAGGCAGGAGAATGGCGTAAACCCGGGAGGCAGAGCTTGCAGTGAGCTGAGATCCGGCCACTGCACTCCAGCCTGGGCGACAGAGCGAGACTCCGTCTCAAAAAAAAAAAAAAAAAAAAAGAAAAAAGAAAGTAAAATAACCTAAAAGAACTCTTTACCTCTTCAAAGGTATAACCCTTCCTACGTTTTTTTCAAGGCATAAGATTTGGAATGGACCTTCCTACCCAGGATGTGGGTTTCAGTTAGGGCCATCTGGGAGTGAGGAAAGAGTGCTGGAGCCCGCTTGGCACCTGGAAGGTGTGGAGTGGTAGAAGCAGCTGTGTCCATTCTCCACCTGACTGGGGCTAGATCCTCACCTGCAGAGAGCAGCTAGGAGGCCGGCTAGAAGGAGCCTCCTCCATCTAGGGGTTTGCACGGATGCTCAGGTGACATGCCAGCTTCACAAAACCTGCCAGGTGCCTGAGACAATGCTTACATTTTACAGCGAAAGCAATAGCTCTACATTAGTGTCCAACATTTAACACTCAGAGAACCTCATATAAAAATACAGATCTCAGCGGGGTGCGGTGGCTCACACCTGTAATCCCAGCACTTTGGGAGGCCAAGGCGGGAGGATCACTTTGAGGTCAGGAGTTCAAAACCAGCCTGGCCAACATGGTGAAACTCCATTTCTACTAAAAATACAAAAAAAAAAAAAAAATTAGCCAGGCGTGATGGTGGACACCTGTAATCCCAGCTACTCGGGAGACTGAAGCAGGAAGAACTGCTTGAACCCGGGAGGCAGAGGTTGCAGTGAGCCAAGATCACACCACTGCACTCCAGCCTGGGCGACAGAGCGAAACTCTGTCTAAAAACAATGAAAATACAGCACTTTGGGAGGCCGAGGTGAGTGGATCACAAGGTCAGGAGATTGAGACCATCCTGGCCAACATGGTGAAACCCCATCTCTACTAAAAATACAAAAATTAGCTGGGCGTGGCAGCGCGTGCCTGTAATCCCAGCTACTCGGGAGGCTGAGGCAGGAGAATCGCTTGAACCCAGGAGGCAGAGGTTGGGCGGTGAGCTGAGATCGGGCCACTGCACTCCAGCCTGGTGACAGAGCCAGACTCGGTCTCAAAAAAACAAAAAAAAGAAAAGAAGAAATACAGATCTCTGGCTCTCAGAAGAAGTCAGCCTATCTAGGATCAAGGGACCTCCTCCTCCACAGAGGAGTTAAATGCTCTGAGTGGTGGCCACCCCCAGAGAGGGAGTGCGATCATTCCAACAGGGTTTCTGGGCCTTTGTGCCTGCACGCTGGAGCTTAAGGCCTCTAAGCCCAGAAGAACAGAGACCTGAGTAGCTAAAAGGTGAGCAGAGTCTACAGAAGAGCTGTCTAGAAGGAAAGTAGACCTAGACACTCGCCCGGTTGGCAGGAGATCTGAGAAAACAGCAAGGGGAAAAGAACAAAAGACAGTAGAGAGAAAGAGGGAAAACCTGGTGAGAGAAAGCTCAAGCAAAAGCAAAGGAAGAGAGAGGAACAGGAGAAGGGGGAAAGGAATACCACAAAGAGACAATGGCAGGAAACCAGCACCACAACTGCCACCTGCTGGAAGAAGCCGAGAGGCCTGGGTGCCGGCCAGGAGCACGGTTTCAAGAGTTTGGAGAAAGGACACCCAGCCTTGGTTCTGCCCTCACAGCTTCGTCCTGTCACTCTGGCAAATCACATCTTCATATGCCTGGGACTCAGTTTCTTCCTCTGTAGAACAAAGGTGCGTGGCTGCAGAAAAGCTTTCTTCATATCCTAAATTTCTCCGAGTGGTGCGAGTAAGAGTTGCACATTCTGAGAGCTGTGTCTGGGGGCAGCCACCACTCGCAGCACTTCCCGGTGACGTCCCTTGGACCTCGACATGCTGACTTCATCCTAGAGACCAGGGATCTGTATTTTTATGAGAATCCCTGATTTCTAAATGTTGAATACTGAGGGCCAGATTAAACATGTATGCCTCCGGTCTGCAAACTGGGACTTCCATCCTGGTGCTGCACTCTGGGACTTCAGAGAATGCTGCAGACCACATTAAAGGTGACAAAGAACAAGAAAAGGGACCTTCACTCATCAAATAATGACCACCTTACAGAGGTCCATCTTTTTTATTTTTTTCTTCCCTGTCCCTCTCCCACTCCATTTCTTTACCCACAAACCTTCCACTTGGCCATCAGAGAGCCGGGCGCAGAGCACGACCCCTGGCTATGCTTGGGGAGGTGTTCTGGCTAGAGGCAATAACCCTCTCTCATGACACATTACCCATGGCAGTGACTGCAAACCCACAGCAACGTTTTAATGACTTCACAAGACAACACCCCTCACCTACTCAGCCACTTGGAAACCATTCTGTACAGACTTGGAAACAACTCCACTTTCTTAAAATTATAAGGATTAAAGGGCAGGAATAAAGACTCATACTCAGGCCACACTGGTGCTGGAGATGTATGTGATACTTTGTAAGTGGTATCTGACAGATAACCTTCTAGAAAATTCCTCTCTATTAAGGGACCATGCAGTTTAGAGCTTTACCTGAACATCTTCAGAGATTCAGTCTTAGTAATTACTTTCCATACCACAAAAGTTGTGATTCCACAAATTACAAAGAGGACACTAGGGCTAAAAACTACTGGCACAACCTCCTCATTGAATGGAAAAGGACACTGTGTTCAAGCTGAGGAAGTGGCCAAATGTCACAGAGCAAACCAGTACCAGACTAGAGATGGGTGGTGCTTGGCCTGCTGCAGGTCCCACCACGCAAGGGGACTCGGAATGTAGCAAGAGCACCTCCAGATGCTGATTCATTTTTCATTGTTTGCCCAGCACCCGGAACCCTGCCCGGTAACCAGTAAGTGTTCAATAAACGTTTGCTGAACAACGCAAAGCACTTGTATCTATGACTGCCTTTCATTTACTCTCACAAACCAGCAGGCTGTGCAGGATGAGGATTGGGAACACATTTCATAAAGGAGGAGACCCACATCTAAAAGACAGAAGGGGAAACTGAGGCCCTGCAAGGTTCAGAGACATGGGGGAAGTCTCAAGGCTAAGCAGTGGCAGAAATGGAAGCAGGACCTCCTTCGTCCTGTCACTCTGGCAAATCACATCTTCATATGCCTGGGACTCAGTTTCTTCCTCTGTAGAACAAAGGTGCACACCCTGGCTCACACCCTAGCCACAAAGGGACAAGGGACAGGTCCAAGTCTTCCTTTTCTGCCTCTCTCTCCACTGAGGGACAGCCCACTTGCTGTGAACAGCAAAGGGGATCTCCAGAAGAGAGAAGAACAAGCAGAGAAACCCTCGTAGAATCAGAAAGGAAAGACTAACTATGCTTCAGAGACAGGAACAAAAACCAACACTGGGGAGTTCTCTAGAATGCCGTGGCCTTAATTACAAACAGAAGAAACACTTTCTAAGAAAACGGACAAAAAAAATTACACAGTTGAATTCCACATAGCCTGGTGTCAAGTACTGAGCTACCATCTACTCACACATACACGCACCAGCCCCGGTGACACATACCCTCAAAGAAGCAGTAGCACAGAGACGGCCAATCCAGCCAACTCAGTCGTGTTTGGAAACTGGGTGTCTGACGTGAAGCTAAGGGGCAACTGAATGTGGCACATTCCACTCGGGCATGCCAGTTTGTTGCACAACAAGAAAGGACAAGCAGGGCAGGGCAAAGGAAAGGGAGGAAGAATCCTGTTATGGAGGCCCCAAAATGCCACAACTAAAAAAAAAACAGGCGAGAATTACATTACAGGTTATTAGTGTTAGATTGATTCTAATACTAAAACACACAGCAAAAATTGTACAGAAATTTATTTTAAACGTAAAAGTTAACATGTATAAGTTCAGCCCAGAGTTAAATCTGCAGGAAAATACTCAATAAATGGACTGTTACTGTCTATTTGAATTTGTTTTAATAGGAAATAAAAAGACAAAATACTTTTGATCTCCAATAGTATTGATAACTTCTCTTAAAAGCATATGTTGGCCGGGCACAGTGGCTCACGCCTATACTCCTAGCACTTTGGTAAGCAGAGGCCGGCAGATCACTTAAGAGTTCGAGATCAACCTGGCCAACATGGCAAAACCCCGTCTTTACAAATAATACAAAAATTAGCCTGGCGTGGTGGCACACACCAGTAATCCCAGCTACTTGGGAGGCTGAGGTATGAAAATCGCTTGAACCCAGGAGACAGAAGTTGCAGTGAGCTGAGATCGCACAATTGCACTCCAGCCTGGGCAACAGAGGGAGACTGTCTCAAAAAAAAATAGTAATAATTTAAGTATGTTACATGATACAATTATTAAATAACCAAGGGAAGATTATTTTACATGAAAATATCCAGTGCCGTATAAATGTAATTAAAGTGCTCATAACTGATCTAGTGTTTAGACAGATGGAGCTAGTGTAAATTGGAACAACATTTGCAGTAAACAGTTTGACAGTATGTTCAGAGAACCAAAAATGTGTCCAAGATCCTTAAACCAGTAATTGCACCTGGGATTAAATCTAAGAAAGGAATAAAAACAATCTAAAGTGTAAAATTCATAAGCTTGTTTATGGTACACGTGACAAAGTTAAAAACATGCATAACCAGGTTCCTCAAAAACTCAAACACAATTACCATATGTTGCAGCAATTTCACTTTAGCAAATTCCTGCCACTGCTTCTATCTCAAAAGAAGTGAAAAGTGGGAACTCAAACAGATATTTATACACCCGTGTTCTTCGTAGCATAGATAAAAACAATCCTAACACCTATCAGCAGATGAATAGATAAACAAAATGTGTAGATACATTGGAGTGCTATTCAGCCATAATAAGCAATGACGTACTGATACATGCTGCAACATGGTGAACCTTGAAAACATTATGCTAAGTGAAAAAAGCTGGCCTCAAAAGACCACATATTGAATGATTCCATTCATATGAAATGCCCAGAACAGGTAAGTCCACAGAGACAGAAAGCAGATTAGTGGCTGGCAGAGGCTAAGGGAATGGGACAAAGTGGAGCGACTGCTAATGGGTAGATGGTTTCCTTTTGGGGTAACGAAAATGTTCTGGAACTAAACAGTTATGGGTGCACATTTTGAGTGTACTAAATGCTACTGAACTATACCCTTTAAAATGTTTAAACGGGCCCAGCCCAGCGGCTCACGTATGTAATCCCAACACTTTGGGAGGCCAAGGCAGGATGATCACTTGAGCCCTGCAGTTTGAGACCAGCGTGGGCAACACAGTGAGATCCCGTCTCTATAAAAGAAAAACAGTGCTTTTGGCCAGGTGCAGTGGCTCATACCTGTAATCACAGCACTTTGGGAGGCTGAGGTGGGCAGATTACCTAAGGTCAGGAGTTCAAGACCAACCTAGCCAACATAGTGAAACCCCGTCTCTACTAGAAAATACAAAAATTAGCCAGGTGTGGTGGCACACACCTGTAGTTCCAGCTACTTGGGAGGCTGAGGCAGGAGAATCACTTGAACCCAGGAAGCAGAGGTTGCAGTGAGCCAAGATCATGCCATTGCACTCCAGCCTGGGCAGCAAGAGTCAAACACCGCCCCAAAAAAAAAAAAAAAAGAAAAGAAAAGAAAAGAAAAGAAAAACAATGCTTTTAAGAAAATTAATTTTTTTTGCTCATCATCACTGGTCATCAGAGAAATACAAATCAAAACCACAATGAGATACCATCTCACACCAGTTAGAATGGTGATCATTAAAAAGTCAAGAAACAACAGGTGCTGGAGAGGATGTGGAGAAATAGGAACGCCATTGCGGAAGACAGTGTGGCGACTCCTCAAGGATCTAGAACTAGAAATACCATTTGACCCAGCCATCCCATCACTGGGCATATACCCAAAAGATTATAAATCATGCTGCTATAAAGACACATGCACACATATGTTTATTGCAGCACTATTCACAATAGCAAAGACTTGGAACCAACCCAAATGTCCATCAATGATAGATTGCATTAAGAAAATGTGGCACATATACACCATGGAATACTATGCAGTCATAAAAAAGGATGGGTTCATGTTCTTTGCAGGGACATGGATGCAGCTGGAAACCATCATTCTCAGCATACTATCGCAAGGACAGAAAACCAAACACCGCATGTTCTCACTCACAAGTGGGAACTGAACAATGAGAACACCTGGACACAGGGTGGGCAACATCACATACCAGGGCCTGTCATGGGGTGGGCGGAGTGAGGAGGGATAGCATTAGAAGATACGCCTAATGTAAATGACAAGTTAACGGGTGCAGCACACCAACACGGCACATGTATACATATGTAACAAACCTGCACATTGCACACGTGTACCCTAGAACTTAAGGTATAATTTTAAAAAAAAGAAAATTAATTTTTTTAAATGGTTAAATGGCATATATTATGTTTGTTTTGTTTTGAAGAGATAGTGTCTCATTCTGTCACCCAGGCTGGAGTGCAGTGGTGCAATTATGGCTCACTACATCCTTGAACTGGGCTCAACTGATCCGCCTACTTCAGCATCCCAAAGTGCTGGGATCACAGGCATGAGCCACAGCGCCTGGCCTATAATACTTTTTAAAATGACATTGTTAGGCTGAGTGAGCTGGTGTATGCTTGTAATCCCAGCGCTTTGGGAGGCCAAGGCAGGAGGATCCCTTGAGCCTAAGGAGTTCAAGACCAGCCTGGGAAAGATGGTAAGACCTCATCTCCACAAAGAAAAAATTAAAAATCCAGGTGTGGTGGCACACACCTATAGCATCAGCTACCGGGGAGGCTGAGACAAAAAGATCCCTTGAGCACAGCAGTTAGAGCATGTAGTGAGCTGTGACCATACCACCACCCTCCAGCCTAGGAGACAGCAAGACCCCATCTCTCACTCTGTCACCCAGGCTAGAGTGCAGTGGCATGATCTTGGCTAACTGCAACCTCCATCTCCCAGGCTCAAGAGGTTCTCGTGCCTCAGCCTCCCAAGTAGCTGGGATTATAGGCACATGTGAACATGCCCAGCTAATTTTTGTATTTTTAGTAGAGACACAGTTTTGCCACATTGTCCAGGCTGGTCTTGAACTCCTGAGCTCAAGTGATCTACTCGCCTTTGCCTCCCAAAGTGATGGGATTACAGGTGTGAGACACTGCACCTGACCTTTTTAATTTTTTCTTTTTTTTTTTTTTTTTTTTTTTTGAGACGGAGTCTCGCTGTCGCCCAGACTGGAGTGCAGTGGCCGGATCTCAGCTCACTGCAAGCTCCGCCTCCTGGGTTCACGCCATTCTCCCGCCTCAGCCTCCCGAGTAGCTGGGACCACAGGCGCCCGCCACGCCGCCCGGCTAATTTTTTTGTATTTTTTAGTAGAGACGGGGTTTCACCGTGTTAGCCAGCATGGTCTCGATCTCCTGACCTCGTGATCCGCCCGTCACCCAGGCTGGAGTGCAGTGGTGCGATCTTGGCTCACTGCAACCTCCACCTCCCAGGTTCAAGTGATTCTTGGGCCTTAGCCTCCCAAGTTGACCTAGCTAATTTTTGTATTTATAGTAGAGACGGGGTTTTGCCATGTTGGCCAGGCTGGTCCTGAACTCTTGAACCTAGGAGATGGAGGTTGCAGTGAGCCGAGGTCTCACCATTACACTCCAGCCTGGGCAACAGAGTAAGACTCTGTCTTAAAAGAAAAAAAAAAAAAAAAAACACAAAGTAAGAACTGAGGAGAAGGATTAGATTACCATTAGGTTCATGGAATTCCTCTTCCCAGGCTTTCCTTGGAGTCTTAGTACACTCTGGAGTAGGGGCTAGCTTTTGACCACAGAAGACACACACCTGGTATAGAAAAGTGCTTTGAAAACCAGTCTCCTGAAAAGGGGAGAGGCTCCGGAAGTGTGAAAACTCTTTTCTAGGTTTGAAAAAAAAAAAAAAAGAAGACGCCGGCCCACAGTATCTTTCAAAACAAAAATGTTGGCAAATTTCATACTTATCCTTGTCAAACACAATATAAGATGTCAAAATTTGGCATAAACCCAGTCCAAAACAGAATGATCTTCATGTAATTTTTAATAAATAACACATTCATATGGGTTTAATCAAAATGGATGCATTTTGAATTTAATAAGATTGCCATAACTAGTATTGGGCACGGTGGCTCACACCTGTAATCCCAGCACTTTGGGAGGCCGAGACGGGCGGATCACGAGCTCAGGAGATCGAGACCATCCTGGCTAACACGGTGACACCCCGTCTCCACTAAACATACAAAAAATTAGCCTGGCGTGGTAGTGGGCGCCTGTAGTCCTAGCTACTCAGGAGGCTGAGACAGGAGAATGGCGTGAACCCAGGAGGCGGAGCTTGCAGTGAGCCGAGATCGCATCACTGCACTCCAGCTTGGGCGACAGAGCAAGACTCCGTCTCAAAAAAAAAGAATACCATAACTTCTAATCCTGTGGCTTTAGGCAGTCTAGCCCATGGACAATAAGGAGGTTTGTTTTGGGAAAGGACTGGTATCCTCTTTGTTTCAAAGCTAAACTATAAGCTCCTCCTAAAGTTAGTTTGACCTGTGTCCAGGAATGAATAAGGAGAGCTTGGAGGATGACAGCAAGATGGAGTCAGTTAGGTCAAATCTTTTTTCACTGTCTCAGATTTTCTGAGTTCACAGCTGTTCTGGGCCTTCTGTCTGGAACACCTTTCCCTTCCCTGCCAACCACCCCTTTGCCCTCTGATCTCAGATGGAGTGACTTCTTCAGGGCCACCTCCCTAGATAGGTGGGCTAAGTTACCCCCTTGGCACCTGGCATTTTTCACTGATCACAATTTGTAGTCACTGATTTAGTGATTGATTACCAGCAGTCTCTGTCATCGGAATACACAGCTCCAAGAGGGCAAGGACAGGGTCTGCTCAGGGCCAGAGCAGACACTCAATAAATGCTGCAGAATGGAATGAGCAGCCAGTTTGGTTCTTCACAAGCACCTGCAGTGCCCTGCACTGGGAAAATCAACCTTCACAAACACAGAGCAGAGCAGCCAGGACCTTCACTGAACACCTGTGGGAGACCTGGGGCTTTCGCCAAAATGATGCCTTTCTCCTGGTCACAAAAATGCACAAGGCAAGACTTGCTTTTCTGTCTTCTACTCCTCGACACCTTCCTGGGCCACAAAAAGCCTGGTTGTCAAATGGCAAAGCTCACACCCCACCTACAAAAGGCGAGGGGCTGAGCCAGGACGACAAAATTCAACACATGAAGCTGAATTGGGCAAGGGAAGTCAGAATAGTGAGAATGTTTACAACCCTCAACAGGAAAAAGCCCTTCAGCCCTTATGCTGCAAAGGCAGGAAGAACACTTTCAGGACTACTTCACAGGAACTTAAAAAGCTCTGTGTGTAGGACTCCATCCCCACAGAGGAGCACCCCAGCCTTGCATGGCTCTCAACCTGCAGAGGGCTGTACTTTCTCCTGTGCCCACCTTAGCAGAAGCCCCAGAAGCCCAGATCTACCAACTCCCACCCCCCCAACACACACACACACACACACACACCCATGGCCTTTCCCTCTATTGTTTGTGTGGCTCCAGCCACAGCCGGGAACTGCCTGTCTGGGCTATTCAAGTTATCTCCACATGGACAGTTCGTATAAGTGTTCTGGTTACACAGTTGCATTACTCCTGGTATTTTTAGTGTCCAATTTTGCAACACACACAAGGTTGTCAGGAACAAATATATAGTTACAGTAAGAATGCCTGTATAAAGTTTAATTTTGCACACTCAAAGCAATCAGTCATTTTCTTTACAGTTCTAGCCTTTACACCATGCTTAGGATGGCCTTTACCATCTCAAGATTAGTAAAATATCCAGTAGTATTTTCCTCTAGCACTTTTACGGTTGAATTTTTAACATTATATCTTTTCTTTCTTACTATTTTTTTTTGAACTGCTGTTTGCTGAGCAGGGCTAATTCACAGGCAGTGTGCGCAGGGTAGCAGCCAACATTACATCTTTCAATCACCTTTTGAACCATCTGGATTTTACTGGGTTTGATGGAGTTATGTAGGGATTCACTGCACTTTCTTATAATGATAACAAACACATCAGTAATAATAGTAAACATTTATGGAATGCTACCATAAGCACTTACAAGCATTTACATCCATTAACTCATTTAATCCTCCTAACAGTCCTAACATTTATTCCCATTTGACAGAAGAATGAATACACTAAAGCACTGAGAAGTTGAATACCTAGACCCACATCACACAGCTTGTAAACAGTGAACTGGTTTTCTAACAGAGCCTGAACTCGGAGGTCACAATCCTAACTACCACCCACACCTGCCTCTGGCCCCAAAGATCCTGACCTCACTGATTAAATAATCTCTCCTTATAACTCTTCTTTCTCTGAATTTTCTCCTAGCCCAACTTCCGGTCTTTTGCATACTTTGAGAATTTCTTAAGCAAAGCACATAGATAAAGCTTCACTTTTTGACCCATTCTGAAACTTTGCCTTCAAACAGGAGCATTATGGTCAAATTGGATAAGACTCATCTTACTACTGTCAAGCCTCTTGGTGGTTCAGCGTCGGGAGGTTTCATCACTTTGCTGTCTTTTGCGTTGCAGAGTACGTGCTACCAGATTCTTTCTTCTTCTAGTGATTTAGAAGAGAGCTTCCACAAGCAGTGCTGGGAACGGAGGGTGCCAGGCAGTGTCCGGGGTGACCATCAGCTAAGAACTACTTCCACCATTTACCCATCATGCTATGCAAATACCATTGTTTTCCTGTCAGGGTCATTATGTGAAAGGTTCAGGAATGCTAATGTTGAATGTTCAAATCTTTTTTTTTTTTTAAAGGCAGGGTCTCACTCCTGTCACCCACGCTGGAGTGCAGTGGTACGATCACAGTTCACTGCAGCTTCAACTTCCTGGGCTCAGTGATTTTCCCATCTCAGCTTCCCAAGTAGCTAGGACTACAGGCAGGCAGCACCACACTTGGCTAATTTTTTGTATTTGTAGTAAACATGGGGTTTCCCCATCTTGCCCAGGCTAGTCTTGAACTCCTAGCTCAAAGGATTCACTTCGCTTGGCCTCCCAAAGTGCTGGGATTACAGGCTTGAGCCACTGCCCCTAGCATGCATCATATTTTAAATTATGGTCAAGGAGGCATGGTAGACACTACTAGTGGCCATCCGCTATCCATACTCTTCTTAGTATCAAAGCTCTGGGCCCTAAGGAAAAACCACATTTCTTAGCCTCCCCTGCAGCAAAATGAGACTACAAGGCTAAGTGTTGGCCAATGAGATAAAAGCAGTGGTGTGTGAGCCTTTCTCAAAGGCTGCCTTCCCTACATCCTGGAATTCGGACATGATGGCTGGAGCTTCAGCAGCCTTCTTAGATGTGAGGTGACCTTAAGGACGGAAACCACATCTAGTATGGTAGAACTGAAGGACAGGAAGAGCATGGGACCCTGGGAACAGCAGGGCTGCACCAGTCCTGCGCAGTCTCCCTCTGAACTTCTTATATTTCAGAGAAAAATAAATCCTATAATGTGAAGCCACTGTTCTATATAGCCAAACTTAATCCTTACTGATATAGTTACCTTTAAAGGTACTATCTGTACAGGCTAAGAGGTTAACAGGCCAAGAGGTTACAGGCTAAGAGGTTAACCTGTATTTTCCTAATTATCCACAGCAAAAATAGAATAATCTATTTGCACTTAATCTCACCCATCTCCCTCCAACCTCAGGTTTTACTGTTCTAATCTGGGAGTTCAGATGAAATTTCCTGTTTTTAAATAATTAATTTCTTTTTTTTTTTTTTGAAACGGAGTCTTGCTTTGTCTGTCGCCAGGCTGGAGTGCAGTGGCGTCATCTCGGCTCACTGCAACCTCTGCCTCCCAGGTTCCAGCGATTCCCCTGCCTCAGCCTCCCAAGTACCTGGGACTACAGGCACGCACCACCACACCAGGCTAATTTTTGTATTTTAGTAGAGACAGGGTTTCATCGTGTTGGCCAGGATTATCTCAATCTCCTGACCTCATGATCTGCCCACCTCGGCCTCCCAAAGTGCTGGGATTACAGGCATGAGACACTGTGCCAGGCCCAAATAATTAATTTCTTAGACTTGTTTTCTGTTGTCCAAAAACATTTTTACCCAATATTTATGATTAGACTCTCTAAGGCTTTCAAGGTAGCCTGAGCAGCTTCCAGAGTTCAAGGCCCACATCCCTTCCCTTGTCCTGCCTGTCCTATGTTCCCCTTCAAAGGTGGCTCTAACTAGGGGACAAGCGAAGTCAGTTAGCAATCAAGGGGTAAATTCTGGAAAAGTTAAGTGCCACGTTAGGAAAACTTATTTTATTAATAGTACAAAATCTTATGAAATCACAATGCCAACTGTGCTTCTACTATTCAATGCATTCATCTGTATTATTGTTAATCTAAATTATTTCCTGAACAGGAAATTCTGTTTAAAAATGAACAATGGTTACTTTTTCAAAACATTAAATGAGATCATCTGGATATTAAAAGATTTCAAACTCATCCAAAAAATATTAGTCTGACAATATGCAGTTAAGGAAAACAAATAAACTCTGACAGTAAAATGATTCCACATTTACTTGAACCAATTTTCCAATGAACACAAACATAAATTCAAAATGTGGAAAATTCCAAAGGGCAACCTACAAAGCAGAATACAAATAAATAAATGTAACATTATAACCTTAAAAAGTAATTATTCAGGTGATAGAGTCACTATACACAAGACTCCAGTGCACATAAAGTGTCTATTTTGTTATTATTTTATTTTTATTTTTTATTTTTAAATAAAGAAGAGGTCTCACTATGTTGCCCAGGCTGGTCTCAAACTCTTGAGCTCAAGTGATCCTCCCACCTCAGCCTCCCAAAGTGCTGGGATCACAGACGCGAGCTCGGCCATAAAATATCTGTTAAGTGTACACTCGAATAGCATTGATGACCACTCAAGAAGGATCCCCCACCACCACTCTCTAAGGTTAGGGGCAAGCCTGTCAGAATCAGGAACAATGACAGCAGAAATCAAGAGAGTTTTGAAAGCTTATTAAGAATGCATGGCCAGGCACAGTGGCTCACGCTTGTAATCCCAGCACTTTGGGAGGCTGAGGCAGGCACATCACTTGAGGTCAGGAGTTTGAGACCAGCCTGGGCAACCCAGCAAAACCCCATCTCTACTAAGAAAAAAAAATACAAAAATTAGCTGAGCGTGGTGGCGCATGCCTGTAATCCCAACTACTCAGGAGGCTGAGGCAGGAGAATCTCTTGAACCTGGGAGGCAGAGATTGCAGTGAGCCAAGATTACACCACTGCACTTCAGCCTGGGGGACAGGGGCAGACTTCATCTCAAAAAAGAGAAAAAAGAATGCAGCCACACTGTGGGAGATGCGAGGAGACTGAGGGATGAGGCGTGACAGCTAAAGGGAAAGGAGCTTTTTGGGGGTGGATGAAAATGTTCTGAAATTGAACAGATTCACCAACTGAACTGGTGATGATTGCACAACCCCATGAACATACTAAAAACCACTGAATTATACACTTTAGATGGATGAACTGCATGAAGCATGAATTCTATCTCACTGAAGCTGTGACAGGAAAAAAATATAACCACAAGGAATGTGAAAGGAGGGCTGCTGAGCACACACACTGACAGAGGCAGGAAGCAGAAACCTCTCCGAGGCAGACACGGGAGGGTCCCTGGAGAACTTCCCACCTGCCGGGGTCACTGTGCACAGGGGGCTTGCCTAAACATGCCAGCAGCGAAAAATTCAGTCCCTTAACACATGCGCAGTAAGGGAAATAAATCAAGGTGGAATGGCTCAGACTAGCGGCCCGCATGCACACTGGAAGGTCAGGGTAGAGTCGCCAGAAACTCATACCTTATACAAATAGGGAACACAGCCCCATCAGCAGATAGAGAAGCCCTTGTATTCAACTGTGAAGGAAGAAGCAGCAACCTGCTTTCAGGACCCTTCTCTCTGAGTGTCCGTGTGCCTACTTCTCCCTGGTCATTAGACAAGAACCTTGACCTTGCTCGGCTAATGAGCAAAATATCCTGCATCAGTACCCCTAACACATCAGCAAATCTCTGGAAAACAGAAGATATCACAAAAGATAACTCTGAATCCATGAGAAAGATTAAATTGCCTTCCACATCAACTGTTTGGAAAGCCCAAGGTAAAAGGAGCTTCTAATACCTTTAACAGACATTTCTTCTGAAGATAGGGTAAGACAGGTAAAATGAGATTTTGGCTGGGCGCGGTGGTTCACGCCTGTAATCCCAGCACCTTGGGAGGCCAAGGCAGGCAGATCACTGGAGGTCAGGAGATCGCGACCAGCCTGGCCAACATGACAAAACCATGTCTCTACTAAAAATACAAAAATTAGCCGGGTGTGGTGGCGTGTGCCTGTAATCCCAGCTACTTGGGAGGTTGAGGCAGGAGAATTGCTTGAACCTGGGAGGTGGAAGTTGCAGTGAGCCAGATCGCGCCACTACACTGCAGCCTAGGTGACAGAGTGAGACTCCATCTCAAAAAATAAATAAATAAATACATGACATTTCATACTTAAGAACAATAAGCTTTGGTTACCTAGATTTTCAATGACATGAAACGACTGTTTACAGCTTAACAATGCTGAGTAAATAGGTGGAGGATTGCAGGACTCACCAACAGCTCTTTGAATGCTATTCGGCTTCCCAACAAAAAAGAGGTGGTTCTCTCTTACCACTAAGTTGGTGTCATGATAGAGGTCATTCCTTGAAGGTCTAGGCCAGGAGTCTGCAAACTACGGCTCAAGGGGAAACCCAGCCCCCTGCTATTTTTATAAAGAAAAGTGTTACTGAAACACAGCCACACCCGTTCCTCCCGGGAGAGTCTATGGCTGCTTTATGTGCTGCAACAGCAGAGACAAGCGTTGAGACAGAGACCTTCTGACCTGCAAACCTAAAAGATTTATTCCCCGGCCCTTTACAGGAGTTTGCCAACTTCCGCTCGAGGCCATAAGAGTCATGTCCTCCCCCTCCTCAAGCAGGGCTAATAGAAGAAGCCAATAATTCAGAGGTGACTGGCACCACGAGGCTTTCATGAAGGCCACCAGTGTACCTCGGCCATTGAGTGCCACTCCTGTCACCTAAGAATATTCTAAAGTCTAAGCTGTTCACTTTGTCCACAATTCTTCCTGCATCCTTCCTGAATCACCCTTGCTATGGTTCACTATTTGCCCAATATGTGCAAAATATTTCACAACTCTGTGACTTCGGGCTGGGCCACGTGACTCGTTGTGGCCAACATAACTCCATGTCCAGCGGGAGGCTCTAAGCAGGCCTGTGTGGCGTGGTTGGGTCTGTCCTCCTGAGCTCTCGGCTTCTGCCCAGAGGAGAACACATCCCTAGGTAGGTCCCAACTTTGTGGCCCAAATCTCCAAACAAGAGACAAACAAAGCCAATCCTCACGTGACCCATGTCTGTGAGCAAGAAATAAATGCTGTAGGAACCACTAGGATTTGGAGGCTGTTAGCACTTCTACAGCAACAACTGACTAATGCACAGCTAATTTAAAGTCCTGTGAAGTTGGCCAGGCACGGCGGCTCTCACCTGTAATTCCTGCACTTTGGGAGGCTAAGCAGGGGGTGGATCACCTGTAGTCAGGAGTTCAAGACCAGCCTGGCCAATATGGTGAAACCCCGTCTCTACTAAAAATACAAAAAAATTAGCTGAGCATGGTGGCACATGCCTGTAGTCCCAGCTGCTTGGAAGGCTGAGGCAGGAGAATCACTTGAACCCAGTAGACAGAGGTTGCAGTGAGCCAAGACTGTGCCATTGCACTCCAGCCTGGGCAACAAGAACAAAATTCTGTCTCAAAATAAACAAATAAATAAAGTCTTATAAAGTACAATCACTGACAGCTTGAATAAAGTTCACCACATGGGACTGAAATTACACCCCCATCAGAATCTTCTTACATGAGTCTAAGCAAGAAAAACACAGCCACGCTTGACTATAATGAAACCATCCCTCACAAAAACTAATTCTGGAATTAGTTCCAGTAAACAGAGTGGATGGGAAGAGAATAAAGGCAGATGGAACAAGGCAGGAGAAAAGATGAGATGAGAGGAGATTTCTTTCCTTCTACACAATTAAAGTCGCCTGCCTTACCTGTCACCATTTATTTTTTTAAGAAAGACAAGGTCTCTTGCTCTGTCATCCGGGCTGGAGTGCAGTGGCACAATCATGGTGCACTGTGGCCTCTACACCCTGGGCTCAAGTGATCCTCCCACCTCAGCCTCCCAAGTAGCTGGGACTACAGGGCATGCACCACCACACCGGCTAATCTTTATATTTTTTGTAGAGATGGGGGTCTCACTATGTTGCCTAGGCTGGCTTCAAACTTCTTGGCTCAAGTGATTCTCCTGCCTCGGCCTCCCAAAGTGCTGGAATTACAGGCGTGAGCCACTGGCCTTAACCCTGGCAGTCTCTTCCTACGATTAACTCCCATTTCCTTCAATCCGTTCCAAAAGTTGCAAAACCCAGTGAAGGCTCCTGGCTCCTGTTGCTAGTGCGTCTCTGGCCCACTAGGTGGTGCTTTATCCTCACCTGGACAGGCCCATTCTGCCACACATCCCAGGCAGCCTGAACTCAGATTAAAGGCAAAGGAAGAGAGGTTGGGCACAGAAAACTTCCAGGACCTGTCACAAAGTCAGCTTTGCCCCTTCTCATTTCTACTCACATAAATAGGGAGAAACAACAGTTAAAATAGCACTGGACAACGAGTTCAAATCTGCAGGTATGACCACCTGAATGGTCTACGGTCAGGATTTTTCAAAGCTGAACAAAAGAGCATAATTATATTTATCAGATAAGATGAAACCAAACATGTTGGTTTGGGAAAGAGAACAGAATTCCTACTAAGAGAAGAACATCAGGGTCCCTCAGCATGGCTCTCCCTCTCTGCATGGCTGGAGTATGAAGGAGGGGCCCTGACCACAGGCTTAGCTCAACATTGTCTTTCCAACCATTTCCATCTCTCCCACGAAGAAGGTTCAGTTTGTACCACGCAAATGTTCCATCATCTAGGTCAAAATCAAACTAGGGTTTAAACTCCCTGGAAGGTCAAGATTAGGGTCTTGCTCTGAGCTGGCACACTCAGGTCTGGAGTTGGTGCTGGCATCCTCTGGCTCCTTGGGCCACCTCCCCCTCATTTTCTCCCATCTGCCTTTAAAAATCCTTGCTCACTTGAGACTCAGGCCATCAGCTGGGTCACCCCCTGCCTATGCCCACTCGTCCACCCATCAGCCACTCCGCCCCGGTAGAGGTTGACGGCCGTCCTCTCCACCGAATGCTGTCACTCATCCAGGCTGCCGCTGCCACCCCCACACCTGACACCACCTGACTGCCCGGCTCTCAAGTCTGGGACCTCCATGGCCCTCCTTTCACATGTCACTTCTGCCAGCCACACCCGGACCACCTCTGAAATCTGGAATTCGGATGCCCCCCTCCCTGACTGCAACCCCCACCCTCACAGCTCTCCCTCACTTATCCCCGCTATTCCATCTGGAGACCCCCAGACCCTCAATCCCTCTGCATGGCCTCTACCGCCCCCTTCCCGTCCAGCTGGAATCCCCCAGCTCTTTGCTCCAGCAACACTGGTGCCTAAGGCTCAGCCTCCCTCACTCCCATGGGACTTTCATGGCACCCGTACAGCAAAACCCAATTCTGGATGAAACCACCTGTCCACCTTGCTCTGCCTGCAGCTGGGCTCCAAGGGGTACACTGTGGACTCCCATGCTCAAAAGGCCCACCCTGCTAGGCGCTCCTTCTTTTCCAACACCGTGATAGAGGGTGGCAGAGTAGGAAGTGAGTCTGGACCAGAAAAGGCCTCAATAGAGCAGTAAATTTGTAAATTAGGGCAAAACCACCTTCTAGGCAGCTTCCAGTCACCCCAAAGGGTGAGCTGGCTGGAGCTCTGTGTTCTCTCTCTCTCCTCCCTCTCTCCCGCAGGTCAGGTTCCCTCCACAGAACTCACAGTCTTCAGCCTTCCCGCTTCACGTTATTGATATCCTCACCTCTTCCTTCTCATTTAACTCCAGCTAATAATTCAAAAGACTTACTGCACACTCACGACCTGCAGACTCAACTGGGAAAGGGCCAGTTGACCATAGGCCCAACTTCCCTTCCTCCATGTGCTGGAAAAGCACCAAAGAACATTAACCCAGTACGGCCTGTGACCTGCCTGCTGCCTGTACCTAAGACGCTCTACTGACTGCTGCAAAGCTTCCAAAGGCATCACCAAACTAGATCCACCTCAGTTGTATAAATATTAAAAAGAAAAAAAAGAAAGTCATTGTTTCTGCAAGGAAGAGGAGGAGGAAAGAAGCAGAGAAAGGAGGGGAGTGGGGATGGAGGAAGAGAAGAAGGAAGGAGGGAGCAAGGGGAAGGAGATATATGGGGGGGAAGAGGAGGAGAGGAAACAGAAAGTGGGAAGGAGAGATGGGGGAGAGAAGAGGGTGAGAAGAAGAAAAACGAAAAGAAGGGAGGAAAGGAAAACTTAAAATAAAGGTCCTCCAAGATACTCCTCTGGAAATAGAAACACCACTGGACCCTGGTGTTGACACAGTTGCCAATATCACAGCAGTTTAAAAGGTGAGACCTCTATAGCCCTTCCCAGAGCACACTCTGATGGACCACCTATCAGTATGTGATTGGTCCGTTTTCTAAGACACATGTCTGGGAAATTTAAAAACTCAAATCATAAACTATGTGATGAGTCCCTGATATAAGGTTCACGTACGCCCAGTAGGTGCCGCGTGGTATTCAAAATCCAAGCCTACCAGGCAGTGACATGCTACACGAGGGATGGAAAGGGAAGTATATAAATAGGATATAAATAGTAATTAGAATTTTGGAGGCAATCACTCCATGAGCTAAAAGTAGAAACTGTTAAGCATTTATCTCAGATCACAGAAAAGACAATAAAAATTCCTCCAAGAAATACCGAAAACGCTTGGCTTCCACACATTGAGGAATGTAAATCAAGATCAGGGGCTGCTGCCGTTTATACACCTCAGCTGGCAAAGAGCAAATGTGCTCATACCAGGGGTGCAGACAGTGGGCGCCCACACACTCTCCCACGTCGTCTGAACAACACATAGCACACAATCTCTATGACTCGCTCCATCAAATTACAGTCTCCAGCCTAGGAATTTACACAAGTACATTCATCACTTGTTTGTTTAAATATGTGGGAACAAGGCTATCCCCTAGCCAGTGGTATTTGCAAAATACTGGAAACAATCTACATGTCTTACAATAGGGAATTAATTAAATCAATCATGGGATTTACAGACAACGAAAAATAGGCAGCCAGCAAAAAGAATATGATGGATGGATGCTAAGTGGAAAGGTCTCCAATACAGATTACTCAGGAGAAAAGGCAACAATACGTTTAGTGTATGTTCCTATGTGTAGAAAGCTTTCAAAGCAGGGCAGGGGACATACATATCATACAAACGCAAGCACAGAACATTTTTGGAAAGATACACAAGCAAGTCATTCCCTTGGGAGGAAAAGCAGAGGGCTGGGAATGTGATGAAAGTGGAAAACCTCAAAGTGTATTCTTTAAACTGTATGCATTTTTCCTGTTGCACACTTTTTAAGCCAATGCTCCTAAGGGTGAGTAGGAATGGCGCTTGAGGCACCACTTAAAATGCAAGAACTGAAAACAACTTACAGCACCCATCAATAGGGGGCTGCTGCAGTGGTTCTGACTTGAACCCTTGAGTAGTCAGCATGCTTCACTGCCTTTGTGGCTGCCCCCTTCACAGCAATTCTACCTGCGGGGGCAGGGCCTAACTGCTCATTACGTGTCCTAATGAGGCTATGTCCCCTCAGTGACATTTGAAATATAGGCTATGTCATTTTTCTTTAGTTTCTCCTTTATAGTACGGTAAAGTATTACGCTGATTCTTTTAAAATTATGTGTTTGGCCAGGCGCGGTGGCTCATATCTGTAATCCCAGCACTTTGGGAGGTTGAGGCAGGCATATCACTTGAGGACAGGAGTTCGAGACCAGCCTGGCCAACATGGCAAAACCCCGTCTCTACTAAAAATACAAAAAAATTAGCCAGATGTAGTGGCACATGCCTAGAATCCCAGCTACTTGGGAGGCTGAGGCAGGAGAATCACTTGAACCTGAGAGGCAGAGGTTGCAGTGAGATGAGATCACACTACTGTACTCCAGCCTGGGCAACAGAGCAAGACTCTGTCTCAAAAAAAGATAGAAATAAAAATAAAATTATGTTTTTAAGAGAATTCATTATGAATTTCATTTAAGGGTAATAAAAAAAAGGAATTACAAAATGTTTCTTCTAAAAAGAAATATTAGGTTTTCCAGGACTGAGAACTCCTGGGTTTTCCTAGACTGTTCGGGCTGCTAGAGCAAAATACCATAAACTGGTGGTTTGTAAACAATAAACGTTTATTTCTCCCAGCTTTGAGGACTGACAAGTCCAAGATAAAGGCACCAGCAGACATCTGGTAAGGGCTTGGTTCCTGGTTCACTGATGGCACCTTCTCACTCTGTCCTCACAGGGTAGAACAGGCCAGCTCTCCAAAACCTCTTTTATAAGGACTAATCCACTCATCAGGGCTCTGCCCCTGTGACCTAACCACCTCCCAGAGGCCCCACCTCCTAATACCACTGCACTGCTGATTAGGTTTTAACATACATATTTTGGGGAGACAAATATTCAGACCACAGCCTGGTTTAATTAACTGACTGATGATAATGATAATTATGATGATGATTATTATGATTATGATTATGATGATACAGCCAAACAATGGGATATTATGTCACTATTTTAAAGAATAAGGTAATACCATGTGAATTCATTTTAAATAATATGGTTAATCATCTTAAAATGCAGATCAAGGAATAGGATATGGTCCCATCTGTGTTTTTTAGAAAACGAGTATGTGCATAAAAACTTCTTGGAATGAATTTTTTACCCATTAAACTGCACTGATGGTGGAGTGAGAACTGCTCTGCACTGACTGTATTTTGGTACACTTTCAAGTTTTACCACTTGCATGTGTTATTATTTTCATAATTTAAAACCCCATTTAACAGTAAATGAAATTAATACAAAAGAAAAAAAATGAAGAAGGGGTCAGAAAATAATGCTGCCGTGTCTAAACCTCAGGGATCCCTATTTTATACAAGAGGTTAAGCTGCCTACTCTGCGCCTCCTCAGAGGTGGGGGAGGTAACAGCACCCACCTCAGAACTGTGCTGAGGACAACATGAGTTCCAGGAGCCGCACCTGGAAACCTGCCAGGCACAGAGCTCCTCCTCAGTAAATGGCAGCCACCATTAGGATCTGTGAAGGCTAACTGTATAATATGTGTCTCCTTCACTGCGCCATAGGGTGGCCAGAAATTTGGTCAAGAATGATTCTAAATGTGTCTGTGGTAGTGTTTCCGGGTGAGATGAGCATGAATGAGTAGCCTGAGTAAAACAGATGCCTCCTTACTGTGAGTGAAGTGGACTTCATCCAATCAGCTGGGGTCTGAATAGAGCAAACAGGCGGAACCCCCCCCCCCCTCTCCTCCAGGGTCTTCAGGACTGGAACACCAGTTCCTGGGCCTCAATCCTGTCAAGCCCTTGGACTGCAACTATACCACTGGGTCTCCCAGGGCTCCAGCTTGCCAACTGCACATCTTGGACTTGTCAGCCTCCACCATCAAGTAACACAATTCCTTGTAATAAATCTCTATATATGTTTCTCCTATTGGCTCTGTTTCTCTGGAGAAACCTAGAACAGGATTTATAAAATTATATTTCTTCCAGATCTAGTTATAAAGTTACACCTTTGCTGGGCACTGGGGCTCACACCTATAATCCCAACACTTTGGGAAGCCAAGGTGGTAGGATCACTTGAGGCCAGAAGTTCAAGACCAGCCTGGTCAATGTAGCAAGATCCCATCTCTACCCTCCCCCCCCCAAAAAAAAAAAAAAGCCAGGCATGGTGGCTCCAGCCTGTAGTCGCAGCTACTTGGGAGGTGGAGGTGGGAGAATCACTTGATTCCAGGAATTCAAGATTGCAATAAACCATGATGGCATTGCACCACTGCACTCCAGCCTATGTGACACAGTAAGACTCTGACTCTAAAAGTAAAATAAAGTTTCAGCTCCTGATAGTTTCAGCCTGACTTGCTCAAGTTTTTCAATGTTTATGAGAGATCAGGAGTCAGTGAAAACAGAGAAGTTTCTGACTCCAAAGTTCCTCCTGGGGCCGTGGGTCCCAGACTCACACGCCAACCCAGCTGCTCAGCCTGAGCCTGGCATTGGTACACCCTGAATCCTCTCAGTCACTCCCAGTCAATGTTCCTACAACAGCCCTTGGCTGAGCAGGAAGAACAGGGTGCCCAGGCCCACACCTGGCCACTCTGCCAACAATTGTCATTTTTTTCTATTATAATTTATTATTTGCCAGCTTCCAAAAATAGTTTGCAGTGAACAAAGATTGATACATTATATATATTATATACATGAAAAGCTTGTTTTGGCCAGGCGCGGTGGCTCATGCCTGTAATCCTAACACTTTGGGAGGCCTAGGTGGGCCTGAGCTCAGGAGTTCGCGATCAGCCTCGGCAACATGGCGAAATCCTGTCTCTACTAAAAATACAAAAAATTAGCTGGACGTGGTGGCGCACGCCTGAAATCCCAGCTATTCGGAAAGTTGAGGCAAAAACCTTGTGATAAAAATTCTACCTACTCACCTAGTCATAAGGGAAACTGAAGGGTAGGAAGATTAGCTGGTGGCCCCCAAATCATTTATAGCATATTTAAAAGGCAGAGGTGAATGTTTCCATGGTTTTGCAAAGATCAAATGCTCCCTCTAGAAATTAGCATAGCAGGGCCCCTTTCTGCATTCCATTTGCAAAAACAAATCAACTGTGAAATAAAGGAGATTCCACTGAGAGGAGAAAAGAAAACTTCTAAATTACACATTTAGAAAATATGTGTTATTCCCTAGATTGTAATTTACATTTTCTCACTCTGTTGTAAAAGGGATATTTCACTGTCCATTCTTTTCTGTTCATTAATATAGCCAAATAAAAGACCCATTTAGATTATAAATTTTCAATAGAAAACACATAAAAATTATACTAGAGAGAAATTGACAAGGCCTTACATTTAATTAATAAAATGTGTAAGAATTCCATAATGTTTTATTTGAGCATGTTTTCAGAGGATAAGACATCAAGTTTTATGGCTTAAATCAGTGATAGAAAAGGAACAGCTTCCGGGTCAGGCATGGTGGCTCACGCCTATGATCCCAGCACTTGGGGAGGCCAAGTCAGGGGGATCACTTGAGCTCAGGAATTCAAGACCAGCCTGGGCAACACAGTGAATCATAAAATAAAATAAAATGAGATAAAATAAAACAGTAAAATAAAATAAATAAAAGGAACAAATTCTCGGCCATGGCCCTTTGATGAAGAGTCCTCCCAGGCAGGACTGCTCCTGTTAGCAGATTTGTCCTAGGCAACTCTCACTCGGTTTACAGCTTCTCCTTTACACCCTGGCCCACCTCTGTGCTCTGAGGGCAGGACCAGTCTTCACTGACCCCAGGAATTAACATAAACCCCAGTAAAAAGCTGGCCCTGGATGCATGCTGGTTCAACACGCAAAAATCAATACAATTGCCTCAGTAAGATGCATGTTTAAAGTGTCTTGAGGCTTATTCAATAAGATTTACACATTTTAAAGCCTAAAACTGACTGGAATGGAACAGGAGCTCACTTCTCTCAGGAATTAACTGTTTTCTGGCTCAGACAGCTCTCCGGAAGCAGCGTGTAGACAGGACAGAAACCAGATGGGTCATCAACCACCAGACTCTGACCAGCTTAGAGGAAGTGAGAGGTGTCAGCCCCACAGCAAGAGAGACAAGCCACAGCAGATCTGATTAGCAAGCCTCCATCACTGGGGTGTGGATCCGAGTCCCAGGCCCAAGCATTTAGTAAAGGACCAAAAAGAAAGGGAAGGTGGAAGAAGAGGGAAAGGGGAGAGAGGGAGGGAGACAGTCTAAATCTGTGCTTCACCTTCCGAAAAATTCCTTGCTGACCCAAGATACCAGGTTAGTGTCTAAGAAACCAGGATAAAGGCAAGACATAGGATTAGAGAAATCACAGATGCAGAAGCGGAGGACGCCTTAGAAACCCTGTTGACCCACTGCATAGAACTGTGAAGGGAAAGGGAGTGGGAGTGCCCAGGGAGTCTCGACTCAACTCAGCCCTGTGCTTACACCCTGCAAGTATCACTTGCACCTACTGAGCCTGGGCAAGGGGACAAGGGGACCTGGGAACGGGAGATGGGGGGGTGAGGGCAGTGGTTGTGTCTCTAAAGCCCCTTCGCTGTGCCTATCATTCAACATGGCAATTTCTCTACCACATGACCATGAACGATCTCCCAAGCAGCACAGAGCAAGAGAGAGACAGCTTCTCCTGAGGTCTTTTCTCCTTTCCGACCATACCACAAAGAAAACAGACAGCAGACAGACCTGGCAAACATACTTACCACAGGAGTTTGTCCGAATGAGCTTGCCTTGGCAGAGTCCTGGCAGAGGCTGAGCCCTGACGGGCTGCCCAAATTGAAAAACCAATGCCATGTGCAGACATAAACTCCAAAGGCACTTCAGAGAACAGAGAGAGTCTCCATGAGAGCCCAGCCCCGGCAGTACCTCGCACAGCCGTCCTCCCGTGCCTTCCTCAGCAGTTTTCTGAGTTTGCTTGTTAGGGCAAATCCTAAGATTGTGAGTTGCCCTGGAAGCACAATGGGTTATGTAACTCCAGGCAGCCTGGGAACCCTATCAGCTCATCTTGTTAAGCCACCCCAAACAGAAAATGACGCACCCAAAAATGTGATACCTCTAGGTTGGGGGTAGGGGAGAACGGGGCTTTGTGACGGGCATTCCGTTTTGCCTAAAAATTAAAGTGGAACAAAAAGTCTGCTGTTCATCTCAGGGCTTGCTGGGAACTGGGGGAGGAGTGAATTTATCAAGGGCTGAATGCCAAGCGGTGTCCTGAGACTGCACTTGGCAAAGCCCTGGGAGGCCACAGATGCATTCTTGGGGATAGTCTAGGTCTCTCGGAGAACTTTTTTCCATTTAATGTCTTCCTTTCAATGACTGCCTAATAAAACTTTAATCTGAGCAGTTCTCCGTCACCTGACAGCCCATCCCTTAAACGCAGAAGAGTGTCTGTGTTTACACTCCTGTTTACCAAGCCAGTGCGAAACACAACAGCACTGAGCTATTTCTCAGCTTTCCTCTGGTCCCAACAAAGAACCCTCAAGTCACCACATCCTATAGGGTTTGAAGTTTCAGCACTACTTTCTGCCATTTCTTTGTTTTGGGGTTGTTTTGTTTTGTTTTGTTTGTTTTGCTTTGTTTTCTTGAGACAGAGTCTCACTCTGTCACTGAGGCTAGAGTGCAGTGGTACTGTGTCGGCTCACTGCAACCTCTGCCTCCTGGGTTCAAGCAATTCGCCTGCCTCAGCCTCCCGAGTAGCTGGGATCACAGGTGTCCACCACCACGTGTGGCTAGTTTTTATATTTTTAGTAGAGATGGGGTTTCACAATGTTGGCCAGGCTGGTCTTGAACTCCTGACCTCAGGTGATCGGCCCACCTCGGCCTCCCAAAGTGCTGCGATTAAGACGTGAGCCACCACACCAGGCCATGAAGTTTCAGCACTACATCCTGCCATTTCTTTACCCTCCGTTGTCACGTTCGGAGAAAGTGAAACCACTTTAACAGGCTGGATACTTCCTGGATTTCACTAGTACAGACGCCACTAGAATCCCATGGATCAATTCATTTGTTTGCACAAATGTAGATGCAGTTGGGTCACTGCCTCCTCCACAAAGCCCTCGTGGTCTTCTCCTGTCCTTTCCCCTCCAAGGTTCAGCCTGGCACCCTCCTTGGTGCCCTCCTGTGCTGTGCTTATCACTGTGCTAACCTCGGTGTACAGTCAATTTCTACTCACTCATCTGTCTCCCCAGCTAGACCGCATTCTTAGGCAGCAAAGAACCCCTGCCCTGGGGTCCTGCAGACCCAGATGCAACTCCTGCCACTCAGGAGTTCCGCCAAGGTGCTGAACACTGAGAGATCTAGACTCTTCACTGGATGCAACTCCTGCCACTCAGGAGTTCCGCCAAGGCGCTGAACACTGCGCGATCTAGACTCTTCACCTACACAAAGAGGATAATAATACCCACTGCACAAATCGACACAATTGATATACCCAACAAATGTTCACTGAGCACTGGCCACAGGCAGGCACTATGGTAGTCACTGGATTCAGGAGTGCGCAAAGCAGACACAGAGTTTGCCCTCTGCAAGTTTACAGTCTACTGCAAGTCTGGGAGACAAAACACAAATATAGTAGCTCAGAGGATGGTTAAGTCTGGGGAAAAAAATCAAGCAGGAAAGGGAGATGGGGAAAGGTGGGGTAGATCACTCTTTATGTTGGGGGGAGGGTCACAAAAAGCATCAAATAAAATGTCACTTGGAGAAGGATATCTGGAGTTGAGGCAGTCCAAAGACCCTGAGGCTGGATGTGCTTGGTGAGTTCAAGGTTAAGTGAGGCGGCCAGTGTGTCTGGAGCACAGAGGGCACAGAGGAGGCAGGTCAGTGGGGCAAAGAGGGATTCCCATCATTCAGCCCCTTCCTTACAGGTCTCTATAGGAGGGGAGCTCACTGTAAGTTTGGAGGAGTTAAACCATCTGACTGCATTAAAAGCCAACTCTCATGGCTGGGCGGAGAAAGAATTTTACGGAGGCAAGGGTAACAGTAGGAGGCCCCACTGGGAGGCCAGTGTAGTCACCCAGGTGTGAGATGGGGGTGGCTGGGACACGGTAAATGCTGAGTAGATTCTGGACACACTCTGAAGATAGAGCCAACAGAATTCCTGACAACCTGGGGTATGAAACCCAGAAAGGCAGAATCACAAATGCCTCCAAGGGTCTCGGCCTGAGCAACTAGAATAATGAAAGCACCACTTACAAGGATGGGGAAAACCCTAAGAAAAGCAAGTGGAGGTGGAAACCAGGAGCTCATTTTTGGTCACTTGAGTTGGACATGCCTGTTGGACATCTAACTGGAAACTCATGTGGAGTCAGTCTGAGACGTCTGGCCTTAAGGAGAAAGGTCCAGGTTGAGTACAGAAACCAGCGAGTGGCCAGTACAGAAGGCGATTTTAAAACCTACGTGCTGGGTGAGATCATGTGCTGCATGGGTGCGCACATAAGAGCAAAGAGGCGGAAAGGTTGGGCCCTGGGCCCTTCAACGTTCCCAGGCTTGGGAGAAGAGGAAATGCAGCCACTGAGGCAGAAGAACAGGGAGAGTGTGGGGACCCAGAAGCCAAGTAAAGACTGTACTTTCAGGAGACAGGACTTGGCAACAGTGTGAACTACCGCTGAAAAGTGAGGTAAGGTGAAGGCAGAGGACAGACTGGACTGAACCAGGTTGTCTGTGTGGTGGGGCATAAGCCTGCCTGCAGTGGACTCCAGAGAGAACAAAGGAAAAACTAGAGTAAGCAAAACGTAGAGCAGAGACACTGGCCTGCGGGAAACATGGGACTGAGAAGGATTCTATTTCCGAAGAGGGAGATCATAGCATGTTTCTGCGCTAAAAAGAAAGATCCAAGCGCAAGGGGAAAAGAATGATGCAGTAGAGGAAAAGGAGATGTCGGAACTGTGTCCTTCAGAGGGCAGGCAAGTGGGAGAGGGACTCAGTCACAAGTGGAGGACAACTCGTGTGGGCCACTTGACAAAAAGGGAGAGGAGGTGTTTGGGGGCCTAACACAGGAGGAGCTAGGCACCAGGCTGGGACCCCCAGCCTTCTCTGTGCCTTTCTGTATCCAGGGAACCCCTGACACACAGGAGGTCCTCAAGGCTTAACTGGTAACACAGAACCAAGAGAAGCTACTGGAAGCCAACTGGCATATATTAAGCTGTCATCAGGCATTACTTCAAACAGACAAACAAAAGCAAACACTGCAGACAAAAATGAGAAACTGAGTAAACTTCCATATGAATGCAACTGGATTGAATTACAATTTTGCTACTGGCTGCTGTTATGCACACCATGCTACACCATTTCCACTGAGAGCCCTCTCTTGTGCCAGCTCCAAGCACTTGTCTCAGTGTTTCCCTGGGGAAAATAAAAAAGCAATAGCTCTAGTATTAAGTGCCCGCACAGCAGATGTTCTCACTGGGAGATGATTACCACCTGGGACACTGAGAGTTATGACTGACACAGGTTATCTGTAAAAATCCATGTCTGTGCAAATCCTGATGGTGTACAAAGGGCACTCCATGAAGTTTTCTGTTTTTGCATCCCACAATGACAGTGCATGTTATTCCCAGTATATCTGTTTTATACCTGAAGAACCTGAGTCCAAAGAGAGAAGGAAGGGTTCAATCTACACTGAGCGCCTGTGATGAGCCATGCTTGCTGCTCAGGTTTCAATGTTACCATCTTTAACCTTCATGACAATTCAGTGAAGTGCTGTCTACATCTCAGTCAGGATAGCAGGTCAACAACTGACCCAAGTTACAAAATGGTTCACTGGCAGAACAGGTTCTGGATGGGAGGTCTCACAACCCCAAAGCTCAGAGCCTTTTGCACTTTAGTGGTTCCTCTCTGCATACCTCCCCGAGACCCTCCCATGCGGCTGCATTCCTTCCCTAGTCCTCAGTGACTGAAACCTCCCTCCCTTCCTCCCTGGCAGGGAAAGGACCCCCATACCAGTAATGGTGCAGGCATCCCGGTACCCTCTGTAGCTGGGAGCATCTTCCACAGCCTCGCTTATGTAGTGTTCCTCAGGGATGCCCGGGCTGCAGGCTAGGACTGCATGGTTGCATGCCTCCGAAGGGGGCACGGAGTTGGCCAAAGTGTCGTCGTGCAGAGCTGTGGCGTCCAGCTTGGCAGGTTTCACAGGGAGGTGCCCACTGCCATCGGGGGCCCCACTGCCAGAGTCTGGGGCAGTTGGGCAGATGGCCCCCGGTAGTTCTGGTGCACCAGCAGGGGCTCCTTACAGGGAATCTATGGGACAATTGAGAGAGAGGGGCACAGTTAGAGTCTATCGATAAACCTGGACAAATCTTTAGAAAATAAGGGCCCGGGAATGACGTGCATTCAGACTGCGAATTCTGAGAAGTGTTTCCCTCAAGTCATGGCATCTCCAATCACACTGCTTAGTTTCAATAAAATAAATGCAGCAAAGTTCCATTCAACTAATCAATACTGACCAAAATGTGGAGCACATGGCTTCATCTGCTTATTGAAACCTGCCTTGAAGCAGCTCTAAGCAAATAAACACACTGGAGCACAGCTAAAACCTGTATTCCTACAGGATTTATACACACAAAGAGAGGTAACATTTTTATTTGTATAAATTCTTTCAACCACAGTAACTTCTCAACTCTCTAAGAACTTTAAGGTATGCCCCTACCTTAACCTACAGTGAGAAATTAGGGGACTTCTTTAAGAACCTGATGAAAACGGCCGAACACGGTGGGTGACTCACTCCTGTAATCCCAGCACCTTGAGAGGCTGAGGTGGGCGGCTCATTTGAGGTCAGGAGTTTGAGACCAACTTGGCCAAGATGGTGAAACCTCATCTCACTAAAAATACAAAAAAAAAAAAAAAAAAAAGTCAGGTATGGTAGCAGGCACCTGTAATCCCAGTTACTCAGGAGGTTGAGGCAGGAGAATTGCTTAAACCCGGGAGGCAGAGGTTGCAGTGAGCGGAGATCACGCCACTGCGCTCCAGCCTGGGCAACACAGTGAGACTCTGTCTCAAAAAAATGAATAAATAGGCCGGGCGCGGTGGCTCAAGCCTGTAATCCCAGCACTTTGGGAGGCCGAGACGGGCGGATCACGAGGTCAGGAGATTGAGACCATCCTGGCTAACACCGAGAAACCCCGTCTCTACTAAAAAATGCAAAAACAAAAACTAGCCGGGCGAGGTGGTGGGCGCCTGTAGTCCCAGCTACTCGGAACGCTGAGGCAGGAGAATGGTGTAAACCTGGGAGGCGGAGCTTGCAGTGAGCTGAGATCCGGCCACTGCACTCCAGCCCAGGTGACAGAGCGAGACTCCGTCTCAAAAAAAAAAAAAAAAAAAAAAAAAGAATAAATAAAAAAGAAAGAAAAGAAATGAAAAAGAAGAATCTGATGAAAACTATAGACTCGTCCCCATTTAAAATCTGACTGGGACTAAAGATAACTGCTGAGAAAATATGGCACATGACACAGGCTGCTAAACACTCTGCTCTGTTCCGGCAACAGCACACCTACATGCAGGCCACTTCCCACACATTTCAGGAGCGCCGCTGCCTCACCTCCCAGCGCACCTGCACACACACCACATGTGTACACACAAAATGTCAAACAGGAAAACTTAATGAAAAAGGAAACTCACAAAACATTCCTCAGCACAAGAGATCTCAAATTGTGGTCTGAGAATCCCTGGAGTTTCCTGAGACTGGTTCAGAGGGTCTCTCACTTTTTCGTGGAGGTACAGTGGAATTTTCCAGAGACTACATTATGTGTGATGATGCCACTGCTCTGAAAGCTAATTAATGGAACTTTCGTATCCCTGTGGTTTTACATCTTATGTTTCTAACACAATACATACGAATCAACAGAACCATTTAAATAAAAATGCTTTAGGAGGCCCAATAACTTTGAGGCATCCTGAGACCACACACAAAAAAGGTGTGAGAACCATTGCTCTAATAAATGATGCACTGTCGTTTGTTTAAAAAACACATACACACAAAAAGAGAAAGTTAATAGACATTTCACCCAACATGTACAGTCAGTTCTGAGAGAAAACTACAGCCCTGAATCTGTGACATTTTCCCCAACAAGTTTATTTACCAAAATGTACCAGGAATTCCTATTACAGGCTGAGTATCCCTTACTCAGGGGATGAAATGAAATGCTTGGGAACAGAAGTGTTTCAAATTTTGGATTTTTGGCTGGGCACGGTGGCTCACACCTGTAATCCCAGCACTTTGGGAGGCCAAGGCGGGCAGATCACTTGAGGTCAGGAGTTTGAGGCCAGCCTGGAAAACATGATGAAACCCCATCTCTGCTAAAAAATACAAAAAGTAGCTGGTCATCGTGGCACACGCCTGCAAACCCAGCTACTCGAAAGGCTGAGGCAGGAGAATCACTCGAAATTGGGAGGTGGAGCTTGCAGTGAGCCAAGATCACGTCACTGCACTCCAGCCTGGGCAACAGAGCAAGACTCTGTCTCAAAAAGAAAAAAAAAAAATTTGAATTTTTTCGGATTTTGGGATATTTGCCTTATACTTACCAAGTGAACATCCAAAATCCAAAAATCTGAAATCTGAAATGCTCCAATGAGCATTTCGAGTGTCATGTAAACACTCAAAAAGTCTCAAATTTCAGATTTTCACATTAGACATACTCAGCCTGTATAAATGAACTCAGCCCAGGCAATAAACTTCCTGCCCTCATTAACATGAAAAAATAAATATGAAAATGGGAAGGATGGGTAGGAGAGTTTGTATATCCCGGTGAGAAAAGAAAGTTAACAAGAATTCTTTAGGAATTTCTGCAAAACAACATGTACATAAAACTGGATTGGCATGAAGAAAAAAAAAGAAAAAGAACACTGGATTGTCACGCCTAGTCAGTGACTCAAACACAGATGAACAGATAAGCTGCCTCACTAGAAAAGTCTTCAAGCAGACCCAGAACATTCTAGACAGCAGAGGGCTGAGCAGGGTGGACTAGAAGACCCCCAAGAGTCACCAATGGTGGTCAAGGGTCCAGGATGGGATTTCACTGGCTGAAGCTAAGGGAAGCTGGGCACTGCCACAACCCACCCCCAGTGGGTCCCAAGGGGGCTTCTCCATGCTGGTCAAGTTGTGATTCTTGGTCTGGAGACTGACTTGCAGACTAGAATCAGTGCATGAAACTCCATCAAGCTGCACTCTTTACAATTCATACGCTATTTTTACACTTTTTTAAAAATATGGAGCCTTACTATGTTGCCCAGGTTGTTCTCCTGGGTTTAAGTGATCCTCCTGCCTGAGCCTCCCAAGTAGCTGGATTACAGGTGTATACCACCAAGCCCAGCTCTCATACACTTTCTTTGTATGTCTATTTCAATTAAGTGATAAAAAGGTTAGTGAATGCAGATACCGAATCTAAAAATCAGCTTGAGAAGTCATCCCTAAACCAAGAAGATACAAAGGCATATTGATGAGAGTTCCAGAAAAACCAAAAAAAGCTTAAGACAAAAAGAGTAAAGTATATAAAAACACCAACATTAAAATGCTTTTCTAGAGGTGAAGATGTACACCTTTAAATCAAAAGGTTCTACACCAAGACCCAGACAAAATCAGTGAAAAACTAATAATAAACTCCTGGATATAATCTAGTACAAATTTTAAATTCCAAAGATTTAGATAAAAATATGACAAACATTAAAAAAGTATCCCCACATGCCATACCAGTGGGATAATTCCTCAGAATTTATTTATTTATTTATTTATTTTTTTTTTTTTTTGAGACAGAGTCTCGCTCTGCCGCCCAGGCTGGAGTGCAGTGGTGTGATCTTGGCTCACTGCAAGCTCCGCCTCCCGGGTTCATGCCATTCTCCTGCCTCAGCCTCCCGAGTAGCTGGGACTACAGGCGCCCGCCACCTCGCCCGGCTAGTTTTTTTGTATTTTTTAGTAGAGACGGGGTTTCACCGTGTCAGCCAGGATGGTCTCGATCTCCTGACCTCGTGATCCGCCCGTCTCGGCCTCCCAAAGTGCTGGGATTACAGGCTTGAGCCACCGCGCCTGGCCTATTTTTTTTTTTTTTTTTTAAGACAGGGTCTCATTCCCATCACCCAGGCTGGCGTGCAGTGGCACAATCACAGCTCACGGCAGCCTTGACCTCCTGGGCTCAGGTGGTCCTCCCACCTTAGCCTGTAGCTGAGACTAGAGGCGCACACCACCACACCCGGCTAATTTTTGTATTTTTAGTAGAGATGAGGTTTCGCCATGTTGCCCATGCTGGTCTGGAACTACGGACTCAAGTGATCCACCTGCCTTGGCCTCCCAAAGTGCTAGGATTACAGGTGTGAGCCATAGCACCCGGCCAGTTCCTCAGAAACTTAAGAGAAAGATAGTCACATAAGACTTTTATACCCAATTAAGCTACTGTTATACACAAAAACAATTGGCAGATATTTAGAAACTCAAAGACCCTGACGTTCCTGAGGGGCTCCAAGTCTGCTGATGACACCTCATGGGCTCTCACTAACACAGGTCACCATAAAGAACTCAAAAGGTGAGGAACACATGGTACAGTAAAACTGGCGGGGAAATTAAACCAGGAACACTTAAAATCAACATGTAAATAATGCACTTCATTCACAGACCTAAAGCAGACATAGCTCAAAAGAAAAATGGGCAAAGGATATAAAAATTCCCTCCCCCTGCCAAAACATAACACACACACACAGTTTAAGGGAACTTAACAGTGATTTAAAAAAACAACAACAAAGACTTAAAAAATATAATGATGCTCAAGTTCACAACTGATTTAGGAAACTTATAGACTTATGTATTATTGGAGTAAGGTGAGGAGTATAAATTTGGAAGAACAGCCCGAAAAAATTTACTGTGGTTCTCCGGCTCAAGTATATACAGGTCAAAGATGTATGGCACAGTGAAATGCTACGAACAATCTAACAAGCCACAGCAGAGGATCGAGTCATTAATTATGGGACAGCTATCAAGAAGTCAACCATGCTGCCATGAAGAGGAAGTGTCAGAGCACATATTAATTTATCAACACAGAAAGATGCGGTAGTCAGAAAAACAGCAGATAGTGAATGTGGTCTTGGAAAGGTTTTAAAATGCATTAACAAATTGAACCCTCGTTCAAGCCTTCTTTAACCTGTACTTAGACATATTCTATCTGATCCATACATAGAAGTTTGAAATACTTTCTCCCTTTGCAAAATACAATTGTTCTTCTGAAAACTAAGACAGTTTCATTTAAATCAATATGGTTTGGTTTTGTTTTTACAAAGGCTCTAATATGTCAAGATTTTTCTCTCTCTCTCTTTTTTCTTTTTTTTTTTTTTTTTTTTTTTGAGACAGGTTTTATGCTCTGTCTCCCAGGCTGGAGTGCAGTGGCGCAATCTTAGCTCACTGAAGCCTCGGCCTCCTAGGTTCAAGCAATTCTCCTGCCTCAGTCTCCCAAGTAGCTGTGACTACAGGCATGCACCACCACGTCTGGCTAATTTTTTGTATTTTTAGTAGAGAAGATGGGGTTTCACCATGTTGGCCAGGCTGGTCTCAAACCCTTGGCCTCAAGTGATCCACCCACCTCAGCCTCCCGAAATGCTGGGATTACAGGCATGAGCCACAGGGCCTGGCCCTAATGTGTAAAGATTTCTTAAAGAGGTTTTACAGTCAAGCTTTATATAACTTTCGCTTTCATAACTTTTTATTATAACAAGCTTTTTATAACTTACCTATAAACAAGCTTTTTATAACTTACCTTTATAACATATAGGTATATATAACATGTTTATAAATAACATATAACACATATATATAACATGTTATAAAGTTACATATACCTTTATAACTTTATAACAAGCTTTTTATAACTTACCTATAAAACGAGGGAGATGGCCTAAATCATGATCAATAGCCCTAAATCACTACTGTTTCTCTTCCTAGTATCTATGTTTCCACTTATAGCAGCCAGATACTTAACCCAGAAACATACTGCTACAAAATAAATATTTTAAGTATAAGCACTTTCTGAAAAAAAACAAAATTTGGAGACATCAGCAAATGCTCACCTCACTCAAGACTCAAAAGGCAAAACACAAGCCACAGTTCCGAAATCCAAAGAAACTTTACATGTGCCGCAACTGGCAAAGCTATTCAGAAGCCTGAGAGGCCCCTCTTGAAATGACAAGACTAAGCTTTTACCCATTAAATTCAAGTGGAAAACAACCTAAATTTCTATTCATGAAAAACAGTTATAAATTATGGCTCATCCAAACTACTGAATTCTGTAAAATGTAAGGCACTTATCCATATAAGGCACTTGCCTCTGTGTCTAGTACAAATTAGATTCTCAAAATAATTACTGTCATTAACATTATAATTTCCAGATTCTCAGAATCAGGCACCTTTCTTGGTTCTACTATAGTATTCATATGCCAGCATTTCCAAACCTACTTTACCATGGATCCTTTCTCCACATACCTATCTACATGGCATTTGTTTCATAGAGTACATTTTGGGGAAAGCCTCTATCCCAGGCACAAGCTTCATGCATTGTCCATCCACCACCATGTGTCCAGGGCCAATCTCCCCCCCAGAAATTGTGAGCTCCTTGAAAGCATGGACTGTTGCTGGCACATATTAGGTACTAAGTCAATGTTTACAGAATAAATAACAACAAATGAAAGATGGGGTTTGGTGCAAATGATTCTGAGGATTCCCTGAAGCTTTAAAGCTCAGGTTCTATCATTTACACTGAACCAAAGGGTCTAAACTCCCAAATTTCACACTGCTAACTTTGAGGACTAACAGAAATCAATGAAAACCACCTGAGGGACTCCTAAGTGTTCCAAGTCTGCAGACCACAGCCCATGGGCTCTCTAGGCTGTCCTGAGTTTAACCTTACTTCATCGTTCTCAATACAGACCAATACACATCAAATGTGGCTTACAGGGGCCAGGCCCAGTGGTTCACACCATAATCCTAGCACTCTGGGAGGCCCAGGCGGGTGGATGGCTTGAGCCCAGGAGTTCAAGACCAGCCTGGGCAACATGGTGGAACCCTGTCTCTACAAAAAAATACAAAAAATTGACCAGGACTGGTGACCTGTGTCTGTGGTCCCTGCTACTAGGGAAGCTGAGGTGGGAGAATCACCTGAGCCCGGGAAGTTGAGGCTGCAGAGAGCCATGAGTGTGCCACTCCACTCCAGCCTGGGTGACACAGTGAGATCCTATCTCAAAAAAAATAGTACTTTAACAGTCAAACACATAAAATGACCCAGATATAACAATTCAAGGATCAGGAGACATCATTTATAGACCACTCAAAAGCTGGTCTGTAAGGCCTCCACCCATTTTTTAGCTTGAAGAATGAGTCATAGCCTGTGCCCTCTGGGGACACCCAGGAATTTGTAGGGCAAAGGTGACAACCTTTCCCCACGGTGCCAGCCTAACTTCACTCTAATGTAAACAGGCATTTCTGAGGTTTCACAGGGGCTCAGGAACAAAGCATCCACCGCCCTGGATGTTCTCTGGCTCCAGCAAACCCTGGCACACCAGGCAAAAGGCTTCTTTCAGGCAGAGGAAACAAACAAGGCTTAAGAAAAGTGAGACTGGATGGCATGGCCCTGAGAGATGAAAGCGCCTCTGTTTAGTTTACTGAATTCTGCCTAGAGAGCTGCAGGAAGGCAGGATTTTTCTTAGCAGAGGAGTGAGAAATTCTGCAACCTGGTCAATTTTTCAGCAAAAGAGGTGCCAGGAAAAGAAGCAGGGTAAAGTATACATGGAAGCTGAGCCTGGGGTGGGTGGCCCAGGTCCCCTACCCCACTCTTCTCAACTCAATGATCAACAATTCCATCCCCCCGTTTGTCAAGAGTACTTAACACACTGTTGTTCAACATCATGCCAGTTTGCTACTGAACTCAGATTTGCTGACAAAATACATGTGTGCAAGTTCCTAATATTTTCTCCCCGCTATCCTCAACCTATGTAATTTTTGTGACTCAGAACCTGAACTAAAACTCAAAGAACTGTGTGATATTAAGGAAACTGTGTTATGTCCCTGGGCCTCAGACCCCTCATCTGGACAAGGAAGGGATCAAGCGACCTTCAACACACTGCCTTCCAACTATACCACTCCAGGAGCTACAAAAGAGGGCAGGTGAAATTGCAGAAGGATTTGGGCACCCTGGTCAGTCCTTCTCCACTCACTGTTGCAATGACTGTGAAACCATTCTCACCGACAGACAGGTAACTTCCAGTAGGACATCACGAGCAGACAGAGCTGCCCTTTGTAAACAATAAATTGAGAGGTTAAAAAAAAAAAAAAAAAAGGAGCTTCCAGCAGGGCACGGTGGCTTACGCCTGTAATCCTAGCACTTTGGGAGGCCAAGGAGGGCGGATCACCTGAAGTCAGGAGTTTGAGACCAGCCTGACCAACATGGCAAAACCCCGTCTCTACTAAAGATATAAAAAAAATAGCCAGGCGTCGTGGTAGGCACCTGTAATCCCAGCTACTTAGGAGGTTGAGGCAGGAGAATTGCTTGAACCCGGAAGGCAGAGGTTGCAGTCAGCCGAGACCGCACCACTGCACTCCAGCCTGGGTCAAGACAGCAAGACTCTACTTCAAAAAAAAAAAAAAAGGAGCTTCCTTCAGGACAAACACAGAGATTGTAAGGAGAAAATTAGAACCAGAGCACCAGGTTGAAGCTTAAAAGGTGACAAGGAGAAGCTAGTTCTGGGTGATCCCCTCCATAGCCAGTCAGGTACCTGAGCTTTCAAGGTTTCCTCTTTCTGGGCAGAGGCATCTGATACACCAAGGGATTTTACTCAGCAATTCTAAACAAGCAGGTCCAAGTATGGCAAAAGTTTTCAAAAAGGGACTAATTGTTCTCCAGTATTATGTCAGTATTCTATTACTACCGTAACAAATTACCACAAATTGAGTGGCTTGAAATAATACCCATTTATCAGATCACAGTTCCATATACTGGAAATCCATCGTGCATCTCAACAGTTTCCAATCAAGATGTCACAGGGGTGAGTGCATTACTGGGGGCTCTGGGAAAGAACTGATATCCACACTTATTCAGGCTGCCAGTCTAATTCAGTTCCTTGTGGTTGTAGGACTGAAGTCCCTGTTTCCTGCTGGCCGTCAGTTGGGCACCAGCCTTTGTTCCTGTGTTCCTTATGCTTTCCATGAGCTCCTGGAGGCCTCTCTCCAGATTTTGCAAGTGGCTCCCACATCCCAGAGCCAGCGACAGCACATGGAATCCTTTTCAAGCGTGGAATTTCCATGACTCCCCCTTCTGCCTCATCTTTCTTTCTTTTTTTTTATTTTGAGATGGAATCTCCCTCTGTCGCCCAGGCTGGAGTGCAGGGGCCTGATCTCCGTTCACCGCAAGCTCCGCCTCCTGGGTTCACACCATTCTCCTGCCTCAGCCTCCAGAGTAGCTGGGACTACAAGCACCCGCTACCACTCCCGGCTAATTTTTTGTAGTTTTAGTAGAGATGGGGTTTCACTGTGTTAGCCAGGATGGTCTCGATCTCCGGACCTCATGATCCGCCGCCTCGGCCTCCCAAAGTGCTGGGATTACAGGCGTGAGCCACTGCGCCCACCTCTGCCCCATCTTTCCAGCCTCCTCTTCTGCCTTCCTTTTCTGTTTTTAAGGGCTCAGGTGATTACACGGTGCTCACTTAGATCATCCAGGACAATCTCCCTACCTTAAGGTCAAGTGATTAATAGCCCTAATTCCATCTGCACAGCACAGTCCCTTTACAGAAGTATCTAGATCCGTGCTTGACTGAATAACTAGTGGGTGGAAATCTTGAGGGGATGAGTTTAGATTTACCTCCCACAGGGGCCTTTGATTCTGAAGGCATAAACTGCCTCCGGAGCCCCCATGTTGCCCCAGCCTAGAGGGAAGGCAAACCAGAGTCACCCCACAGCCACCCAAACCCTTTGCTCCAGAAGGGCAGATTTAGATCTGACACACCAGACAGGCCTGGATTTAGTCCCACCTCAATCATCACCTACTGACAGCAGCCTCTGGCCAGGTTCTGAAATTTCTTTTGTCTACAAAAAGTGGTGCCATCACCTGATTGTCAAGCTGCGGAAGAAGTAGACACAACGAAAGTGGGTGACTCCCAGGTCTGGGATGGTAGGTCTGAAACTGGATCAAAGTCTGAGATGCTCTCTCTCTTCACAGATAGTATTATTCTATATCTAGAACACCCCAGTCTCTGTCCAAAGGCTCCTAGTTCTGACAAATACCTTCAGTAAAGTTTCAGGATACAAAATCAATGTACAAAAATTAGTATCATTTCTATACACCAATAATGTCCAAGTTGAGAGCCAAATTAAGAACTCAATCCCATTCACAATAGCCACAAAAAGAACAAAATACCTAGGAATACAGCTAACCAGGCTACCGTACAGCTACAAGGCTACCATAACTAAAACAGCATGGTACTGGTACAAAAGCAAACACATAAACCAATGGAACAGGTTAGAGAGCCCAGAAATAAAGCCACATATCTACAACCATCTGATCTTTCACAAAGCCGACAATAAAAAGCAATAGGGAAAGGACTCCCTATTCATAAATGGTGCTGGGATAACTGGCTATCCATATACAGGAGATTGGAACTAGACCCCTTCCCTCCGCCACATATAAAAATCAACTCAAAATGGACTAAGGAATAAAATGTAAAACCTAAAACTTAAAAATTTAAGAAGAAAACCTAGGAAATGTCATTCTAGACATGAGCCCTGGCAAAGATTTCATGACAAAGACTCTAAAACCAATTGCAACAAAAAACAAAAATTAATAAGTGGGATCTAATTAAACTAAAGAGCTTCTGCACAGCAAAAGAAACTATCAATAAACAGACAACCCACAGAATGGGAGAAAATTTTTGCAAACTATACCTCTGATAAAAGTCTAATATCTGGCCAGGCCTGGTGGCTCTCGCCTGTAATCCCAGCACTTTGGGAAGCCGAAACGGGTGGATACCCTGAGGTCAAGAGTTCAAGACCAGCCTGGCCAACATGGTGAAACCCCATCTCTACCAAAAATACAAAAATTAGCTGGGCGTGGTGGTGAGCACCTGTAATCCCAGCTACTCGGGAGGCTGAGACAGGAGAATCACCTGAACCTGGAAGGCAGAGGTTGCCATGAGCCAAGATCGCGCCATTGCACTCCAGCCTGAGAAACAAGAGGGAAACTCCATCTCAAAAAAAAAAAGTCTAATATCCTGAATCTATGAGGAACTTAAACAAATTTACAAGAAACAAAAACATTTAAAAATGGGCAAAGGAGGCCAGGTGCGGTCACACGCTTGTAATCTCAGCACTTTGGGAGGCCAAGGCGGGTGGATCACCTGAGGTCAGGAGTTTGAGACCAGCCTAGCCAACATCATGAAACCCTATCTTTACTAAAAATATAAAAAATTAGCTGGGTGTGGCAACCAAGGCACCTGTAATCCCAGCTACTCGGGAGGCTGAGGCAAGATAATTGCTTGAACCAGGGAGGCGGAGGTGGCCGTGAGCCGAGATCGCGCCACTGCACTCCAGCCTGGGCACCAGAGCAAGACTCTGTTTCAAAAAAATAAATAAAATAAAATAAAATTTTAAATATGGGCAAAGGCCACGAACAGACACTTCTCAAAGGAAGACATACACATGGCCAAAAAGGATATGAAAAAAAGGCTCAGCATCACTAACCATTATTAGAGAAATGCAAAGCAAAACCACAATAAGACACCATCTCACACCAGTCAGAATGGCTATTAAAAAGTCAAAAAATAACAGATGCTGGTGAGGTTGAGGAGAAAACAGTATGCTTATCCACTGCTGGCAGATATGTATTATAAGTTAGTTCAGCCTCGGTGGAAAGCAGTCTGGAGATTTCTCGAAGAATTTAAAATAGAACTACCATTCAACCCAATAATCCCATTATTGGGCATATACCTAAAGGAACAGAAATCATTCTACCATAAATACATATGCACATGCATCTTCATCGCAGCACTCTTCACAACAGCACTGGAGCCCAGGAGCTCAAGACCAGCCTGGGCAACATAGCAATACTTCATCTTTTTTTTTTTTTTTTTTTTTGAGACTGAGTCTAACTCTGTCACCCAGGCTGGAATGCAGTGGTGCTATCTCAGCTCCCTGCAACATCCCCTTCCCATGTTTAAGCAATTTTCATATCTCAGCCTCCAGAGTAGCTGGGATTATAGGCATGAGCCACCACGCCCAGCCAGACCTCATCCCTTAATCAAAATTTTTTTTAAATTTTTAAAATAATAATAAACTATAGCAAAGACATGGAATCAACCTAGATGGCTATCAGTGGTGGACTGGACAAAGAAAATGTGGACATATATCACGGAATACTATACAGCCATAAAAAAAAAAAGAACAAAATAATGTCCTTTGCAGCAACATGGATGGAGCTGAAGGCCATTATCCTAAGTGATTTAATGCAGGAACAGAAAACCAAATACCACATTTTCTGATTTGTAAGTGGAAGTTAAACACTGAATACACATGGACACAAAGAAGGGAACAACAGACACCAGACAATGGGGCCTACTTGAAGCTGGAGGGTAGGAGGAGGGTGAGGACTGAAAAACTACCTATTCCGTTAGGTACAGTGCTAATTACCTAGTTGATGAAATTATCTGTACACCAATCCCCTGTGACAGGCCATTTACCCATGTAATAAACTTACACATGTACTACCTGAACCTAAAATAAAAGTTGGAAAGAAAAAGAAAAAAAAAAACTACTATGAGACTCACCCTTGGGATCATAAGCATTTTGCTGCTGAACATTAAATGAAGGCATGTTTTCAACACTTCGTTTCTATCTGAGGAACAATCGCCCTGGAAGGCTAACTAACTTGCAGACCGTCACTTGGAATCAGGGTGGGCACTCCAAGACCTTGGCTCTCATCTGTGGCCAGCTTGCTCATGAAGAGCCTTGCCTAAGGTGCAACCAGCCCTAGAGTCTCCCTGTTCTCTAGCCAGGGCAATTCTTTTTCTTGCCATTTTACTGCTCCTTTTTTGATCAAACTGATGCCTGTGTAGAAGGTGATGAGACCAACATGTGCTCTTTCAAAGTGCCAACAGCCCCAGCACTCTTGTTATTGTAAAACAAGCCAGTGGTCTGGCACTATACTTGGTAATTTACATGCATGACCCTGTTTAAGGCTCACAACCTATAAAGTAATATCAGCACCCACTTTTTACAAGAGAGGAAACACAGAGACTAAACATTGCCTAGGATGTGAGCCTAGCTTTGAATGGATCCAAAGACACTGCTTGCCCTATGATGGCTCTGAGTAACACTGTTCTTAAAGCAGCTCATGGTCCAGTGGAGAATCAGACATTCCATGTGATCCTTGACCACTGATCATTCTCCTACATCTGTCCACTCTCTCTTAAAACAACCCTCTTGTAACAGGGGCAAAGGAACTCAAAGCAAAGACCCGCTGAGACTGCTGAAGTCCATATATGAAATATGCATACTCTAGCTAGGCTAAAGATGGGGTCTGAACTCCGGGGTCAAGCTGGGTTGGCGGCAGCTGATGGGCAACCATGCAAGAGGTCTGTTCCTCCCGTCTTTCATCTTACCACTCTCCTACCTCATGTGACCTTTCTGGCACTCTCATCAGTCCGGGTCAGCTCCTTAAATAACTGGACAAGTGGCTGCGCAGTGGAAAATACCATGTAAAAGTTGAACAGGTGGAAGATGAGGAGATGAGTTGCAGGTTTACAGCAACGGTGCCAGGGGGGTGAAAAAGCAAGGCTGTCAAAAAGCCGTTATCGGCCTCACAGGACCCTTATGCTACACAGCTCAGGATGGGCTTTCACATGCCCTAGGCCACGGCTCCTGCCCGTACAACAATCATATGCTACAGCTTCGTAGAATCATCCCCCTTTTGTGAGGCAGGGGTTGGGGAAAAGGCTCGGGGAAAGATTAAGTGACTTAATCAAAGTTTATCCCAAATAATTGTAGATGTAGGACTGGGAAGCATTTCTGATCACTGGAAAACTGCAACTACTGCTACACTATGCTGTGAAGGGAAGCAGCATCTTGGAAGAGGGTGTGTGTGATCACCCATAGAAAGAGAAAGATTTAGATGAGCCGACAGCAGCAACTATAGTCAGAAAGTCGGAGCAGCGTCAGGGTAACCAAAGGCACAGGAAAGGAGATAACAAAGGGTCAAGGACAACTGCCAGGGCCTCTTGTGAGCTCCTGGGAAGCCCCCAGGGCCTCCTGAACAGCACAGGCCAGAACAGCTAGGGAGCCCAGGCAGTCCCTGTCACAGATTCTGCTCGAATGACTTCACGGCAGACTTGTATGTGGACTGAGGGCTGCACGTGCGTGCCGTCATGCGTGTCTGTCCTCTCTTGCTCTCATTTCATACAAGTTTGTGTGTTCATACATGAACACACAAACACACATATGCACACACATACACATAAAATAAATGCCACTTTTAAGACTAAACCTTTCTCTGGCCCTGGAAAAAGTGAATCCCCCTAAATAATAAATCAATGGTCACGCAAAGAAAATTTCCACAACTCAAGGCAACTGGAGAAAAATAACTCTGACCCAATTTAGTTCCAGAATCCAGCCCTCTCTCTTCTCTAAACCTTGTTTAGGAGAGAAGCAAACACCCCAACACATGCACTGCCCTCAGTAAACACCTATGAGGTAAGGAGAAATCCATTTAATCGATCCACATCTCATGAATGAAAACTGCTGTCATGTGACCAAATCCCCGTTTCCAAAAATGATTCTGCTGCAACTGAGAGAAAAGAAATCCCAAACCACGCTGCCTTCTGTAAGCTCACTCCTGTCTCCCAAAATGAGGAAGAAAAAGAGAAAAAAAAAAAAAGCTGCACACTGACAGCCTTACATAACAGTCTGCATCTCTCCCTGGCTGACGGCAGCAGATTTATAAAATGCCATAAATAGCTCCCTCTCCTGCCACAGGAAACCAGGCTAAGAGGCTGAGCTGCAGAGCCTCGTACAGCCGGCCTCCTCTTTCGTTTACAATGGAACCTTTACGAGTAGAGCTTTCTAGCACAAAGCAAGTTCCGTGAAACCAGCTGGCCCAGGTCCGGTGAAGACGCACCACCTCAAAGACCCACAAAGCTGAGTCAGACATTCAAAACTTGGCTGTCGACTCCCGAGAGAGACAGCACTCCCAGGCCAGTGTAGAAATGGTAACCATAGGACATTGCTCTGCAAAGGGGCTTCTCCAGCAAACCAGGCCAACGGGGTTGCTGTTTTGGGTACATAGTGGCCTCTGGACGCTTAATACTGCCAGCTAAGGGGCACGAGGCCAGTCTGACAGGCAGCCGGCAGGATGGAGGCAGTTCTCAGAGAAGCATCCCAGCAGGATATTACGTGCCCCACTGTAATGTCCAATCAGAAAATCAGAACCTGAAGCAGGGTTCTCTCCGCATTCTCAAGACACCAGGAGGAATTTTGGAGGCTGGCCAAAGCCAGGAAGGGTGGTAGGAGGGGTAACCTCATCCCAAATCCCTGTGGGGTGGCTTGTTGGAAATCTGAGACTCCAGGCTGAAAAGCTATTGCTTTGAAGAGGAAAACTTTGCCTGAGAAGGGCTAGATGTCCTGAAGCAGGATGGCCTGCAGCCCACACTGTGTGTCATCACTCTGAATGGCAGGGTGTCTGGGGGAGAAAGAAAAGGGGGAGAGAGAGTGGGTATCTTTTTTTGTGTTTTTTTGTTTTTGTTTTTGTTTTTGTTTTTGAGACAGAATTTCACTTGTCATCCAGACTAGAGTGCAATAGTGCGATCTCAGCTCACTGCAACCTCCATTTCCCAGGATCAAGTGATTCTCCTGCCTCAGCCTCCTGAGTAGCTGGGATTACAGGCACCCACCACCAAAACCAGCTAATTTTTGTATTTTTAGTAAAGACGGGGTTTCACCATGTTGGCCAGGCTGGTCTCGAACTCTTGCTCTTGGGTGATCAGCCTGCCTCAGTTTCCCAAAGTGCTGGGATTACAGACATGAGCCACCACGCCCCACCGAGAGTGCGTCTCTATGGGAAGGCAAACACATGGGGGCCTCATGCCTCCCCTGGATTAGGAATGAAACTTACCCAGCCAAAAACAGCGGCTGCCAAGCTATCACAGCCTAGGATAAAGTTAACAAAATAACTAGAGTGAGAAAGAGGTCCGGGAATATGGGATATGGGTTAGGAGAGGAAGAGAACAGTTCTGTTTGTGATTCCTCCTTAGGTACTGGCTTTCACTGCACTCACTCCCTAGGAGGAAGTTGGCTTTTAATAAATCATGACTCCAACAAGGAAAAGAGCAATACTGGCTGCCGCTTACCGCACAGTGACTGTGTGCCTAGCCAGGCCTCGGTGCATTACTCCAAGGAGTCATTTGTCCAAAACTCACAGCAGCCCATGGGGCCCACATCATCACCCTCCTCAAGTCACCAATGGGGAAAGTAGGGCTGGAAGCAATTTGCCCACAGGACTAAGAACCAACAGGTGAAACTGGTGTTCAACCCAAGCCTGTTGATTACAATAGCTCCCGGCAAACATGCTAATAAATACGTAAGATAAACATCAATGTACTTCAGTGTATTCTTATTTACTTACAGATTTAAAATTCATCAGAACAAACAGTTGGTACATAAAAAGAACAACCAGCAGGCGGGAGCCACTGTGCCACACCTCCTGTATCTTTACTAAAGAAAATTCAGTGCTGGGCATGGTGGCTCATGCCTGTAATCCCAATACTTTGGAAGACCAAGGCAGGAGGATTGCTTGAGCCCAGGAGTTGGAGACCAGCCTGGGCAACATAGTGAGGCCTCATCTCTACAAAAAATAAACAAAATTAGCCAGGTATGGTGGTGCACACCTGTGGTCCCTGCTACTTGAGAGGCTGAGATGGGAGTATTGCTTGAGCCCAGGAGTTCAAGGCTGCAGTGAGCCATGATGGTGCCACCACACTCCTGCCTGGGTGGCAGAGCAAGACCCTGTCTCAAAACAACAGCAACAACAATAAAATTCAGTAATAAAAGTTTCCAGGAAAAAAATATCACTAGTAATCAAAGAAATGAAAAAATAAAACAAGTATGAGATACTATCATGTTATCTGTCAAATTGGCATTAATTGTAATGATAACCTGTGTTGCTGACAAGGGTAGAGGTAACAAGCTCACTCATACACAGGAACATGAATCAAAGGCAATTCCAGGCTGGGCACGGTGGCTCAAACCTGTAATCCCGGCCTTTGTGGGGCCAAGGCGGGCAGATCACTTGAGGTCCGGAGTTCGAGACCAGCCTGGCCAACATGGTGAAACCCTGTCTCTACCAAAATGCAGAAATTAGCCAGATGTGGTGGCAGGCACCTGTAATCCCAGCTACTGGCAAGGCTGAGGCTGGAGAATCACTTGATCCCAGGAGGCAGCGGTTGCAGTGAGGGGAGACTACGCCATTGCACTCCAGCCTGGGCGAAAGAACAAAATTCTGCCTCAAAAAAAAAAGCAATTCCACTTCTTCAGTTATTTTCTAAGAAAAATAATAACTGCGTACAAAGATGTAACTGTTCTCAGCATTTATACAACCATTAAAAATTGGAAAATGAAAATGTCTAACACAGATTTCGATTAAATAAGGCATGGTCCTCCCACATATCATGTCTGCACATTTTTCACCACAACGCCATTTCCAGTGACACTGCAGAGAATCACATGGTGGCCAAGAAAAGACGTTCTAGAGATAGATTAAGTGGGAAAACGGCAGGTCACAAAACAAAGTGCAGAATATAGTATCTCTATTTAAACAAAAGTGAGACATGTACAAATATAATTAAAGAATATTTCCAGTAGAATTTCATCTTCACAGGCAGCCCATCCCCACCCAGAGAAATACATCCAACAGTCCTCAGTTACCCTCCTTATTAGGTACTTGTCCGACCTCCAACATGACAAACCCAGCCCTCCCCTGTTGACAGCTAAGTGAGCTTAGCAGCACTGCACCATCCGGCCCACCCACAACCTTTTTTTTTTTTTTTTTTTTTGAGACAGGGTCTTGCTGTGTCACCCAGGCTGGAGTAAACTGGCACAATCAAGTCTCGCTGCAGCCTTGACCTCCCAGGCTAAAGCGATCCTCCCACCTCTAGCTGCAACTACAGGTCTGCACCACCACGCCCAGCTAATTTTGTGTGTGTGTGTGTATGTAGAGTTGGGGTCTCACCATGTTGTTTAAACTCCTGTGCTCAAGTAATGTACCCACCTCAGCCTCCAAAGTGCTGGGATTACAGGCATAAGCCACCACGCCTGGCCTCCACAACTTTTAAACAGCCCAACATGAGCACATTTCCTAACCATGACCACACAGATACAAATGCATTTCCTAAAGCACTTCCACTATAAGTTCAAATCCTGTAGGGACAGAAAGACGCAGTCAAAATAGGTCACTGTATGATGCTGGCCAACTTAAAATCAGTTAACTCTTACAACCCTCAGTTTTCTCATCTATAAAATGGGAAGCTGTTATAAGGATTAAATGATCTAGTACAATAATGTAAAGAAAAATGCACTCTAAGAATACAGTAAAAGTTCAATAAATGACTGCTCTACAGTTACTGCTGAGGTAATTTCCCGTAAGCAGTAAGGGTTAACTTGTTGGTGAAATGGAGACCCTATTTCAACAGGTATTGTCCTACAAACAGACTACGTGAAAATTTCAAGTAGTGACAAATTATATTTCATTCCTTAAAGACTCACTTCTACCTGTTTTAGTACAGTGTTGTGTCCTCAGTGCCTGAAACATGGTAAAACTCAATGAGTGCAGAATGAACTTAATGATTCACCCTTTATCCCCAAGACACTGAAAATAACCAACCCAACTCTTTTCTCTTAACTACAAACTACACGGACCACATGCAGTGGCATGCCTGTAATCACAGTGCTTCGGGAGGCCAAGCGGGAAGGATCGTTTGAGGCCAAGAGATCGAGACCAGCCTGGGCAACATAGGGAAACTTGGTCTCTACAAAAAATTAAAAAAGAAAAAAGTTGGCTGGACATGGTGGCACGCCTGTAGTCCCAGCTACTTGGGAGGCTAAAGTAGAAGGATTGCTTGAGCCTAGGAGTTCAAGGCTGCAGTGAGCTATGATCACACTGCTGCTGCTCTCCAGCCTGGGTGGCAGAGTAAGACTCTGTTTCTTCTTTCTTTTTTCTTTTTTTTTTAGATGGAGTCTTGCTCTCTTGCCCAGACTGGAGTGCAATGACACAATCTCGGCTCACTGTAACCTCCACCTGCCAGGTTCAAATGACTCTTCCGTCTCAGCCTCCCATTACAGGCACCCGCCATCACGCCCGGCTAATTTTTGTACTTTTGTAGAGACGGGGTTTCACCGTGTTGGCCAGGCTGGTCTCGAACTCCTGACCTCAGATGATCTGCCCTCCTCAGCCTCCCAAAGTGCTGGGATTACTGGACTGACCCACTGCGCCCGGCCATAAGACCCTGTTTCTAAATAAATAAATACATTTTTTGAAAATTCACATGGAAAAAGCTGATTGCCAAAGAAGAAAAAAAAAATTAACTACGTAATAGGCCAATTACAAACGTACTAACCTATAAAGCACAATGGATATTCACTGAACCATCTGTCATATTAGGAAATTAGAAGAAAGTGTGTGAGGGGCTTCCTGACTAACAGTACAGAATGACAATCCACCAGGATCACGTTGCCGTCAACTTCTGAAATTAATTCGCAAAACTTACAAAGCCTGAAAAGCAAAAAAACCTCTCATCTAAGCACCAAAGGAGAACTGGAAGTTTTTGTTTTAAGGTGTGTATTTTGAAAAGTTTCATTTCTATTTCCATATTAGCTTCTCAATGTGCACTGGACTACAGTGAAATCACAGCCTTGTGTTTTTGAAAACAGATTCTGCAGCTATGGAAACTGAATCTGTCACTATATTTTGACTTCACTGTAGGATTGAGTGAGAAGAAACATCTCAGCCTGGGCACAGCCACTTAGCTACATATCTTTTTCTTTTTAATAAAAAAATGTGCTTAACCGTAATTGACAAAGTCCTTAAATACCTAATTTTCAGAACAAAGTGTACCACATAAAAGTCCCTTCAGTTAATAATTCCTTCAGGCACGTGTGAAAAAGTACCTGATTTTACTAATTCTAAATAATCCCTAGAGAGGCAAGGGAGTTTTGCTTGGTCCACAATTAAAAGTCAGATTCTAGACTTCAATCAACTTGACTACAAAGAAGAAATTCTCTACAAAGCACTAACGCACACATCTGGGAAACGACAGCTCAAATTTTATCAGCCACTTTTGATAAGTAATCCAAAGCAGACCTCGGGATTACTCAAGAAGTAGCACAAATAATTAGGAATGTGTGGTATTGAGGGAAGCAGCCAAGAGCCTCTGTATAAGAATCCCCCAGGAAACAGCGAGGTCAAGGGCCAAAGCCACAGAGGGGCTAAAGGGAGCATGTCATCCCTCCCCCGCAGCCCCTGAAAAAGGCACTCCATTAGCCTTTCTCATTGAAATTAACAGGGCCGTTACTAGGAAACGGGTCCAAACAGTCATGTACACACCAAATGAATAAATAGTGACAGCTGGGCCTTCAGTCACCATGTCATGGGATGGCAAGATGGCCTTACAGTGAGTTGGCGGTGATAAGCACAACGCATAAAAGTAATAGCAAGATAGGAAATGAAAAGAGGAAACACAGAGGCTAGGAACTGCATGCATGGTAGGACTGAGCCATGTCCAAGCTAAGGAATACTGGTTCCTCACTGGTCCTTGCTGGGCAGTACTCCAGGAGCACCAATGGTGGGAGGTCCCACTTCTGCATGGCTCATGACCTTGCTGCTCGGGGTGGGGGTGGGGGGTCAATGTCCACACCCAGCCTTCCCACGCTGGGCTCTCTCCCTCTCCATGACCATCCCATTTCAGAGCAAGTGAATCCCTCCATGGCCTTAGGAGGTCTAACACACCTCAGAGCTCACCCTTCACAACTAAAACTTTTCTTTTTTTTGAGACAGAGTCTCACTCTATTGCCTAGGCTGGAGTGCAGTGGCGCGATCTCAGCTCACTGTAACCTTCGCCTCCCAGAATCAAGAGATTCTCGTGTCTCAGTCTCCCAAATAGCTGGGACTACAGGTGTGCACCACCACACCTGGCTAATCTTTGGAATTTTAGTAGAGACAGGGTTTTGCCACGTTGGCCAGGCCAGTCTTGAACTCCTGGCCTCAAGTGATCTGCCTGCCTCAGTCTCCCAAAATGCTGGGATCACAGGCGTGAGCCACTGGGTCCAGCCTCCACAACTAAAACTTTAACAGGGGTTTGTTCTATTGGAAGGGTAGAAAAGGAATTTTTGGCAGAAGGAATAAGAAAACCCTTTAAAAGCTCAACATGGAGTTAAGATTCAAGAGGTAGCCAGGTACGGTGGCTCATGCCTATAATCCCAGCACTTTGGGAGGTTGAGGCGAGTGGATCACTTGAGCCTAGGAGTTGGAGCCCAACCTGGAAAACACAGTGGAAAACACGATCTCTATAAAAAAATTAAAAATGAGACAGGTGTGGTGGCACACGCCTATAGTACCAGATACTTGGGAGGCTGAGGTGAGAGGATGGCTTGAGCCCAGGAGGTCAAGGCTGCAGTGAGTCATGATTGCGCCACCACACTCCAGCCTGTGCAACAAAATGAGACCCTGTTTCTTAAAAAATAAATAAAACTATTCCAGTACTTCCACAATTCTGTGGCCCAATTATGTTAGGTAAAGGCTATTCAGTTTGATATTGTCTGATTAATATCAAACTGAATAGCCTTTACCCAACATAACCACAGGTTGAGCACCCCAAATCTGAAAATTCAAAATCCAAAATGCTCCAAAATCGAAAACTTTTGAGCACTGGCATGATGTTGAAACGAAATATTAACTGAAGTATATCGGATTTCAGATTTTCAAACTTGGGATGTTCAATCAGCAAGTATAATGCAAATATTCTACATTCCAAAAGAATCTGAAATCTAAAACACTTCTGATTCCAAGCATTTTGGAAAAAACACTCAATCTGTATTTTTATTTATCTTATTTTATTTATTTGAGATGGGAATCTCACTCTGTGGCCCAGGATGGAGTGCAGTGGCACAATCTCAGCTCACTGCAACCTCCACCTCCCAGGTTCAAGCAGCTCTCGTGCCTCAGATTTCTGAGTAGCTGGGGTTACAGGTGTGTACACCCACGCTCAGCTAATTTTTTTTGTTTTTGTTTTCGTTTTTAGTAGAGACAGGGTTTCACTATGTTGACCAAGGACCTCAGGTGATCCGCCCGCCTTGGCCTCCCGAAGTGCTGGAATTACAGGTGTGAGCCACCAAGCCCAGCCTGTATTTTTTTTTTCTTTAAGTATAGCTACTTAACCCACTAAAAATATACCCTTACTATTCTTTGGTAAAATTAATTCATAAATCATCATGAGAAAAGTTTTTCATTCCAGGAAGTTTAGCACAAATATTTTAACTTCAGTATTTTAGGAAACATTCTATAATCTGCTTGAAGTATTTATTATGTACTTATATTTCCATAATAAGTTCATAATGAAGCAACATTCATTCTATGCTATTAGTCTAGGATCACATGGTACCTTCCCAGATTCTAGGTGATAACATTTTAGAGTTCTTAGAAATTATATTTGGGTAACTCAGACAGCAAGGTCAAAAATGTATTTTATTTCTTAATCTTTCAACATTGACATCAGACTGTGAGAGAATTCTTCTTAAGTTTTTTTTTTTTTAATTTGTATCCTTCTATTTATTTATTCATTTGAGACCAGGTTGTAAGACTGGCTAATTTTTGTATTTTTGGTAGAGACAGGGTCTTGCTATGTTGCCCAGGCTGGTCTTGAACCCCTGGGCTTAAGGGATCCACCCACCTAGGCCTCGAAATGTGCTGGGATTACAGGCGTGAGCCACTGTGCCTGGCTGCAAGTATTCGCATTTTTGTGATGTGTCATTACCACCCAATACAGAAGGCATTTGTGGTCTCCCTCAGGTCAGATAGTAACGAGGGCCGGACATGTAAAATGGGTTCCCTCCCATATCTGGTGCTCTGAAAGGGATGGCTGGCCTCTCTCTCAAGTGGATACAATTTCCACACAACCACCACGGCTTCTCATATGGTGGCTGGATCCCAAGAAGGGGTGTTCAACGTATGAGACAGAAATTACAGATCTCTTTAGACTCAATTTTAAAAGTTACACAGTGTCACTTCTACCGCAAACTATTGGTCAAAATACGTCACAAGGCCAGCCCAGATTCAAGGGGAACGGTTACAGACTCTACATCTGGATGGGAGTATGGTAAGAATTTTCAGCCCACCACAGGGCCAGAAAGCAGACAATAAGGCACAGTTGGGCTGCCCCGGCACCTATGCTCTTTTTCACTGTGTGGCTCCCACCACCTTTTTTTTTTTTTTTTTGGAGACAGAGTGTTACTCGGTCACCAAGGCTGGAATGCAGTGGCATAATCTCAGCTCACTGCAACCTCTGCTTCCCAGGCTCAAGCGCTTAATCATCCCACCTCAGCCTCCCAAGTAGATGGGGTTACAGACGTGTCCCACCAGACCTGGTTAGTTTTTGTAATTGTTGTAGAGACAGGGTTTTGCCATGTTGCCCAGGCTGGTCTCAAACTCCTGATCTCAAGTGATTTGCCCGCCTCAGCCTCCCAAAGTGCTAGGATTACAGGCACAAGCCACCATACCCAGCCACACCTTTACAAAAGAGCAAGAACTCCATCACAAAGGCATTCCTGGTTGGGTGGGGCGGGTGGGAATGTACTGACAGACATAACCTGGATGCTCCTTCAGCTATGGCCTAGGGCAGGGTTTGGCAAATTTTTCCTGTAAAGCAGAAAATAATAATTTCAGGCTTTGAGGGCAATATAGTCTCCGTTGCTACTCCGCAGTTATAGCAGGAAGGCAGTCACAGAAAATATGGAAATGAATAGGTGTGGCTGTGTTCCAATAAAACTTTATTTATAACAGCAGGCAGTGGGATTGATTTGACCCAGAAGTCAATTTGCTGACCCGTGGTCTGGGAGAATAAGCACTAGATTTGGTACTGGAAAACCAGGCCTGGAATTCTGACTTTACTACTCACTACTAGTGTGACCTTGTTTGAGTTTCTTAAAATTTCTGAAGTGTGTCCTCCACATCTCAAAAACGGGATAATGTCATCCATCTGCTAATGTGGTTCTGGGGAGTGAGATAATACAGGTGAAAAGTGCAGTGCACATCCCCTCATAAGGCAAACATGGCTTTGCTGCAGTGCAGAGCCTGGAGAACAGCTCAAGGGGGCTGTCGGGAAGTCCCACCAGGCAGGACACAAGCGAGTGTTAGGCACTATTTTCCAACCAAGTGAAGACTTCATTGATGAGAATTATATTAGGCAGCAGCAACCTAAATAGTCTTTGCTAAAGACCTATCATTGTTTTCCTTTTTCTCAACAGCAAAATACTCTGTTTTAAGGCATACAGATAGCACTGACACAACCTATTTCACAAACCCTATTTCACACAAAGTAGCACGCATGGTCAGTAAAAAGGAAAATAAAAACCACTAATATGAAGAAGCCTCAGAGATGTCATTACTCAAATACAAAGTTTTTCAGAGGCATAGCAGTATAATCATGCTGTATTTAAGCTGGTTTTGTAGATTCTGAAATGTTAAAAAATAGTCTCCGAGACAAGCATATTTTTTAATGCTAAAAGTATAACTGGAATTTTTAAACACGTAGATGCAAACTTTATTTTTTTTGAAATTGGCCCTAGTAGAAAAAAAATCATTCAAAATTAAGATCTATCCTTAGCCAAAGGAATCAAAAGCACTGAAGCATTTTGTTTGCACCTCCACTTGTACGGCACCCCTTTATAATACCAGTAGTTCACCAGGAGATTGAGAGGTCCACAAGAGTAACAGGCAGCATTGTACTCCCGCTTTTGGAAAATTCCACTTCATCCACAGGAAAGTGGACATGTTAGAAGGTGAGTGACTTGTCCATTGTCAAAACCTTGTCTGCTGCAGGATTCCTGCCACACGTATGAGCAGGATCTCTCTCAGCCATGGCTCTTGCAATTTCAATGTCCCCTTCTCCCAAATGGGCAGACTTAGCCAGAAGCAGCTGTCCCAGAGCCTCCACCCAAGACAGCTGCATTCTAGAGGGATGGCGTCAGCAATAGCCTAGAAGGGCGTGGTTTCCCTCCTGAGCCCCAGAGTGAGTGCCAATGGCTGTCATCATTTGAATTGAATATCCGCTTCCAAAATAACCTGGACCACTTCCAAGGCAAAGTACTACCGAATAAAGCTCAAATCCATGCAGATGGGTGGACGATGGGCTTGCTGCTCCTGATTCATTAGTTAATAAACTGGTATATATTGTTGGTGTTCTGATCCATAAATTAGACAGGAAAGAAGTGAGACGACTTGGTATAACACAAGCCAGAGTGAACACTCCCAAATTCTCTCGTATTTATACTTGCATAGAATGGAATTCTCACGTGATGGCTGGGATTTCTATATTAAGTATCTTGGGCCAATCTTCTACTAAATAAAGTTCAAGTGGCACTGGGTTCACATGATATTCAGAGCTCTGTAGCAGCTGATTATTTTCCCCGTATCTCCTGCTTTGGAACTTCAGCTTCTAAGTAGCTCCTTGCCTGCTTTTGCCATGGCCAGAGTCCACTCTGTACCCAGGAGGTGTAAATATGATGAGCTATAAAAAGGCTGATAGACAACAGGGCTGCTTCCCTGGCACTGTGCGTGGGGGGGGGTGGTGCATGTGTGGGTGTGCCAGGGCTGCCTCCCTGGCACTGTGCGTGGGGGGATGCTTGTGTGGGTGTCTGTGTGGGATGGTGTGCATGTGTGGGTATGTGTGTGGGTATGCGTGTATGAGGGGGTGCGTGTGGGGGGGCGTGTGGGGGGAGTGTGTGTGGGGGTGTGCTGGGGGGTGCGTGTGTGGGTGTGGGGGTGTATGGGGGTGTGTACGTGGGGGGGTGCATGTGTGGGTGTGCGTGCGTGGGGGGTATGCATGGGGTGTGTGTTGGGTGCATGTGTGGGTGTGAGCGTGCAGGGGTGTGCGTGGGGGGTGTGCGTGGGGGGTGCGTGTGGGTGTGCGTGTGTGCGTGCACGCATGCACAGACGTACACATACCCATCACTCTTTAAAACTTAAGGTCAATTGTTACATAAGATGTTAACATTAGAGGAAGCTGGGTCAAGGGTGCATGGGAACTCTTTGCACATGTTTTGTAACGTTTCAACCAATCTAAAATTATACCATAACAAAGGGCTTTTAAAAACACACTTTCGCCGGGCGCGGTGGCTCAAGCCTGTAATCCTAGCACTTTGGGAGGCCGAGACGGGTGGATCACGAGGTCAGGAGATCGAGACCATCCTGGCTAACACAGTGAAACCCCGTCTCTACTAAAAAATACAAAAAAACTAGCCGGGCGAGGTGGCGGGCGCCTGTAGTCCCAGCTACTCGGGAGGCTGAGGCGGAGCTTGCAGTGAGCTGAGATCCGGCCACTGCACTCCAGCCTGGGCGACAGAGTGAGACTCCGTCTCCAAAAAAAAAAAAAAAAACACACTTTCCCCTCAGCTTCGAAGCCTGAAGCATACCATTTAGGTTTTCACAGGGTCCTTCAGCATAAGTCATTAAGTCCCTTGGAGGGTCAGTTTATTTAGCCCTAAATGAACCTGATGAGATACCCAAAAGACTGCAAAACAAACAAACAAACAAACAAACAAACAGGCCGGGCGTGGTGACTCATGCCTGTAATCCCAGTATTTTGGGAGGCCAAGGTGAGCGGATCACCTGAGGTCAGGAGTTCGCGACCAGCCTGGCCAACATGGCGAAACTCCGTCTCTACTAAAAATACAAAAAAATTAGCCGGGTGTGGTGGCGGGTGCCTGTAATCCCAGCTACTCAGGAGGCTGAGGCAGGAGAATGGCTTGAACCCGGGAGGCGGAGGTTGCAGTGTGTAGAGAACAGTGCAGTGTGTAGTGCCGCTGCACTCCAGCCTAGGCAACAAGAGCAAAACTCCGTCTCGAAGGAAAAAAAAAAAAAAAAGCAGCCAAAAATGACCTGACAAACAGGTGTGATATTAATATGACAACATTCACATTAAGGCTTGATTCCAATGACAGACTGAGACTATAAACCAGTGAGATTAGGCCGGGCGCGGTGGTTCACGCCTGTAATCCCAGCACTTTGGGAGGCCAAGGCGGGAGGATCACGAGGTCAGGAGATCGAGACCATCCTAGCTAATACGGTGAAACTCCATCTCTACTAAAAATACAAAAAAATTAGCCGGGTGTGGCGGCGGGCACCTGTAGTCCCAGCTACTCGGGAGTCTGAGGCAGGAGAGTGACTTGAACCTGGGAGGCGGAGCTTGCAGTGAGCCGAGATTGCGCCACTGCGCTCCAGCCTGAGCGACAGAGCGAGACTCCATTGCAAAAAATAACATAACATAACATAACATAAAATGAAATAAAATAAAAAACCAGTGAGATTGCTACGGGACCACACCTGGAAAAGAGGCACTCCTCTACCATTACATTACTCTCCTGTCCTACAGTTTCGAAGCTACCCCGTCTCTCCTCCCTGCTCCTCAGAACCCGTGGGTCTTGGTATTTGCTATTCCCTCTACCTGTAATCTACCTTTACCACCCGCCCTTACCCACCACCACCACCACCCCGCCCAACGTGGTGCAGTAGCCGTCTTTTTTTCATATCTTAGCTGACACCTCAACCCCCTGGCACCCCCTTCCTTTATTTTTCTTCTTAGAAGCTATTCCTTCTAATATACTACAATATACTCATTTGTTTATTTCCCCTCTCTCCCAAACAGAATGTAAGCTCCATGTGGACGGAGGTTTTGTGTGTGTTGTTCATTGCTAACAGGATTTCTTGAAAACCTTCTATGGGCTTTCCCTATGAGTCTTATTGACATGGTTCTCTGGAATCATTGAGAAAAGAACAGAATGTTTTTTAAAAAGAAAAGACATTTCTTATGCAGGGGGAAAGAAAGAAGTGATTAATATCAACAAGCACTTTCAGAATTACTATGTACCTGTAACACTGTCCTCCATACTTTAAATATTGTATTATTATGCATATTAAGTATATGTTACTTTATATAATCTCACTCATTCCTAAATGATCTGTGAAGTCAAAGGAGCAGGTGTTATTATGCCCACTGCACAGAGGAGGAAACTGAAGTACCATAAGCAAGCGGTGAAGCCAGCACAAGAATCTAAGTTACCCTGTATCTTGCTGCCTAGAAGAGCCTCCATCACAGCTGGCTGTCTCTCCGTGAAATAAAAATACTCTGAAATCAGTCACTTTTAAATTTTTTTCTAGGAAATAAAAAGCTTTCTGAGTTGGATGATTTTTTTAATAGAAGCCAAATATGAAGGAAAACTATATATGACCCATCACATATATTCTTGTAGGAAAATGCACAGAAATGTCCACAAGGGAGAAAGGAAACACCTGAGGCCTGCTGATAGGCACAGGGAGAAACAGGCCACAGTTCTCTTTCAGCCACTGTTTTGAAAATTTTATTAGAATGCATAAAGACTAGCAGAAAGATAACTGATGAAGACAAGTCATTATCTTTCTAAAATACGGTTAACTCAGGTCCTATCCTGGAGTGGACAGCAGGGATGGGAATCTGAAAATCTGTATACACACAGAAGCACACTTGACAGGGCCCTGAAGTCCCAGCCTGGGCAACAGAAAGAGGCCTTGTCTCTAATAAAATTTTTTTTTAATTAGCCAGACATAGTGGTGCATGCCTATAGTCCTAGCTATTCGGGAAGCTGAGGGGGAGAGTCACTTGAGCCTGGGAGGTTGAGGCTACAGCAAGCCATGATCGCACCACTGCACTCCAGCCTGGGCAACAGAACAAGATCCTGTCTCAAAAGGAAAAAAAAAAAGTTCCCTGAAGTCCAAGCCTACTTATATCACATGTATGTATGTATGTGTATATACATACACATACACGTACACATATACACGTATGCATACGCACATGGATTTATTTTAAATTCAGTAAATGAGCACTTTATCTTTTAAAAATTGCAGCACAGAGCAGATGGTAAAGAGTAAATCTCTTAAGATACAGTTTTTCACATTTTAATATCTCTAAAATTGAATTTTGTCTTATAGCCAATTGTCCCTTATTATGCTTACTTTGTAGCATTTTTTGCTTTCTTAGAGGTACATAAAGCAACACTGTATCTTACGATCTGTTGTGTGTGGGGGTGGGAGTTCAGCGCAACAATTCAAATGGGCCACCAAACAATAGGTAAGGCCACAATGGACATTAAAGGGAGATCCCTGCATCAGCCAGGAGATAGGACAGGTTGACTTTAAAGGTTCCCTCCAGGCCAGGCGTGGTGGCTCTTGCCTGTAATTCCAGCACTTTGGGAGGCTGAGGCGGGCAGATCATCTGAGGTCAGGTGTTCGAGACCAGCCTGGCCAACGTGGTGAAACCTCGTCTCTACCAAAAATACATAAAAAATAAGCTGAGTGTTATGGCGGGAGCCTGTAATCCCAGCTACCAGGGAGGCTGACGCAGGAGAATTGCTTGAACCCATGAGGCAGAGGTTGCAGTGAGCCAAGATCACACCACTGCACTCCAGCCTGGCAACAAGAGCGAGACTCTGTCTCAAAAAATAAATTAATTAAATTAAATTAATAAATAAAGTTTCCCTCCAGTCCTCAGTTATCAAAATAAAGATGAACATGATAAAATGAAATTTAAGGGCAAAAGCATACTTACAAACAAACCTTATCTTCGTCAATCTCCACAACTTCCAGGGTACAAGAGTATTATCTATATCTTAAAGATGAGGAGGCTCCAAGGAGTATTTTACCCAAAAGCTGGCCACAGGTCTGACTTCCCAACGAAAAGGCCACTGTGGCAGAGCAGTAAGAGAAGCAGTAGCCAAACCAGAAGAGCTCAAAGGTGGTAAAAATAACCCAACCAAGGGCGAAGGGCAAACCTGGGAAGCAGTAAAGGAGGAAATGATGTTTGAGTTCAGCTTTACAAGGAAGCTCACTGAATGATATGTTTCAGGTTTACAGACATTTAAAATGAAAACGCCTTTCAGTTGGTTGTATTTTCTGGTTTCTTCAAATACTTAAGAATAAAAGCACAAACTGATTAACATGGTGTGGGCTACATGTCAGGTGAACCAGGGTGAGTTCTCCAGGTTACAGGACACTTGATGGAGGAGAGACATGTGGCCTGCCTAAGATGCAAATGAGACGGAGCCAACCCCAGAATCTAAGTTGGTCCGCTCCCTTTCTGCTTGGCCACACACAGCAGCAGGTCAGCGCTTGCCTTCCGGCAGGTTCTCCTCAGATCACAAGATGAGGGCAGCAGATACAGCATCACCGGCAAATATGACAAAACCCTCCCCAGGAAACTGCAGCCGACTTGTTCTGATCCCAATCGGCCCAGTCAAAACTACAGCAGAGGGAACAGGACCACTGTGACTGGTTTGGACCAATCAATATCCACCGGACGCCTCCTCAATCCCTACTCCAGCATGCTGCAAAGGAGGCTTAAGAATGGAACGAAATCTGGCTTCCATTAGGAAAGAAGAAAGTGTGGCAGAGATGGATGTGAACTGGCGATCAATTTCTGTTACTCCCATCATTCACCATTCATTCCTTCCCTCCTTCCTTCCTTCATTCAAGAAGCAGCACCATGAACCTACTGTCAGTAGGTTCTTTGTGGAGAAAACAATTGCACAAAACTGGATTCCAGCCCTCCAGGAGCTCATGGTCCATCCGTATTTACATAAGAATATTCCATTCTCCTTGGTATCCAAAGTAGCACTGGACAGCCCAGGTGGTCTAAACAGCAAAGAGTAATTCAGAGTGCCTTTAATGACTGTACCTTAAAATGCACCCAGTGCCCTAGTTCCCATCTTCATGATCACTGCCAGCCAGGAGATTGCTGGATCTGAATCGGCCAAAGTGGCAGAAGGTGCCCTTCACCAGGTCCCTGTTCTATTCATGGCAGCTGTGCACGGCTCAGGTTACAGGTTGGTTCAAATCCACAGAAAACTGGCTCCTCTAGCTGAGGCAATCTTGGTACTTTGCTTTGTCTCTTACAAAAGATTTTTATTTTTAAAATCCTAATATTGGAAATAGAAATGTTGAGCTAAAAGCTATTAAGAAGGATGTAGAACAGTCTATTATTACAATCAGGGCCAGAAAAAAGGACTGTGAATTCAAAAATTTACAAGCATAAAATATTGTATCCTAACATGGCATACATTTAAAGGTTAAGATATGAAAAATGCATACTTTAATGTTGCACTTGGGACAATATTAAAAAGTGGGAATCTTAACCTTTTTTCTAGATTTCTGAGTGAACAAAAGAATGCTTTTAATTTCAAAATTTCTAATAATTCTCCAAGGTAAAATAATCTATTTAATAACTTTGCTTAATATAATTTTTAAATCAATTATATAAAAGAAAATATTTGTTTATGTTGAAGTATTTTCAACATCTGTTATCCAAGAATTATTTCAATAATAATTTCAAAAGTCAACAAGCACATGAAGAAATGCTCAGTATCATTAACCATTAGGAAAATGCAAATCAAAACCACAATGAGATACCACTTCATACCCACAAGGATGTCCATAACCAAAAAGACAGACAATGACAAGCATTGGTAAGGACATGGACAAACTGGAGCTCTCACACACTGCTGGTGGGAATGTAAAATAGTGCAGCCACTTTAGAAAACAGTCTGGCAATTCCTCAAAATGTTAAAAACAGAGTTACCACATGATCTAGCAATTCCTCTCACAGGTATCAAAATAAAGAAATGAAAACAAATGTCCACAACAAAAAAGTCTACAGATGTTCATAGCAACATTATTCACAACAGCCAAAAAGTGGAAATAATCCAAAAGTTTACCAACTAATGAATGAATAAACAAATATTAAAAATACATAACAATGGAATATTATACAGCAATAAAAAGGAATGAAGTACTGATACCTACTACAACATGGGTGAACCCTGAAAACATTATGCTAAGTGAAAAAAGTCAGTCACAAAGGACTACATATTGTATGATTCCATTTTTAACAAATGTCCAAAAGAGGAAAGTCTATACAAACATAAAGTAGGTTAGTAGTTGCCTGGGGCTAGAGGACTGGGGGAAATGGGGAGTAACTGCTAATGGATACAAGGTTTCTTTTGGGGGTGAGGAAAGTGTTTTAAAATTTGTTATGGGCCAGGCGCAGTGGCTCATGCCTGTAATCCCAGCACTTTGGGAGGCCAAGGCGGGCAGATCACGAGGTCAGGAGAGCGAGACCATCCTGGCTAACAGGGTGAAACCCCGTCTCTACTAAAAATACAAAAAATTAGCCAGGCATAGTAGCATGCGCCTGTAGTCCCAGCTACTCGGGAGGCTAAGGCAAGAGAATCACTGGAACCTGGGAGGCGGAGGTTGCAGTGAGCCGAGATTGCGCCACTGTACTCCAGCCTGGGTGACAGAGCAAGATTCCGTCTCAAAAAAAAAAAAAATTATTGTGGATGGCCGGGCACAGTGGCTCACATCTATAATCTCAGCACTTTGGCAGGCTGAGGAAGGAGGATCGCTTGAGGCCAGGAGTTCAAGATCAGCCTTGGTAACATAAGGAGAATCCATCTTTACAAAAAATTAGAAAAGTAGCAGGGCATGGTGGCACACACCTGTGATCTCAGCTACTCAGGAAGCTGATATGGGAGGATTGCCTGGGCCCAGGAGGTCAAGGCTGCAGTGAGCCATGATCATACCACTGCACTCCAGCTTGGGCAACAGAGCAGGAGAACCTGTCTCAAAAAATAAAATAAGATTTGCTGTGGTGATATTGCACAACTCTGTATACACTGAAAACCAGTGAATTTCATACTTTAGATGTGACAACTGAATGGTATGTTAATCATATCTCAATAAAGCCGTTATTTGAACAAAGCTTTTTTTTTAAGCCTATGGGAGAGAGCTTCATAAAGAGAGAGAGTTTGACGGCAGTTTCTTTGGGGTATTAGAACTATTTTGTATCCTCGTGGTGGTTACATGACTCTATACATGTGTTAAAATTCAGGTTGGGTGCAGTGGCTCACTCTTGTAATCCCAGAACTTTGGGAGGCCAAGGAGGACACACCACTTGAGGTCAGGAGTTTGAGACCAACTGGCCAACATGGCAAAACCCCGTCTCTACTAAAAATACGAAAATTAGCTGCGTGTGGTGGCGCATGCCTGTAAATCCAGCTACTACGGAGGCTGAGACAGGAGAATTTCCTGAACCTGGGAGGCAGAGATTGCAGTGAGCCAAGATCGCGCCACTGTACTCCAGCCTGGGTGACAGAGTGAGATTCTGTCTCCAAAAAAAAAAAAAAAAAATCTAGTTTGCAGTAGATCATTTTAAAAATAAAAAAAAAATTTAAGTCTACAGCTCTGGGCATACGCAGCTGATGTATTATTAACAAAAGTTCAGAGATAATCATGGCAATGGTTAGTTTGTAAAATGGAGAATGATTTAACTTTTGCTGACTTAGTTATATTTGCTTCACAGAATAAAAAAGTTATTTCCACTCTTCACCATACATACAATTTCTACCATATATAAAATAACATGAAAATATTTCTACCATGCTGGGAACAAGTATGATGGTGGTAAAAGAGGAGAAGGCTGTTTTTATAGAAAACAACTGAGTCTTCCAATGAAATGAATGCTTCTTCTTCCAGGCACCAGGCTAGGTAGAAATGTGAAGTCCTTGGTTCTTGGTCTGGCTATGTAACTGATTTGCTGGTGAGGTGACCTGGGGTGAGTTCTTTATGATTCTCCTGCTTAAACTCACCTACGGCTTCCCATCTCCTGATTCTGGCTTGCAAGGCTCTTGAGGTGCACCCTGTACTTGCCTCTCCTTGCCTTTGCCTACTGGGCTGGGGCACCAGATGAGGAAGGACAGCAGGTTGGACCATGAAACCAGCCAGGCCTGACTCTCCAGTCAAAGGGGGGACTGAAGGAGGACATTCACTTCACAAGTGTTTATTGATTATGTTGACAAAGTGCTTAGCACAGTACTTAGCACACAAGGAGCCCTGAATATTTCGTTATTCAGGCAAATAACGAAATTCGTTATTCAGGTAAATAATGAAATTATTTAATTTGAAATTATTTAATAATGAAATAATGAAATAATTCATTATTTACCTGAATAAATGGTAGCTGTTATTACTGCTATAGATGGACACAGTTCTACAAGAGCCCATGCATGGATATATACTCAAATGTTAGCCTGCTTTATAAGGACAGGTCGCTGTCTATCCTGAATCCTCAACACCCCAATGGTAACATTAGCAGGTGCTCACTAAATCTACTGACTCCACGATATTGGTCTTAGGGAACAGGGAAGATTCAGAGAGAGCCAGAGTGTTTAAAGAAATTCCAATTAAACTCAAAAGAGACCTCTGTGCATCCAAGTATCTTTTGTCACAGCTTAAGCAAGTATCAGAGTAGGGGAGACTGATTGCAGGGCCAGAGATTTTGGTCCCAATTGTGTGACATGAGCAGTCAATTCATCAAAGGTAACCCCTCGGCGCACGGGGTTTCATTTTCCCTTGGTGAGGGAGGTGAAAGGCAGTATGATGGACTTGGGATACTCCTTCACCCGGGCAGTTCAGGCCTACTCTACTTGACCAGCCCAGGTCAGGCAGGGGCAGCGTGGACTTGGCTCGGGCAGGCCCTGGGTGTGGGTGCCAACCCAGCTTTTGCCAACTCCTCTGGGCCTAGATCCTGGGGGCGGGGTGAGGAGGCAGTGGCTTCTGTAATACAGATTTATCCAGCCTTCACCAGGGTCCAGGAGGAAAGAAGCCCATTACCACAGAATGGGGCCCTACACAAAGTATCCCCAGCTCCCCCAAGAGGGGTGACTCCCCACCCCATCCCCAGAACAGTCACTTGCCCGAAGGGTCCTCTTTTACCCTCCCCCTTTGCCATCCCCCAGCGGAGATTCTGAATGGGACTGCAGTCTTTTCTCTCACTGAGTGCCTTTTTTGCTGGAGGCAGGGAGGGGGAGGAGGTCCATCATCTACCTTTTCTTTTTCTTCACACAAAAAATGAGCTCGGCTACCACACTACACGAACTGTAAACATTACAGAAAAGTCAGCCAGACAGAGTCCATAAGGTCCACTAGCTTACACAAACGGGAAAGAAAAGACTTCACTGTGTGGGCCACTGCCTGGGAGAAGCAAGATCTCATAAAAACAGCCATTGTTCAGGAGGAAAGAATCAGACAGCTTTAGTCCAGGCAGCACATGAAAAAGCAACATTCAGCCAGCTTGCAGAGTCAGGAAATCTAAATGGCAATGGAGTAGCCCAGTCAGTCAGTTCCCCCTGTCTTTCCCCTTAACAGAGGTCCAAAATGTGCCAGTAGCACCAACAACTCCAAATGCCTTGGGAAAATGACTTCTTCGGGGCCTATGCATTCAGCCACCAATTTTCTCAGAGTTGAGGACCTCTGACAGCCACTGACATCCTGGGGCCCTTACCACCTCAGTCCTTAACACTGTGGTGTCAGGGACTCTTTCATAATGGGGGAGGGGGCAATACAGAACAATGCATACAATGGGATCCTAACTAGGTTAAACGCACATCCTGCATGCACACAGAATAAAGATTAGAAAGAAATCCCCAGCACGCCAACTGTTATCACTGGCATCCACACACAGACCCAGTTACTTCTTCACATGATGCAGAGTAACCCAAGTTATTTTTTTCCTTCAAGACTGAATCATGGCCGGGCGCGGTGGCTCAAGCCTGTAATCCCAGCACTTTGGGAGGCCGAGACGGGCGGATCACGAGGTCAGGAGATCGAGACCATTCTGGCTAACACAGTGAAACCCCGTCTCTACTAAAAATACAAAAACTTAGCCGGGCGAGGTGGCAGGCGCCTGTAGTCCCAGCTACTGGGGAGGCTGAGGCAGGAGAATGGCGTGAACCCGGGAGGCGGAGCTTGCAGTGAGCTGAGATCCGGCCACTGCACTCCAGCCTGGGTGACAGAGCGAGACTCCGTCTCAAAAAAAAAAAAAAAAGACTGAATCATGCTTTTTGCTCCAATTGACTGCTTTCCTAAATCAGAGGCTGAATCCGCTCAACGACAGCATAAGGAGCCTTAAGCTGGAGGGTTATTTCCCTAAGGAAGCCTCAGATGAGATTACTGTTCCCTTTCCGGGCTATGTTGGAGCAACCCCCAAACCCAGAAGGACTGACTTTTGCACCAGTCTACAAGATCATCTAAACCAGTAAAGAGCAACAGAACCTCCTGAAGGGCTTGTTAGAACACAGACTGCTGGGTCTCCATGCCTGAGTTTCTGAGGTCTGAAGTAAGGCCCAAGAATTTGCATTTCTGACAAGTTCCCAGTGACGCTGGTTGGGGGCTATACTGAGGGCTACCACTGAAAGAGCAACTAATGTCAAGCCACATAATCCCTAAGATATGACCCAATGGACTGTTCAGCACAGGGCTGATGCCATGTCCCTTAAGAGACCCGCCCAGGTGGCGTTTCTTGAATTTACAATCATCTTTAACTACTTTGTGAGTTTGGACTTCACGGATTACTCCTTGTTTCTGATGGAGTCTGCAGATTTAATCATTCAAAAGCTGGTCACATGCTAAGCTGTCATATCACAAGGGCACAGGGTGGCTTCCAAATGAGTCACGTCACTAGATAGTAGAGAAGATAGGGCTCAAAGGGGAATAAGTTTAAGAAGGAAAAAAATCTCAGCCACACACATCTGGATAGCCACCAGGGCTGTATTCTGGGAACTGGGGGTGAAGCAGCCAGACCTCCATTGTCTTTCATGTCCTAAAAGATAAAGGTCTCTCAGTCTACCAGATCACTGAGAATTCCCCATCCCTTCTTTCTCATAATGGCTCATTCAAGTGTAAGAAGCAAAGGGCTAGCCATCTCCTCTGAGCCTTTGAAGGCCAGTTTACTCAGGTCATGGGCCGTCGAATAGCCACTTAGCTGTTCAAGCTGGCCATGTAGAGAAAGGGGAGCCAAAGCAAGAAAATAAGCTGCAGATGTTGGCCCAGGATTTAGAGAAAGCTGCAGATAAAGGGGAAGTCCCTTTAAATTAATTTTTAAAAATAGATGGAAAGGGCCCACTGAGTGAATGCCTGGCATAATGAATTTTAAAAGGCCCACTCAGCACCCCAAAATTTAGATATTTGTAAAAGCTTTCAGAGAAATAAAAATGAATGACATAAAAAAGGAACAGGAACCAAGATGGTAAAAGACTTCTCAACAAAAGGGGGTTAAAAGAACTATGAGGAAAAATTATTTCAACCTAGAATTCCACATCCATTCCAACTAGCAGTCAAGCATGAGAGCAGAATAAAAATAACATCCCTGCTGGGGGCGGTGGCTCAGGCCTGCGAGGCCAAGATGAGTGGATCACTTGAGTCCAGGAGTTCAAGACCAGCCTGGGCAACATGGTGAAACTCCGTTTCTACTAAAAACCCCCCAAAATACCTGAGCTTGATGGTAGGTGCCTGTAATCCCAGCTATTCAAAAGGTTGATGCAGAAGGATTGCTTGAGGCCACGAGGTTGAGACTGCAGTGAGCTCAACAGAGCGGGGATAAGAGTGACACCCTGTCTCAAAAAATAAAAATAATAATGTCCCATATACAAGGATATTATTTAGAACTACAGAGGCAGGCCAGGTGCAGTAGCTCACGTCTGTAATCCCAGCACTTTGGGAGGCTGAGGCAAGTGGACTGCTTTGAGCTCATGAGCTCAAGGCCAGCCTGGGCAACATGGGGAAACCCCATCTCTACTAAAAATATAAAAATTGTTGTGGGGTGTGCTGGTGTGCGCCTGTGGTCCCAGCTACTCAGGAAGCTGAGACGGGAGGATCCCTTGAGCCCGGGGTGGAGGTTGCAGTGAGCTGAGATCGCACCACTGCACTCCAGCCTGGGTGACAGAGAAAGACCCTGTCTCAAAAAAAAAAAAAAAAAAAAAACTGGAGAGGAAAAAAAGAACTGTAACCGAAGAAAAAGAAAAAGCTACAAGTTAGAAACAGTAACCAGTGACTTTTCGGGAACAAGACTAAAGGTAGAGCAGGTGGAACACAGAATGGAATCCACGGTGGTTTTCAGTGACCAATGAGTAGCATTTGACTTTTTTAAAACCACATACATGGAATTAGCAGGAAATACATTGAACTGAGAGCCATGCTGACATTACTCTTGGGCACTGTGGTGGCTCATGCCTGCAATCCCAAAACTTTACTTTTGTGCACTTTGAATACGCACAAAAGTAAAGTTATTTCAGACCCGTGGTAAACTCTACAGGTCCAACGGCCTATCTCTCAGTAGATAAAACGTAAGGAAAAGAAAGGCCTGGAGAGGGACCTGCAGATTGAGAAAGACAACATACATATCAAGCTCTTAAGAACAGGCAAAATTTTGCCTAGAGATTATGATAAAAAGATGGCAATTACTCTTGGAGGGGAGAGGGGAGTTGCTAAGGAAGCTGACAAAGTTCTACTTTCTGACCTGGATGTTTATTATACAAGAATTTATCTTATAATTCCCCATCCTATTACTGTTTTGTGTGGCTTTCTGTATCTGTATGTGATTTTACCCAAAAAAAAAAAAAAAAAAAAAAAAAAGGTGGGAGGGGGAGTGTTTTAAAAAGCTACGTGCATATGATTGCCTTGATAAACAGGAATTATTTAGAAGTAAAGTCAGGCAGATGTAACACACACAGAAGATTCCCCGGCAAGATATTCCCTGTTACCAACATTAAGTATTTCTGGGTAGTATGATTTGGGATGGTTTCCTACTTTCATCTCTTTCCTAAATAATTGGAACCTTCAAAATAGGTTGGAACACAAAATAGTCATTATTTTACATTAAAGTTTATAGGTATCTGTGGGCTAATTTTTCACATCTATGAGTGCCAGAGTTTCCATCTTCCTTCTTTTGTCCTGACTTTACCCAATGAATGCCAAACCTAGAAGTGTGGGACAGAAATTAGAAAAAGTAAATCTTAAATAAGTCAATTTTTCTACCTTTCAGATCTGCTAAAGATCAGCTTTTATGGCCAGATGTGGTGGCTCATGCCTGTAATCCCAACACTGGGAGGCTAAGGCAGGAATGTGGCTTAAAGCCAGGAGTTCAAGACCAGCCTGGGAAACAAAGCAAGACTCCATCTCTACAAAAAGTTAAAAAAAAAAAAATCACCCAGGCACAGTGGTGTGTACCTATAGTCCCAGCTTCTTGGAAGGCTGAGGTGGGAGGAGCACTTGAGCCCAGGAGTTCAAGGCTACAGTGAGCTATGATCACGCCACTGCACTCCAGCCTGGGTGACAGATTAAAAAAAAAAAAAAAAGACCAGCTTTTGTGAGAGTATTTATACTCCTCTTGTCTCCTTTAAACATATGAAGACAATTCAGGTACATAATTACGCATTTTTAGAACAGCTTTTCCTTTTTAAAAGTACAAGCTAATACCTTGGCCATATTTAACTTAAAGAATGAATTTAAATAGTAAGTATTAAAATGTTACCCTAAATTAGGTAAGATATACCTATGAGTATCTTCCATTTTAATTCGTTTCCATACCCCCTTTAAAAATAAATGAAATTGCCGGGCGCGGTGGCTCAAGCCTGTAATCCCAGCACTTTGGGAGGCCGAGACGGGCGGATCACGAGGTCAGGAGATCGAGACCATCCTGGCTAACACAGTGAAACCCCGTCTCTACTAAAAATACAAAAACTTAGCCGGGCGAGGTGGCAGGCGCCTGTAGTCCCAGCTACTCGGGAGGCTGAGGCAGGAGAATGGCGTGAACCCGGGAGGTGGAGCTTGCAGTGAGCTGAGATCCGGCCACTGCACTCCAGCCTGGGTGACAGAGCGAGACTCCGTCTCAAAAAAAAAAAAAAAATAAATAAATAAATGAAATTGAGGCCATCTTAATTTTTAAAAAATACAGTTAGTTCAGGGCACTCAGGAAATAAATACCAAAGCTCATGAAATCCAGAATCAATAAACAAAAAGCATGCACATATTGAAAAGGAAGAGAAAACTACTCAGTTAGCACCATTAGTACTTAGGGGTTATGATGGGGAGTTAGTTTTAGGGGGGAAAATTTATACTTCTTCCACCTAAAACAAGTACTATAAATTCTAGCAGACACTGTGCCTTCTAGTCTACAACAGACTTGACAACGGTAAACATAGTGATTAATCTTCTCCCTTCAGAAAGGCTCCAAGCACTCTGTAGACATCCTCTTCATTCCATCTTCCCAGCAGTGGGGATGCTAAAGTCAGAAGAACTCTAGGCACCAGCTCATTTATCCTCTGGCTTGTTAGATGAACCAATAAATCCCTCCAGAGGGGAAGCCCAGGCAGCCAGGCGAGATGGCCAAAGGGCCACCAAAATCCACAGAAACCCTCATTCCTCTAACTCTACCCTGCCGTAGAGACGTGGCCCCATTCCCACCCTTCCTAGGCTATGGCCTTATAAGGGTGTCTTAAGAGTTCCTGAATGATGTAAAACTTATGTGTGATCTTTGTTTTTTCCAAATGTGCTCTACAGAAGATTTAGATCAACAAAAAGATACAAAATTGCAAAAATTGCTCAGACAAAAACCATGATTATCAAGGAAGCAAAGCTTCCAGTTCCAAATTTGGTCATCTGCTACCCATGTAAGATTCCAGTTTTTATCTGGTTGCCCCTCACTTTAGGGACCACTGGCCCAGAACACACACTACTGGCTTAGATACCAGCTTGACATAAGACAAAGGGCGGTAGGGTGAAGAGGGTCATTCTTTACAGGATTAGAGATGCTGTAGGCACAAGGACTCCCACTATATAATATACTGAATCGCTCAATTATCCAAAGTCCACATAAGCAAAAAGCTCAAATAAACAGATTTTTCAAACTGTCTGTATATGCTAATAAGCAATTATAGCAATGGCCCTGGAGTATAGCCCTGATTCAGAGAATAAAGCACGTTATAAAGTATTTCAATTTACTAAAACAGCAGCCTGATATCTAACCATCCCAGGCGAAAGAGTCTTGCTAAGGGTGGTAGCCAGACGGCACTGCCTCAGAATCACAGAATAACTGCTGGTGGGGGTAAGAACTGGACTCCCAGTCCCCAAATAGCCAGTCTGGGTCCTGGGTCCCAACCACAGGTGTAAATTCAAGTCCAGCAAATGCCACCTACTCCCATCTCTCCAAAGCCCACACAAGGTGTGCTCAGCAGCCAGACCTTAAGCATTAGCATTAGGCAAAGGGTATTTTCCCACCACCTAGGATCAGATCCATGTTGACCCACCACCTCACAGAGCACACTGGGTTTATGTTTTTTGGGTTTTTTGAGGCTGAGTCTTGCTCTGTCGCCCAGGCTAGAGTGTAGTGGCATGATCTGGGCTCACTGCAACCTCTGCCTCCCAGGTTCAAGAGATTCTCCTGCCTCAGCCTCCCTAATAGCTAGGATTACAGGCACGCGCCACCATGCCTGGCTAATTTTTGTATTTTTAGTAGAGACAGGGTTTCATCATGTTGGCCAGGCTGGTCTCAAACTCCTGACCTCAGGTGATCTGCCCACCTCAGCCTCCCAAAGTGCTGGGATTATAGGCGTAAGCCACCGTGCCCGGCCTGGCTTTATGGCTTAAATGAGTAACAATGTGATTCTTCCTTCAAAATTTTTACCCTCAAATAGCTTCCACAGTAGGTTTCCTTTAACAGTAGCATGAGTCCAGCTTCTAAATAGGGTTTAAAAAAAAAAAAAAAAAAAAACATGTTTGTAGAGAAGTAATGCACTATGAAATGCATCCTCAAGTGCATACATTTATGGTAACAATAGATTTCTCCTTTGAAAAATTTTAATCACCACATTTCAAAATTGCCACATCCAATTTCCTGATTAGGAAAAAAAAAAAAAATTCTTTAAAAAAACACACAAACATCAGCTGGTACAGAGTTTATTTTCTTAAGTACACTGGTTTTGTAGCTCTAACTTCCAAAACTAAGCTAACATAAATATCCAGAGAAATCGTGTAATTCAAGTGAAAAAAACAGAGCACAGGAAAGAAAATAGAGAAAATTGGCAGCAGACTCGTGGCTGTTTCAGTGGTTGATCTTTGCCATGAAAGCGTCTTAATAACAAACAGAACATTTATTAATAAGCATTTAACCTGTAGCACCTCCCCTTCTCCCCATGCAGATGGAGGAGGCTCCCACATCGGCTCTACCAGGGACCTCAAGAAACAACCACACACAGCTGGCAAGTGGCACAGATAGCCTTGAACTTGAGCCTTCTGGCTCCAGAGCCCAACCTTGCAAATCCGGTTTGTTGACTCTACTTTCTAGGAAAGTTGTCCTCTTAAACACACAAAATTCCTTTCATTTAACACAACTAATATTCAAATGGCCTTCAAGAAAATAAAATGGGCTAGGTACAATGGCTCACTTCTGTATTCCCAGCACTTTGGGAGGCCGAGGCAGGTGGATCTCTTGAGCTCAGGAGTTCGAGACCAGCCCAGGTAATATGGTGAAACCCTGTCTCTACCAAGAATACAAAAAATTAGCCAACTGTGGTGGTGTGCACCTGGGGTCCCAGCTACTAGGGAGGTTGAGGTGGGAGGACTGCTTGAGTCTGAGAGGCAGAGGTTGCAGTGAGCTGTGATTGTGCCACTGCACTCCAGTCTGGGCGACAGAGCAAAACCTTGTTTCAAAAAATAAATAAATAAATAAATAAACAAATAAATAAATAAATAAATGAAAAGCAGATAGGGATGAAAAGGACAGACTGGGCACTGAGGCAGAACTGGAAAATGGGTTTAAAATTCCAAAATCAGTTTTAAGATCCAAAATCAAACAATTCAGTGCCTTGGGCCACCTGAAAGCTGGGCTTCTGCCCAGGCCCAGGGCCCACCAGCAGATGACAAACACATGAGTTCCAATTTTCAAAATAGCAAACTTGACCACAGAAATAATTTTGTTTTATTTATAATAAATTTAAAAGTAATTTTTTAAAAAAAGTTGGCCTCCTGCCAACTATAAGGTGTAGAAGGCTGTCTGTCAAGTAATCAAGTGCTCTTAAGAGACCAAAGCATGGTCCTCTTTCAAACCTGTGCCCCCTCTGGGGAGTTGGGGTTGCAGGGGGACGGGGTGGATCCTGTCATCCTAACAGGCCACTGGGAGAACGGGGCATACCAAGAAACATTTCATACCAGGGACTGGCTAAGAAATGGCCAAATGCTGCAGACACAGCCTGCCTGGGACCATGAAAACCAGGATCCCCTTTACTCCCCAACTCCATGGAGAAAACAAGACACAGGGTCTGGAGCTGGAAAAACACACAGGCGAAAAGCCAAAGACAACATCCATCAGAAGCTGGAGAGGTCTGCTCACAGAGCTTGGGGTAGGGGTGGAGGAGATGGGGTCAGAGCAGGGACAAAGGATTCCCAAGACAAAAGCAGAGAGGGAGGGCAGGGGTCAGGAGGAGGGGACTAGGAGGAGAAAAGGCAAAGGGGCAAGGAGGAGGGAAAGAAGATGAGGAAAGCAGCGAGAGGTAGTGGGAGTCAGTGAGGGGATAGGAGAAAGAGGAATGCGGGATAGAAAGGAGGAGACGGGTAAGAGGGCAAGGGAAGAAAGAAGGGGAATGCAATGGGAGAAGGAGGGCAAGAGGAGACAGTGACAAGCAGAGACAGACCCATGGGACAGCTGAGTGCCTTGAAATGGTTGCTTAGCTGCCGCTCATAAGCCCACAACAACAAAGCTTAAGCTTGGAGATGTCTGCAGATATACTAATCCTTACCCCTAAAGGGAGAGGAAGATCAGCAAGAACTCCAAAGTCAGAGTCCCCAGGATCAAACTCCACAGAAGGATCCTTCCCAAAGTGTTCTTTACAAAGGAGGCCAACACCCTTCGGTAATAAGAATCTGAGATCATTCTTTTTTGAAGATGAGACGAGGAGATAAGTATAATTAGCCACACGTCCAGACCATGACAGGTCACGGTCTACTTAAATATTAGAGAAAGTAATCAGAACAGTGAGTACAATAGATGACCCGTCCCAGAGAGAGGAAGAGCTAGTGCACCCTCCACATTAAGAACTGTATTCCATCCTGGAGCATACACTGTGAAGCAATCATTTTCACAGGTTCACTGGAAAACAGTTTGCAAGCAGAAGAAATTTCTACTCAGAAGTCTCTATGTCATTGAAAAGAAAAAAAGTTCCGTTAATGGAAGTTTAAACAATATTTTTTAAAGTAATGTAACAATCTATCTGGGTGCAGTGGCTCACATCTGTAATCCCAGCACTTTGGGAGGCCCAGGCGGGGAGATCACTTGAGACCAAGAGTTCAAGACCAACCTGGTCAACATGGTGAAACCCCATCTCTACAAAAATACAAAAATTAGCCAGGTGTGGTGGTGTGTGCCTGTAATTTCAGCTACTCTCTAGAAGTTAAGGCATGAGAATCGCTTGAACCCAGGAGGCAAAGGCCACAGTGAACTGAGACTGCACCACTGCACTCCAGCCTGGGCAACAAAGTGAGACCCTGTCTCAAGACAATAATAATAATCTAAAAATCATTTATGATATACCATATTAATAAAATAAAGGACACAACATATATGACCATCTCAATAGATGCAGAAAAAGGATTTGACAAAATTCAACACCCTTTCATGATAAAAACATTTAACACACTAGAAACAGGCCAGGCTCGATGGCTCACATCTGTAATCCCAGCACTTTGGGAGGCCAAGGCGGGAGGATCACCTGAAGTCAGGAGTTTGAGGCCAGCCTGGCCAACTATGGCAAAACCCCGTCACTACTGAAAATACAAAAATTACCCAGGCACAGTGGCTCATGCCTGTAATCCCAGCACTTTTGGAGGCCGACGCGAGTGGATCACCTGAGGTTGGGAGTTCAAGACCAGCCTGACCAACATGGGAGAAACCTTGTCTCTACTAAAAATACAAAATTAGCTGGGTGTGGTGGCACGTGCCTGTAATCCCAGACTCAGGAGGCTAAGGCAGGAGAATCACTTGAACCCGGGAGGCGGAGGCTGCAGTGAGCCAAGATCGCGCCACTCAACTCCAGCCTGGGCGACAGAGTGAGACTCCGTCTCAAAAAGGAAAAAAAAACAAAAAAACAAAACAAAAAAAACACTAGAAATAGAAGGGAACTTCCTCAACCCAATACAGTATATCTATCAAAGACCCACCACTAATATCAAACTTAACAGCGAAAGATTCAATATTTTGCCGCTATGAACAGGAGGGCATCCACTATTACGACTCCTATCCAACATCGTACTAGAGGTTCTAGCCAGAGCAATTAGGGGGAAAAGAAGGGCCCTCACATTGAGAAGGAAAAATTAAAGCTATCACCATTTGTACATGACATTATCTTACATACAGAAAATCCTAAGGAACCCACTAAAAAACTATTAGAACAAATACGCAAATTCAGCAAGGTTGAAGGACATAAGATCAACATACCAAATCAGCTGCGTTTTTATACACTAGCAATAAACATACCAAAAATGAAATTAAGAAAATTATTCCATTGATAACATCAAAAAGAATAAAATACTTAGGCATAAATTCAACAAAAAGAAGTAAAAGATTTGTACACCTAAAACTACAATGTGGAAAGAAATGAAAAAATGTCTAAATAAATGGGAAAACATCCCATGATCAGGTACTGGAAGACTTAATATTGTTAAGATGTCAATACTCCTGAAATTGATCTACAGATTCAACACAACTCCTACCAAAATCCCAGCAGGTTTTTTTGTTTTGTTTTGTTTTGGTTTTTTTAGCATAAATTAACTAGCTGGTCTTAAAATTCATATGGAAATGTAAGGAAACTAAAATAGCCAAAATAATCTTGGGAAAAACAACAACAACAACAACAAAGTTGGAGGACTCACACTGTCTAATTTCAAAACCTACTGCACAGTTACAGTAATCAACACAGTGTGGCCGGGCGCAGTGGCTCACATCTGTAATCCCAGCACTTTGGGAGGCCAAGGCGGGCAGATCACTTGAGGTCAGGAGCTCAAGATCGGCCTGGCCAACATGGTGAAACCCCATCTCTACTAAAAACCCAAAAATTAGCCGGGCGTGGTGGTGCACACCTGTAGTCCTAGCTACCCAGGAGGCTGAGGCAGGAGAATTGCTTGAACCTGGGAGGTGGAGGTTGCAGTGAGCCGAGATCGTGCCACTACACTCTAGAGCCTGGGTGACAGAGTGAGACTCCATCTCAAAAACAAAAAAAAAAAGACAGTGTGGTACTGGCATAGGATATACAGATAAATGAACTAGAACCAAGGGCCCAGAAATAAAAGCCCAGAAATAAACCCTTACATTTATGCTCATTTGATTTTCAGTAAGACAATTCAAAATGGAAAGAATAGTCTTTCCAACGAATGGTACTACGACAATCAGATATCCGCATGTAAAACAATAAAGTTGGACCTTCACCTCACAGAACAAAGCTGGACTCCTCCCTCACAAAAATTAACTCAAAATGGATCACAAACCTGAATATAAGAGCTAAAACTATAACATTCTTAGAAAAGATTAATAGACCAACTCTGGGCACAATGCCTTGCTCTGCAAGGAGCAGTTATATAATTAACTAATTAATTAATTAATAGTAGCAGCTCTTGGTGACCTTAAGGTAGGCAATGATTTCTTAGATATGACACCAAAAGCACATGTGACTAAAAATAAATAAGATTTCATTAAAATTAAAAATATTGTGCTGTAAATGATACCATCAAAAAAGTGAAAGACAATCCATAGAAGAAAATATATGCAAATCCTGTATCTGATAAAGGACTTGTATCCAGAATACACAAACAACTCTCACAACTCAAAAAAAAAAAAAAAAAATAGGCAAAGGACCTGAATAGACATTTCTCCAAAGATATACAAATAGCCGATAAGCACATCAAAAGATGCTCAACATCATCAGTCATCCCGAAATGCAAACCCACAATGAGATAGCACTTCATACCCACTAGGATGCCTATAATCAAACATATGAACAATAACAAATTTTGGTAAGGATCTAGGGAGAATGAAACCATAATACACTGCTGGTGGAAATGTAAAATGGTGCAGACACATGGGAAAACAGACTGGCAGTCCCTCTATGACCAACAATTTAGTCCTAGATATATACTCCAGCAAAATGAAAACATGTCATCCATCCACACAAAAACTTGTACACAAGGTTCACAGCATTATTTATAAGATAATAAATAATAAGTTGACAGCTGGCATGGTGGCTCATGCCTGTAATCCCAACACTTAGGGAGGCCGAGGTGGGAGGATCACTTGAGGTCAGGAGTTTGAGACCAGCCTGGCCAACATGGCAAAACCCTGTCTCTACTAAAAATACAAAAATTAGCTGGGCATGTTGGTGCGCGCCTGCAGTCCCAGCTACTCAGGAGGCTGAGGCAGAAGAATTGCTGGATCCTAGGAGGGGAAGTTGCAGTTAGCTGAGATCACGCCATTGCACTCCAGCCTGGGTGACAGAGCTAGACATCATATCAAGAAATAAATAAATAATAAGTGGAAACAACCCAAACGTCTATCAACTAACTGATGAGTGGAAAATAAAATGTGGTATATCCATATGACAGATTAATATTTGGAAATAAACAGAAATGCTATATGCTACAAGGGTAACCCTTAAAAACACTATGCCAAGTGAAAGAAGCCAAACACAAAAGACCACATGATATATGATTTTATTTACATGAAATGTTCAAAATAGGCATATCCAGGGACAGAAAATAGATTAGAGATTGCTTAGGGCTGGGGAATGGAGGGAGGGAGGATTGACTATTCACTGCTAATGAGTATGGGATTATCTTTTATGTGGGATAAAATGTTCTAAAATAATACTGTGATCACAGTTGCACAATCCTATGATATATTAAAAATCACTAATTGGATGAATTGTAAGGTATATGAATTAATCTCAAAGCTGATTTTAAAAAATCAATCCCAGCACTTTGGGAGGCCAAGGCAGGAAGATTGCTTGAGCCCAAGAGTTTGAGACCAACCTGGGCAACATAGGGAGACTGTCTCTACAAAAAAAAAAAAAAAAAAAAAAAAAAAAAAAACCTTTTTATTAGGGAGACTGTCTCTACAAAAAAATAAAAAAAATAAAAAACCCTTTATTTTATTTTATTTTTATTTATTTATTTTTTTTTTTTTTGAGATGAAGTCTCACTCTGTCATCCAGGCAGGAGTGCAATGGCCCGATCTCGGCTCACTGCAAGCTCCGCCTCCCAGATTCAAGCAATTATCCTGCCTCAGCCTCCCAAGTAGCTGGGATTACAGGCGCCCGCCACCACGCCCAGGTAATTTTTTTGTATTTTTAGTAGAAACAGGGTTTCACCATGTTGGCCAGGCTGGTCTTGAACTCCTAACCTCAAGAGATCCACCCGCCTCAGCCTCCCAAAGTGCTGTGATTACATGCAAGAGCCACCGTGCCCGGCCTCTACAAAAAATTTTAAAAAATAATTAGCCAGATGTTGTGGCGCATGCCTGTGGTCCCAACTGAGGTGGGAGGATCACTTGAGCCAGAGGTTGAGGTTACAGTGAGCTGTGATCATACCACTGTACTCCAATCTGGACGACAGAGTGAGAACCTGCCTCAAAAAAACACCAATATCTCCTTGGTATTTTGAGCTAGAGAAATTCAATTCAATTCAGTATTCCTGACCCTATCCCAACACCCTTGCACCACACCTAGAAAAGAGATGAATTTAAAAGACTGTAAAGCCACCACCATGCTGTAAACCTCTGGGAGGTCTCTGACCCTCTGCCTCCCTTTCCATTTGAGGTCCTGCATTAGAAAAGGCAACTGACCTCTCTGAGGCAAATCTCTGCCAGGCAAGTGGCTGACAATGTTATAATCCTGTCTTTCACTTAAACATGGTCCAGCAGCTTCAGGGTAGCATCCCTTTGAATGACCTCTCAAGAATCTAGGACGGATGGTATCTTTTACACATCACACCACACACAATTCACATCAGGAAGAAGGAGAGGCCATCTGGACTCAAACCCCTCACCCAGCCACCTGACCTGTAATGGATTTCCCAGGCTCCACTCCGGGATCACTGGAAGGATGGAACACCATACTGCTATCATCCACACAAACACTCACTAAATGTTGTTTGTTGTCATCATTAAGAAAGGAGAGGCATTTGACTGAACCCGCTCTTAGAGACAGAAAGACGTGATTCCAATTTCACTCCAGTTGTTTCCTCTAACACATACTCTCCAGACACGGGTCATGAGACCCCCTGCACCTGGGCACCTTTCCTTTAGCCCTTGGCAAGGTTTCCCAAACTCCTGGCTAAGCCAAAGCTCTTATGTTAGTCCTCTGAGAACAATGGTTTCTACCACAGAAACTGTCACTATTACAACTTGACATTTGTTTGCGAAATTGCATTAATGTCTGTCTACACTACCAGACTGTAAACTCCATGAGGGTTTATGCATCGCATGCCTGCTCACCATCCCCGGTACCCTGCCTGCCATTGACTCAACACTTGCCAGGCACCTCTCTAGGTCCTGAATATCTGCAGGAAACATCAGATGAGGCCCCTGACCTCTGGCAGCTTCTGGTCTACTAAGAGGGAAGGCCGAAAACAAAATCCATAAGCCAGTGAATAAGATCATTAAAGAAAATGGGTCTAAAATCGACATACCATGAATATCTGTCCAATAAAATAATGATAATGAACCTTACCTAATCAGTTACTTGAATCCTAAAACTCTAAAAGCAGCTTCTATGGTATCACACTACAACAATAGCACATTTCTGCCCTGTGGTACCACAGCATTATCTACTGCACTCGGCCAGGTAAATTCAAAGCATGATGGCTCATGCCTGTAATCCCAATGCTTTGGGAGGTCAAGGTGGGAAGATAGCTAGAGGCTAAGAGTCTGAGATCAGCATGGACAACATAGCGAGATTCGTCTCTACACAAAATAATAAAAAATTAGGCTGATTCAAGCAGCAGAAAAATAATAATAATAATAAAATTTACAAAAATAGAATAAATGAATAAATAAAAATTAGCCAGGTGTGGTGGTATGCACCTGTAATCCTAGCTACTCAGGAAGCTGAGGTAGGAGGACTGCTTGAGCCCCAAAGTTCGAGGCTACAGTGAGGTATGATTGCACCACTGCACTCCAGCCTCGACAGAGCGACTCTGTCTCAAAAAGATAGAAAATAAAAAGTAAGGCCGGGCGCGGTGGCTCAAGCCTGTAATCCCAGCACTTTGGGAGGCCGAGACGGGCGGATCACGAGGTCAGGAGATCGAGACCATCCTGGCTAACATGGTGAAACCCCGTCTCTACTAAAAAATACAAAAAACTAGCCGGGCGCGGTGGCGGGCGCTTGTAGTCCCAGCTACTCGGGAAGGCTGAGGCAGGAGAATGGCGTAAACCCGGGAGGCGGAGCTTGCAGTGAGCTGAGATCCGGCCACTGCACTCCAGCCTGGGCTACAGAGCGAGACTCCGTCTCAAAAAAAAAAAAAAAAAAAAAAAGTAAAATAAACTCCCTAGAAGGTTAAAAGGCATCTGACTGTTACAGAGTCAAGTCTAGGTAGTCTCTAACGCTTAGGACTAGAAACACGCTAATTTTCCCCTTGTGTGACATGAGTCAGAACAGTCACAGCTATCTCATGACCCAGGAATTCTGTTACACTGCTCTGGTGATTACAGCTTGTGATTTCAAGAGGTTCAAAAATGTGTGGGGAAAGAGCAGAAAGGCTGCAGAGAAAGCCTGCTCCAATGAGCCAGTCCCCATTTCCAAATCCATGCCCATCTATCTACCCCGGCAGAAAGACAGAGCAACTTCTAAGAGGTGTAAGAGGAACACACATTGGGTATCATGAAAACCCACCAAGTGAAGATTGAAAAGTTCACTTTTTAGTCATTCAACAAATATTTACTGAGTACCTACTATGTACCAGGCACTACTATGAGGCATTGCTAGTGCCAAGAATATAACAGAAAATGAATCCAACAAAAACCCCTGCCCTCATGGAACCTACAATCTTTTGGGAGTAATGATCTCAACAACCTCTGGCCCCTGTAACACACAGATAAGAACTGCCCTTTGGGTCAAGTGCCAGATGCCAGGTCAGCCATCTGTGTGTCCCCCACTGTCCAAATGAAGCCTCTCACAGATGCCCTTTACTTTCTAGGGGCCGCAGACCAAAATATCAGAAGTGCCAGGCCACTGTCAAAACTGCTGATACAGATGGGTCCCTTGGGGTTAGGGAAGCCTTCCCACACCAACCGTAGGTCTGACTTAAAAGGTGAGCAGGAAATACCTAGACTGCCAGAACAAGCTGGAGCTGCCAGAACAGGCTGTGCAGAGAAGCAGGTAGGGGGTGGGGGTGGTCAGGGTTCTCTATATAGGCAGAGGTAACTGCAGAAGCAAAGTCCTGGAGAAGGGAGAAGCTCGGCCCATTAGAAAACTGAAAACGCTCTGAATGGCTTTAGCAAGGGGAGGAGAGGCAGCAGCCTCTTTTGCCCCATGGGGAGCTCCTGAACTATTTTAAGCAGGGGAGTGATGGGATTCGATTTGCACTTTAGGAAGGTCACCTAACACCAGAGTAGAGAAAACATTAGAGCAGCCAAGCCCAGCAGGGCAATCAGGGAGATCTGGGAGGTGACTGACCAGAAGGGGCTAGAGCAAAAAGAGAGTGTCAGGAAAAGGTCCTGGTTCCTGCCTGAGCAGCTGAGGACAGCGGTGCCCTCCATGTCACTGCTCACAGGCAGATCCTTTTCTTTGGAGGTGGCAGGGTGCAGGTAATGGCAGTGGTGGTCAGCCGGGCAGCATTTGTACAGGCTACAATGGAGGTGAGGAATGAGCAGGCAGGTGGATGAACAGGTCTAGAGCTCAGGAGACAGGTCTGGACCAAGATTTGGGAAATGATGGCAACCAAGGCACTGGCCTGGCAAGATCACCAGGAGCAGTGTGCCAGGTAAGGCACCAGGACACACCCTAAGGACACCAACATTCAAAGGCTGAAGGTAGGCAAAGGAGCCTGCAGTCTACAAGGAAATTAAGGCGAGCTGGTTGGAGAAGTAGGAGGAAAGCCAAGAGGGCGTAGCTTCCCAGAAGCCAAGGGAAATAGCATTTTAAGAAGGAAAGAATGAGGGTATTATAGACCAGCTGCTGTCAAAGGTCAAAGAATGCCAGAACTAGAAGGTGTTTTATGGACTTAGCACCATATTCACTGGGTTATTGGTGCTGGAATAACAGGCTCAGGTGTCTGATGGCAAGAGGGTCAGGGAAAGGAGAAAGAAGACACTTTAGTGAGACCAGAAATGAAGTGAGGGAAGAGCAATGGCTGCGGGGGATGTGGTCTAGAAAACTGGTAGAGAACTGAGCATGTTACAGGATGGTGAGATGGAGGCCACAGGCAGAATGAGGCTGAAGAGACAGAGATGAGCTAATGGACCACGTACTGCTCCTGAGGAGGTGAGATGGGATCTATGTCAGTGGCACAAACTAGCTCTGGTAGGAAGAGGGCCCCTCCTTCACCTAACAGGAGGCAGACCAGAAGAACAGCCCTTATAGGGCTGGGCATGAGGGCTGGAGGCACAACACCTGGTGGCTCCTGCTCACGCTGTTAAGAACAGCTTCTAAAGGCCAAGGGCAAGCATGAGGTACAGTGTTTGAGAAAGACAAGGGAAGTCTAGAACAGTAATCATGGCAAAAGGCAGAGAGAAGACTAAGGAAACACAAAAGGAGCCGGATGCAGCGGCTCATGTCTATCATCCCAGCCCTTCAGGAGACTGAGGCAGGCAGATCACTTGAGCCCAGGAGTTAGACCAGCCGGGACAACATGGAGAAACCTCATCTCTATAAGAAATACAAAAATTAGACAGGTGTAGTGGTGCATGCCTGTGGTCCCAGCTACTCAGGAGGTTGAGGTGGGAGAATCACCTGAGCCCAGGGAGGTCAAGGCTACAGTGAGCCATGATCATGCCACTGCACTCCAGCCTGGGTGACACAGTGAGACTCTGTTTCAAATTTTTTAAAAAAGGACCCTATGACCCAGCCGATGCTGGTTTACAGGGTCACCATGCTGGATTGGTAGGTGACTATGTGATTTCTCCAGCAGCTCTCAGAAGGCAGGGGCAGAGTCCTGCCAGCTACACAAAGGAAGGACAATGGGTGCTCACTGATGAAAGAATGGAGGGTAGGAGAAAAGCCAAGAACCTGGATGGGGCAAGGAATGTGTACAGAGGGATGGGAGGACTGGCATTCAGAGAACAAGGTGATTGTACTCAGGATTTCAGGTGAACAGGTAACTCCAGGAGATGACACAGTCCAGGCTGTGACCTGGGCAGTGGGTGAAGCACGGTGAAGAAGCCACCACTGGACAGGAGATGGATCAAGACATTGAGTGAGTCATCGGAACCCAGAATGATGCAGTGGTATGTCAGGGGAAGATGATCTTGAGCCAAATCCCCCAGTCTTCAAGGAATAAGGCAAAGAGTATGGGAGTAGAGGGAGGAAAAAGAGAAAATATCAACACACCACCTGTCCCAAAGGAATGAAGCGCAGAGATCTCCTTCACCAAATGCATCTTATATGCTGTCAACAAGCAAGAGCAAGGCAGAACTTTACATATACCGCCTTATCTAATCCCCACAACCACACTACACAGTCTTATTCCATAGATGGAAAAACTGTGGCTCACAGGCTAAAGACTTGCCCCAAATCACAGATGATTGATTGACTGACTGACTGACTGAGACAGGGTCTTGCTCTGTTGCTTGGGCTAGAATGCAGTGGCCCAGTCACAGCTCACTGCAGCCTCAAATTCCTGGGGTCAAGTGATCCTCCTGCCTCAATCCTTCAATAGCTGCGACCACAGGCATGTGCCACCAGGCCTGGCTAATTTTAAATTTTTTTGTAGAGATGAGGTCTCACTACATTACCCAGGATGCCAAGATCACAGATCTTAAACATGCTGAATCCAGAATTTGAGGTTCAGGCTTCCAAACACCAAAGCCACTCCGCCCCACCACATTCACAGAGAGACAGGATAGATTGCATTATTTATGCCCCAGCAATCCCTTATCCCCACACCAGAGCTCTCTAATTGCGCCTCACACCATTTCCAAGGAGGAGGGGTCAGGGACTGCCAGGCTGCTGGGTAATAAGCACCGGCTGTCCTCCTGAATGGCTTACTGTACTGGCTGAGATGGGAGGCCGCGGTAATTACCCAGAGCCCATTAAAAAGCACTGGGAATGTAATGTGCTAATACTTCTAGAACAAACACATCGAAATATTGGTTAAGGAAACACTGGCCTAGAATTTATATTTCTAAAAAAGCTGACTTGATCATAACTCCACAGGAAAAATTCCTTCCCATATTTCCAAACAAGCCAGTCAGTGGTTTGTTTGTTTTGTTTCGAGAGTAGGTCTCACTCTGTTGTCCACGCTGGAGTGCACAATTATGGCTCATCGCAGCCTTGAACTCTCGGGCTCAAGAGATCCTCCCACCTCAGCCTCTGAGTAGCTGGCACTACTACTCAGTATGGGCACGCACTGCTATGCCTGGCAGCCAGTGTTTTAATTCCAATGACAACGAAGTTTCATTATAAGGAGAAAAGCAGCCTACCACACTTGTTTTATGGGGTTACAAAATGTTTGCTGCCACAGACTTAGAGCAAAAAGAAATGCTGAGGAAATACAAGATATGACAATAGTCTTGTTGCCAATATTAATACACAAGATAGCCAATGGTATTCACGTGGCTCTTGATTTGTTTGATATTTATTTATTTGGATGTCAATTAGACATAGTGGAAAAACCTGAGAAGAGGCTCGTGGTTGCAAAGATTTTTTTTTTTTTCTGGGTTGACCCACTCTGGGTGTATTTGAGCAAAATTGTGGGGCTTCCCACAGTACTTGGCAAGACGCGCCTGGCTACAAACAACACGGGACAATGGGCAGTCCTCGCTGCACTGCGCAGAGGAAAGGAAAGAAATCTTGCAGCCACTGCCTGAGAATTCTGCATTAACCAGGCATGCCTCACTCACTGCAACCCCCAAACAAGCCCAACTCTCCGTGTTGATTCTTCTTACCATACTCCACCAGAAAGCAGCATGATTTTCTGTCCTCAAATACTTCAGATTCCAAGAGAACTGCACCTTCTAGAGTCTCTACTGATAACCTCAGCCACTTACCCACTTGAAGCATCAGCACACACTTAAAAAGGAAACCTGCTAAGTATTCCTGACTCAGTCTCTCCAGGCCTGAGGGTGAAGGAGCTTATTCCCCTCACTTTTCAGAAGACGGGAAGAATTCAGACTTCACCCCCCTCCCTTCTCCCTCTCCTCCCCAATCCATGCTGTGCTCAGGGCCAGCAGCTTTGCAGGGAGGGAACTAATCTCAGATTGTTGAGGTGAGCAAGAGTGATAATGATGAGCCTTGGATCAGCTGTTTAATCTTTTTATACTCTCCCTGGTCTCTGAAATTCTGATCTTTACTCTGGGGGCATGTTATTATCCATGTCGTGAGGAAACCAGAAACGCGCCTCAGATAGACCCACTCTAAAAAGGATCATTCTTAAAACAGTAAAATTCAAATGAGGCACTGCATCCAGACACAGCCTAAGCAAATTTTACAACACATACACTGAGGAAGTGTTATCAAATCACCTGAAGAATGTTCAGAAAACTATTTTTTTGAGACAAGGTCTCGCTCTGTCCCCTGAGCTGGAAGGCAGTAGCACAATCATGGCTCACCGTAACCTCAAACTCCTGGGCTCAAGTGATTCTCCTCCCTCAGCCTCCAGAGTAGCTAGGACTACAGGCGCACACCACCATGCCTGGCTAACTTTTTATTTTTTGTAGAGATGGGGGTCTCGCTATGTTGCTATCAAGCTATCCTCCTGCCTCAGCCTCCCAAAGTGCTGGGATTATAGGCATGAGCCGCCATGCCCAGTCAAGAATCTTCAGAAAACTTTCAATTTTGAAAATTCAAGGCCAGGCCAGAGGCTCACACCTGTAATCCCAGCACTTTGGGAGGTCAAGGCGGGTGGATCACAAGGTCAGGAGTTCAAGACTAGCCTGGCCAATATGGTGAAACCCTGTCTGTCCTAAAAATCCAAAAAAATTAGCCGGGCATGGTGGCACATGCCTGTAATCCCAGCTACTCGGGAGGCTGAGGCAGGAGAACTGCTTGAATCCGGGAGGCGGAGTTTGCAGTGAGTCGAGATCACGCCACTGCACTCCAGCCTGGGTGACAGAGCAAGACTCCGTCTCAAAAAAAAAAAAAAAAAAAAAAATGCAAGTAGCTGAGGTTAACAATCACTAAGTATCACTGACACTGTGCTCTGAACACATCGTTCCTTTTTCTCTTTGTACTCTGTTCAATAGTTACACCATGCTCATTGATTTGGGATGAAGTTTGAGGTTTGCCTTCTTACTTCTGCCGATTAAAGTAATTTCTCAGCTACAAAAGAACAGAACATTCTCATTCTTCTTCATCCACTACTTCTAGCTTGAGATGAAGATGCTTCCACCTAGTTAAAAGGGCAAAACTTTAACCCAAGCAGTCCCTACTAACTGCCTGACCAAGTTACATATATATATATGTTCTTTTTTTTTGAGATGGAGTCTCCCTCTGTCACCCAGGCTGCAGTGCAGTGGTGCAATCTTGGCTTAATGCAACTTCCATCTCCCAGGTTCAAGCAATTCTCCTGCCTCAGCCTCCCAAGTAGCTGGGATTACAGGCACACGTCACCACGCCCGGCCCATCTTTGTATTTTTAGTAGTGATGGGGTTTCATTATGTTGGGCAGGCTGATCTTGAACTCCTGACCTCAAGTGATCCACCCACCTCGGCCTCCCAAAGTGCTGGGATTACAGACGTGAGTTACCATGCCCGGCCATATATATATATATAAAAGTATATATATATATATATATATAAAAGTATATATATATATACATATATAAAAGTATATATATATATATAAAAGTATATATATATATAAAAGTATATATATATATAAAAAAGTGTATATATATATATATACACACACACACACACTTTTTTTTTTTTTTTAGAGACAGGGTCTCGCTTTGTCTCACAGGCTGGAGTACAGTGGTGAGATCAGCTCACTGCTGCCTTGCGCTCCTGGACTCAAAAGGGATCCTACCACCTCAGTCTCCCAATGTTGCCCATGCTGGTCTGGAACTTCTGGCCTCAAGCTATCCTCCTGTCTCAGCCTCCCAAAGTGCTGGGATTATAGGTGTGAACCACCACACCCAGCCAACAACAATTTTTAACCCCAGGATTTTAAAATTATGTAAATGTTTTCTGACTTAAAAAAATTCCATTTAGATGTCTGTGAGATCTCAGCATCACCCTCGCCTCTTCTCTCCCCTGGCTCCTCCTGTCCCTCTATCCCTCAGAGCACATCACATCCTTCCACTCCCTTGAAATGCCACCTTCTACCATCCTCCTCTTCCCACCTATCCCAGTGAAAACCCTCTCTACCATCCCTGCTTCCAATCCTGCCTCCCCTACTCTGGCTCTCCATGCAGCAGCTGTGGTTTCATTTAAAAAATCAATCAGGGCCAGTTGCAGTGGCTTACACCTGTAATCACAGCACTTTGGGAGGCTGAGGCGGGTGGATCACTTGAGGCCAGGGGTTTGAGACCAGCCTGGCCAACATGGTAAAACCTCATCTCTACTAAAAATACAAAAATTAGCCAGGCATGGTGGTGCGCACCTGTAATCCCAGCTACTAAGGAGGCTGAAACATGAGAATCACTTGAACCACAGAGGCAGAGGTTGCAGTGAGCTAAGATCACACCACAGCACTCCAGCCTGGCCAACAGAGTGAGACTCTATCTCAAAAAAAAGTCTATCAGGCTGGGCACATTGGCTTATACCTGTAATCCCAGCACTTAAGGAAGACAAGGAGGGAGGATGGCTTGAGCCCAGGAGTTCGAGACTAGCCTGGGAAACATAGTGAGACCCCATATCTACCAAAAAACAAACAAAATTAGCCAGGCATGGTGGCATGCACCTGCAGTCCCAGCTGTGGGAAGGGCTGAGGTGGGAGGATCACTTGAGCCCAGGAGGTTGATGCTCCCATGAGCTGAGACTGCACCACTGCATCCCAGCCTGAGTGACACAGCAAGACACTGTGATATGCTTTGGATCTCTGTTCCCGCCCAAATCTCATGTGAATTGTAATCCCCAATGCTGGAGGTGGGGCCTGGTGGGAGGTGATTGGATCATGGGGGTGGTTTCTTATGGTTTAACACCATCCCCCTTGGTACTGTTTAAAAGTGTGTAGCACCTCTACCTTTTCTCTTCCTTCCGCTCCAGCCAAGTGAAGTGCTGGCTCCCCGCTTGCCTTCCACCATGATTGTAAGTTTCCTGAGGCTTCCCCAGAAGCCAAGTAGATGCCAACATCATGCTTCCTGTGCAGCCTGCAGAACCATAAGCCAATCAAACCTCTTTTCTTTATAAATTACCCAATCTCAGGTATTTCTTTATAGCCATGTGAGAACAGACTAAGATACCGTCTCATAAATAATCTAAAAATCAATCAATTCTTGTTACTCCCCTGAGCTTCCTCCATAATCGGAATCCTCCAGTAGTTCCCAATCATATGCAGATTAAAATACACTCCTTACAGCAGCCGGCAGGCCAGTGGATGCAGCCCTCCCCTGACTATCTCCTGGCTTCATCCCCGTCCACTTTCCCCAGGGGCCCCTGCACTGCAGCCACATTGGCCTTCTCACCAAAGCCTCTGCACTTGCTGTTTGCTCTGCCTGGGAAGCTTTTCCTCCATATGTTCCCATGGCACAATCCCCAGTCAATCTCTGCTCACCTATAACCTCCCTAAAGACATGTCTGCTGCCACCTCATTCTCTCCCCTAGTCACTACCTGGTATCACATCCTACATCTATTACTACATTGGGAATCTTTGGTCTGCCCCCAGACCGGGACTGTCTCATTTCCTGTCATAACTCAACACCTGGCCTAGGGAAACCACACAGCTCACACTTAGCAATCATTGATCTAAGTGGGTCTCCAGCTCCCTGTTCTGCCAGGAATCCCCTGACTCTAATCAAAGGTGATTCTTACCTGCTGAAGACCTGTGAAATCAGAGCAAACCATATATTTCTGGAATAAACATAAACCACTCAGCAACTGAGTGGGAGCAGCATGTAAACACGCGGCCCACCGCCTGGTGTTCCAGCACCTGCATCGGCTAGTTTGTAAGAACAGAGGCTGTGGCCAGGGGCGGTGGCTCACCCCTGTAATCCCAGCACTTTGGGAGGCTGAGGCAGGTGGATCACCTGAGGTCAGGAGTTCGAGACCAGCCTGGCCAACATGATGAAACCCCGTCTCTACTAAAAATACAAAAAATCAGCTGGGCGTGATAGCAGGCACCTATAATCCCAGCTACTCAGGAGGCTAAGGCAGGAGAATCGCTTGAACTCGGGAGGCAGAGGTTACAGTGAGCCGAGATCGTACCACTGCACTCCAACCTGGGCAACGAGAGCAAAACTCCCATCTCAAAAAAAAAAAACAACAACAACAGAGTCTGCCATTGGGAGAAAAGGCTTCCTACTTGATGATTCCCCTTAACATAAAATTAGAGAAATGAAAAATGGTTGTTCCTGGTTTTCTTTCCCAGTCTCTGAATTTGCAGGGAAATAAACATATTAATAAATAATTAGTTACCCATATCAGTACCTCTATTCTCATACTGGCCTCACTGTATAGTTTAGGTTTGGGGTTTTTTAAAAAATATTTTCTACAACTAAATAATGTTTAAAATACAAAAGTACTTTTCTAAAATAGATATATTTACTTTATTTTGAAGAAAAATGCCTGGATTATAAAAGCTTTTCTAAAAATGTACTTCTGACAGTTGTGGCCATTATTAGAGTAAGATATGTCACAAATGTATGCACATATTATCTCATTATTTTTGAAATAAAAATATGATGAGGTAATTAATTTTGTGCTTAGCTATAAAATTAGTGTAAATATATCAAAATATCAGAAATTTGAAAGAAACAGTAGGAAACATCTATAATGAAGGTTGCACCATTCTGAGATTTTATTGAAGAGTATACATTGAGGTTATACTCACATAAGGGCCCATTTCCTATAGAAAGTCAGTCTACCAGAGCAGTTATTTAAGTAAATTTGATAATGAGTATACCCTGTAACTCCAAGCCAAGACATGGGTTGCTATAAACATGAGGGGAGACAGAGGGTCTACACGTGGAAGCTTACTGACAAAAGTTGATCACTGGCCAGGAGCGGTGGCTCACACCTGTAATCCCAGCACTTTGGGAGGTCAAGGCAGGCAGATCACCTGAGGTTGGGAGTTCGAGACTAGCCTGGCCAACATGGTGAAACTCCATCTCTACTAAAAATACAAAAATTAGCCGGGCGTGGTGGCACGTGCCTATAGTCCCAGCAACTCAGGAGGCTGAGGCAGGAGAATCGCTTGAACTTGGGAGGCAGAGGTTGCAGTGAGCTGAGATCACACCACTGCACTCCAGCCTGGGCAACACAGTTAGACTCTGTCTCAAAGAAAAGAAAAAGAAAAAAAAGATAGATCACTGGATCACTGATCTCTTTGATCACTTGATCACTGAGACCCAGGACAACAGCTGCAGAAGAAGTGATTAGCCAAACAAACAACACACAAATTGGTATGTAAAAATAATCAGTGCCCTGGCTAGCTTATCAGTCAACTGGGGTAAAAGTGGTCCTGTATAAAAACAACCACTGTGCCAGAAGAGTGAAGAGGACAGCAAGCTAACCACGCAATTCAGAACAGGCTCTTGTCAAAAAAAAATCTCTAGTATATGATTACCCTGAGACTTGCCCACATTGCCCATGCAATGCTAAGGCTCACTTTTAATCTAAAATTGGCAAACTTTCTTCACGTGCCTCTGAGTCCTCTTCTAGTTCCACAAAGGATTAAATAAAAAGGGCCTCAAAGGATAAAAGAAGGAGGGAGGGATGGAGGGAGAGACAGGGAGAATAAGAATACAGAAAAATAGAAAGAGGAGAGCAAGAAAGAGACAGAGGGAGAAAGAGAAAGAAAGGGAGAAAGAAGAGAAAGAAAGAACAAACAGCAGAGAGAGAAACAGAGACAGAGGAAGAAAGAAAAGAAAAAAGCTCACGGGAAAAAAATAGTGATGTGCTTCATGGAAAAGCTATTTGTTAAAGAGTCCCTCTTTTTTCTGTGTACTGTATCATGCCATATGTGGGAAGTGAACAAGGCTGGAACTCCGCCTAAGAACATCTGCCACGGACTTTAAAAGCCCTAATAATAGCACAGCTGGTGTCCCCAGCCTAATGAGCTCACCACCCACGTGACTGCTCCTTCTCCAGCAGCTTCTCCAGAGAGAGAAGGCAGCCAGCAAGAGAAGCAGTCCTCGCCCCCGCCCTCCCCCACATTCATGCTTTATTTCCTCCACTGCGTTCATTCTCCCCTTCCAGAAACCACCCCCTCCCATTTTCTTGAGCTAAGTTACTCTGTTCCAGCAGTTCCTTTGAACACACACATTCTTCTTTTTTCCTTTCCCTCTCCCTTTGAACAGACACATTCTTAACATGAAAGGCAAATGCCAGAAATAAAAGATGGGGACATCACTACAGATCTTATGGACACTGAAAAAGTAATAATTGGGCCAATTAATTGAGCAGCTTAAAGTGGATAAAGCCCTAAAATACACAACTTATCAAAATTAGTGTAAGAAGATAAAAATCACACTATATCTATTTTTAAAATGGAATTCCAAATGAAAAACTTTCTACACCACAACAAAAGGCCAGCGTGCCCCAGCGTGCCTCGTTGCCAGGTCCGAGGTACAGGCGCCTCCAGGAGCCCTGATCTGGGAAGTTACGCCTGACAGGAAGACTGTCCAAGGCATATTGCTAGGAGGAAACCAAGCACAGCAGAAAGGGGGGTAGGGAGGATGTAAACAAAGAAGTGAGGTTTTTACAAGGTTGGGAAGTTTTAACCCCCTCTGGTATAATCTTTTGAAACTAATTCCCATCACAATATACTTTTAAAAGCTCTCTAGCATTTTAAGAAACGGCACCTTAGCATCAAAAAGAGAAAGAATTTCAGCTTCTAAGGGGAAGCCTAGCAGAAAGTAACAAGAGGAGACTCATGTTGGCACTGATGTGGTATCCACAGCAATTGGAAAAGAAGCTGAAAAATCTGGGATCTCTCACTCTCAGTCCAGGGCAACACATCCTGACAGCCAGGAAGAGTCAAATGGCTATGGTAAGACACATGGGGTTTATTCACCAGAGAAAGACAAAGAACGCCACATTTCAAAACTCAGGCTTGGTAACACAATAGCATGGGTGTGTATGCAAGCATGAAGTACTGAAGCTAACAAATTACTAGATTCTATCCCTGTCTAGCAAGTATTTATTTCAATAGCAATCATATGATTAGCTGAAAGTGGGCAATCATTAACTTCATCTGCTGTTAAATAGTTACACACAAAAACATGGTGCTTTATATCTTGTTAGTATCGCGAGTAAGTTGTGTAACCCTTGACAGTGTTCTGTTTTGATTTAAAATACCAATGCTATTGCTGCCATAAGTTAAACGCAGCAAAATTACAAAACTTCGAAGATAATTACGGTATTTTAAGGACTATCATGAATACTTTTATACAACTGCGATGTTTACAAGGCTAAGCCAGCATCTCTTCTGAAAAAGAACCAAATGATACAACTAGAAATATCTGCATACCTACTATGTATAAACAACCCCAAAAGACATTTTAGCTTTTATCTCACTTGGCCTCTCACAGCAGAGTGACCCTGTGAACCCTACCCTTCACCAAAAGAACACTCCCTCCCGCAGCACTTCTGGTCTTCTCCCAATCTCTAGTCACTACCCCTCTGTGAGTTCTCCTACACATGGATATCACTACTGTCTACACAGGAAGGGTCCCCAAACCCTTGCCTCAAACTCCTATCCCTCTTTGAAGTGTCAGGCCCAGATGTCCCACTGCCCTAAACATCTCCACTTAGAAATCTCAGGAGTGGCCGGTCACAGTGGCTCACACCTATAATCCCAGCACTTTGGGGAGCCAAGGTGGGCGAATCACCTGAGGTCAGGAATTCGAGACCAGCCTGGCCAACATGGCAAAACCCCACCCCTACTAAAAATACAAAAATCAGCCAGGCGTGGTGGCGGTCACCTGTAATCCCCAGATACTTGGGAGGCTGAGAAAGGAGAACTGCTTCAACCCGGGAGACAGAAGTTGCAATGAGCTGAGATTGTGCCACTGCACTCCAGCCTGGGTGACAGAGCAAGATTCCATCTCAAAAACAAACCTCACAAGCACATCAAACTCCGCACATTCAAAACAAGACCCTCCAAGTCCTTACCACTGGAACAACTGATTAATGGTAGTCCAACTCGGGAACCTCAGCTTTATCCTTCACTCTGCCCCCCCCCCTTACCCTACCACTCTCTCTTCAACAAGCAAGGCTTACCTCCTAAACATCCACCCGCACTATCACTCACTAACCCCCACCCTCTCTCACCTTCAGTACAGCCAGAGCTTCCATCTGGGTCTCAGTCATCATGGAGGTAAGATAAGGCCTAGGATCACATACTGGTCTAGGACGCGTTTACCAAGGTAAAGCCAGCCAGCACTCCTAATGCCACCCAACCCTGCCATGGGTCTTCTCTTTGGAAAATCTACAAACTGCTTCCCTTTCCACCCTAGTGACCAAATGTGGATGCAACTTGAATTTGTGAGGGAAATTCTCAAACTTGCTTGTGATGATCAATCTGCCATGCTGCCTTCTGCCAAACAGAGAATTCAGTACACTGTAAAGAACAAAAACTGGATTATAAGATAGCCAAACTCCCAGGAATATTTTCTTTTTTTTCTTTTTTTTTTTTTTGATTTTTTTTTATTATACTTTAAGTTCTAGGGTACACGTGCACAACGTGCAGGTTTGTTACATATTTTTTTTTTTTGAGATGGAGTCTCGCTCTGTCGCCCAGGCTGGAGTGCAGTGGCACAACCTCGGCTCACTGCAAGCTCCGCCTCCTGGATTCACCCATTCTTCTGCCTCAGCCTCCTGAGTAGCTGGGACTACAGGCGCCCGCCACCATGCCCAGCTAATTTTTTGTCTTTTTAGTGGAGTCAGGGTTTCACCGTGTTAGCCAGGATGGTCTCAATCTCCTGACCTCGTGATCTGCCCACCTCAGCCTCCCAAAGTGCTGGGATTACAGGCATGAGCCACCACGCCCAGTCAGCAATATTTATTTTCTTTATTCCTTTCCATGAGTATCACTTCTACTATAACATCAAGAGACTTAGCCCACCTAAAAGTTTTGCAAGTTAACACTCAATTGTTGTGAAAACATTCATCTTGTACTAAAGTGTTTTTTTTTGTTTTTGTTTTTTTTTGACAGGGTCTCCTTCCGTTGCCCAGGCCGGAGTGCAATGGTGTAATCACGGCTCACTGCAACCTCTGCCTCCCGGGCTCAAGCAATCCTTCTGTTTCAACTTCCCGGATAGTTGGGACTACTGGGGCACACAACCATGCCCAGCCAATTTTAGTACTTTTTGTAGAGATGGGGTTTCACCATATTGCCCAGGCTGGTCTCCAATTCCTGGGCTCAAGCAATCCACCCGCCCTGGCCTCCCAAAGTGCTGGCATTACAGGCGTGAGCTGCTACACCCGGTCAGTAATTTAACAAGACTAACTACTTTCCTATCTTTCAAATACAGTATAAAACATCTACTGCACCAGTCAACATTTTAGTCTATTTTGCCAATGATTTGCCTGTCACACCTTTTATCCGCTGCTGTAATAATAACAATCTGCTTGTCTTCTCAAATAGAAAGATGTTTTCCCAAATATATAACACCAAACTATGTTTCTCCCACAAGAGATCTTTGGAATGTCTTGATATTCAAATCCAAAGGGATTCTTCTAATGCCTTGGGACCACTGCAAAATTAACCCATTCTCCTCAAAGTCAAAGCAGGGAAGGTAGTTGTCAAGTGAGCAAAAACCACAGCTCACATCAATGCTTTAGGCCATGAGGGCTATTCCTGTTACTGTCATACAGATGAAGTCCAGTGCACACCCCACCCTTGAGGTGTGGCACAGAATACCTGCTCCAAACTATTTTTGGATGAATGGATCATAAGGAGTTCAGTAAAAACAATAATTATGGCTAACACAAATGCTTCCTCTTAGCCAAACATATGTATAAGCTCACATAATCCTCTTAATAACTGTATGAGGGCCAGGCACGGTGGCTCACACCTGTAATCCCAGCAGTTTGTGAGGCCAAGGTGGGTGGATAACCTGATGTCAGGAGTTCGAGACCAGCCTGGCCAACATGGTGAAACTCCGCCTCTACTAAAAATACAACACTTAGCCAGGTGTAGTGGCACATGCCTGTAATCCCAGCTACTTAGGAGGCTGAGGCAGGAGAACTGCTTGAATCTGGGATATAGAGGCTGCAGTGAGCCAAGATCATGCCACTGCACTTCAGCCTGGGCAACAGAGCAAGACTCCATTTCAAACAAATAATAACTGTATGAAGTTATCATATAAGGTAATGATTCCAAAGCTGCCTGTCAAACAGGAGTCGCTGGGTTCCACACACCTAAGCACCAATCTTACACAGAAAAAAAAGTCATGGCTTCAAACACATCAATGGTGTGCTGCATTGTATCTACACTGTTAAATCTGAAGGTTTTTACTTTTTAACTAATGAATGAAAACAAAGCTACATCCCACTCAGGTACATAAATCAATTGTACAACTGTACAATTCCCATAGTATGCTGCATTTTATTTAAAACATATTCTAGATGCAAAGGTTGAAATGAAATGCTCACTGTCTAGGTAATACTTTTATTCTCCACTATGAAAGCCAGTAAACCAATTGTCTCGGAAATGCTGCACCCAAATGTAACACTCAGAGACACAGCACCAGTGAGTCATACACATAACAAATTGCTCATTTTCTTCCTCCCCACCTTTCCTCTAAATCATTATAATGCTACTCCTGAATCATAGGTTTGGTTTTTTGTTTGTTTTGCATTTTTAATTCTCCAGTATAAAGCTTGCGAATTCCAACTTTGTAACATGACAAGAATCTGTCCTGTTAGTTTAAGTAAACCTCCAATTTTCTTCCCAGGTTTGAAATTCTGCAGTGCAGGCAAGGTCCACACCTCTGGATCTCCCACTAAATAAAAACTGCTCCTTGATACTATAACTGTCTTGCTAGATCTCTCAAGATATCAGATTACCAAACTCCCTAACTGGAAGTCCAACAGGCAAACCAAGTTTACTGTGGGGGCCCTGTATTCAGAATCACAAGATGTAGCATACTGTTTCACTGAGTTATCCTTGTTCTTCCGGAAGTCTCATATGCCAAATCCAAAGAAGAATGAACACTTGGAAAACTTTTATTAAAGCCGAACATATGTCTTATGACCCAATGATCTACTCCTGAGCATATCCCCGAGAGAAACGAGTACTTATATACTTAGTTCATAGCAGTTTTATCCATGATAGTCCCCACTGGAAAAAAACCAAATGTCCATCAACAGATAAATGCATGAACAAATCATGATATAACCATAAAATGGAATCCTATTCCACACTAAAAAGGAATGAAGCACTAGTACATGCAACAAACAGATGAACATTGCAGACAAAACATTGAGCAAGACCAGACACAAAAGTATACATTATATGACTCCATTTACATGAAGTCCAAAACAGGCACAATCATCCTATGGTAATAGTGGTCACAAGAGTGGTTATCTACGAGGAGTTACTGGCAGTACAATTGGTATATGTAAGTAAAATTAATGGAGCTAAGATAATTAAAGGTTCAATGTGTAAAAAATTAAAGGTTCTAGTTAACTTGTCAACCTTAGATGGTAATGCAACATGATATAAAATATTTGTTCCACAGAACACAGCAGCAACCAAAAGTCAGGCAGAAACCGAGACAGACAGGATCTCTCTCTCGTGAGCACTGTCCTCTTCCCACTGCTGTTCTCCAGCCAGAACAGGGCCACCTGGTTCTACCATGAATCTGGACCATCAGTCCCTTTGCCATGAACAGCTGCGCTGTCTTCAGTCACTCTCTCCCTGACTTTCTCATCACACTGAGGACAATCAATTCTTCGGAGGTCAAAGGAATTTGTCTTCCCCACTCTTCAAGAAATATTTCCCAGTGGTCCTCAGACAAACATAAATTCAAGGGTAGTTTCTGCTCTCATTGTTTACCTGCTCCCCAAGGTCCAAATTCCTTACTCAATAATACAGGTGAGGCCAAACCACTTCTAACATTATAGAGAGACATTTTATCTTTGGTCACATCTCGAATCTCAAGCTGGAAATTATTTGATAGAAACCTATAAGAAAAGGAGGCAGCCTACACTAGAGGCTGTGTATCTAGAGTAGGTTGTATCATATCTGTTCCACATTTGCAAAACTTAAAAACTGAGAGCTTACAGAATGTCAGCATTAAAAAAATCCAGACCCACAGCACATGTTGTTTATGTTAAAGAACTGCCTGGCCAGGTACAGTGGTTCGTGCTTGTAATCCCCATACTTTGGGAGGCCAGGCAGAAAGATCGCTTGAGGTTAAGGCAGCCTGGGCAACATAGCAAGACCTCATCTTTACAAAAAAATTTAAGAAAAGAAAAGAAAATCAGCCAGGTGTGGCAGCACGCATGCTACTTGGGAAGCCAAAGCAGAAAGATGGCTTGAGTCCAGGAGTTTAAGGTTACAGTGAGCTATGATCATGCCACTGCACTTCAGCCCAGGCAACAAACGGAGATTCTATCCCTAAAAAAAGAATTTTTTATTGGACCAAAACAACCAGAGGAACTGATGGACAACTTCTAAAATCCCATGGTTCTCCATATGCATAAATGTTTTATCCCTGTAATCCTGGAGAGAGACAAAAAAAAAAGTGAGATCCTACATTCCTATTCTAATTAATATGCTTTTTTCTTTCCTTCTTTCTTTTTTTTTTTAATACTCTGTTGCCAGGCTGGAGTGCAGTGGTGCAATCTTGGCTCAATGCAACCTCCCCTTCCCAGGTTCAAGCGATTCTCCTTCCTCAGCCTCCCGAGTAGCTGGGATTACAGGCGTCCGCCACCATGCCTGGCTAATTTTTGTATTTTTAATAGAGATGGGGTTTCACCATGTTGACCAGGATGGTCTTGATCTCCTGACCTCGCGATCCACCCACTTCAGCCTCCCAAAGTGTTGGGATTATAGGCATGAGCCACCATGCTCGGCCATTAATATGCATTTTTTTAAGTGACATAAATCAACCTGCATCTATGTAATGGAAGATAGGATTTGCTAATAGTTCATCTGTATTGACATAAATTAGTAGACAGTGACATCTTTTAATCAACATAATCATGTTATCTAGTAACTAATTCTAGTCATTAAGGAGGAATGCAGTAAGTGCTCTGAATAGTATGCTAAAGAGATACTTTTCAGAAAATGTTAAGCCACTTAGTCCACAAGTTCAGTTATTTTCACCTACTTCTTAAAAGAAAAAAAAAAGATTTTTAAAGTCACCTGAGTACCCACAGCATGGTCTTATTTAACATTCAAATGTGGATAACTTATACTGTGATGGAGCATCCTTGTCGATGTTAGTACAAAATCCATTTCCTCTAGATAGATTATCCTCTGCTTCTGAATGTCCTGGAACTAGAAGAGACCCTAGAAATAATCCAGCTCCACAATTCCCAAAATGGGGCACATGTGCTTACGCTGGGGAGTCCCCAGAACCTCAGGGAAAACAAGGTACATTTTCCTTAAGAGCACTTTTTGACTCAGACAGCTTTTTTTTTTGGGGGGGGGGCTCACTCTGTCACCTAGGCTAGAGTACAATGGTGCAATAATGGCTCACTGCAGCCTCAACCTCCTGGGCTCAAGATTCTCCCACTGCAGCCTCCCTAGTAGCTGGAACTATAGGTGCACATCACCACACCTGGCTAATTTTTTCTTTTTTTTTTCTTTCCTTTTTCTTTTTTTTTTTTTTTTTTTTTGTAACCATGCGGTCTCACTATGTTGCCCAGGCTGGTCTCAAACTCCTGGGCTCAAGTGATCCTCCCACCTCAGCATTCTAGGAAGGGCTATTCCCAGCTTCACACCTGTTACATAGCAAGAACCTGTCTCTATTAAAAAAAAAAAAAAAAAAAAGTTTAAGGAAGTCCAAACAGGCTGTCTATAAGCACACTGCCTATGAGTTAGCCCTGCTCTGAAAGGAACAGTACTGTAAAATAAAAATAATAAATTTTGAAAACAAAAGAAGAAGTCCAAACAAGGATTTCAAGAGCTCCCCTCCCATCCCATTCCACCCTGTTCCACCTCAGGTGCGCTATTAACAATAATAATTAAATAAATTTCTCACTATAATGAATAATACTACACAGCCTTTCATAAAATGCCTATCAAAGCCTTTAAGCAGCTAAACATCATTGGTATTCTAAGTAACTCAGGAGACATCTAGTTTTATGCATATGTAATTATTTACTGTCTCTTCACTAAAACTGCACTTTTCAACACTGCAAGTGGCCTCCATTTAGATACATCTAAGAAGACAAGTCAGAATAGGGAATATTTGTTTGAAAAGAAGGGGGGGAAAGGAGGTGAGAAGCCAGAAGACCCATTCATTCAACAGTGTATCTCTGTCTAACGACAGTGTCTCTCTATCCAAGAATAAAATAAAACCTAAGAACCCACATAAGCCCTTGGGTTCTATCTCCATCTTTTAAAAACAGCATCCTCTTGTCTTCCCCTACAAAAATCACAGTGCATGCCAAATATAGATGAGTTAAATAAATCAGAGTCCATTTTCTCTTTTTTTGTTGTTTTGTTTTTGAGACAAGAGTCTTACTCTGTCGCCCAGGCTGGAGTGCAATGGCGCAATCTCGGCCCACTGCAACCTCCACCTCCCAGGTTCGAGCAATTCTCCTGCCTCTGCCTCCCATGTAGCTGGGATTACAGACACATGCCGCCATGCCCGGCTAAATTTTTGTATTTTAGTAGAGACAGGGCTTCATCGTGTTGCCCAGGCTGGTCTTGAACTCCTGAGCTCAGGCAATCCACCTGCCTAGGCCTCCCAAAGTGCTAGAATTACAGGCGTGAGCCACCACAGCCGGTGATCAGAGTCCATTTTTTCATGGTAACTTTATTTTCAAGTTTATCAAACTTCCCAACCATACAGTGTTAAACTCTGGCATGCACAAAAGGCTTCACTGAAAATCTGCAACCCTCAGTGAGTTTAAATGACTGTTCGCCCTCCAATGCCTTTCTTACTTAAGCCCCAAAGGGTAAAAAAAGAACTGTCCCTTGTAGAAAAACTGGCCACCTATCTGCTTACTCTCCTTGGCTCTCTTATGAGCTATATGGTGCAACAGAACAATCACATCTATAAAAACTCCGACAGCTGATGAAGAGGAGACTGCCCAAGGTCTGTTTTCTGCCTTGGGAGCACGAAGTCAAGATGGGGAACCCAGATGGTTAATTCAAGAATCATCAAACAATTACAGAGGCCTACTATATACAAGGTCAGAGGCAGGGACTCAGAATGCAACGACAGGGACCAGAAGTGGTGGCTCGCGCCTGTAATCCCAGCACTTTGGGAGGTCGTGGCCAGCAGATCCCTCGAGGCCAAGAGTTTGAGACCAGCCTGGCCAACATGGTGAAACCTCGTCTCTACTAAAAATACAAAAATTAGCTGGGCATGGTGGCAGGTGCCTGTAATCCCAGCTACTCGGGAGGCTGAGGCTAGAGAATCGCTTGAACCGGGGAGGTGGAGGCCACAGTGAGCCAAGATCACACCACTGTACTCTAGCCTGGGTGACAGAGCAACACTCCGTCTCAAAGAATAAAAAAAAAAAAAAAAAACAGAATGCAATAGAATGCATGACAGGAACAAAGTCCACTTAAGACAGCAAAACTTAAGGTGTTGTTAATTTGGAAAGTGAAAGTTTAAGAACTCCATTCAATGTGAATAGTGCTCTATTATTTTGAAAGCCCTTTTATTTTTACGTTTTTTGTTTTTGTTTTTGAGATAGGGTCTTGCTCTGTCGCCCTGGCTGAAGTGCAGTGATGCGATCTTGGCTCAATGAAACCTCTGCCTCCCGGATTCAAGCTATTCTCCTGCCTCACCCTCCTGAGTAGCTGGGATTACAGGTGCCCATCATCATGCCCAGCTAATTTTTGTATTTTTAGTAGAGACGGGGGTTTCACCATGTTGGCCTGGCGGGTCTCGAACTCCTGACCTTAAGCGATCCACCTGCCTCAGCCTCCCAAAGTGCTGGGAATACATGCGTGAGTCACCACGCCCGGCCCAAAGCTCTTCTATATTACCTGATTTAACCCTCACAATAAACCTATAAAACAACAATTACTATTATATGCTTTATTATCCCTGTTGGGGCTCAAAAAGGTTACCAAATTACAAACCCAACCATGTTGGAATGAGACCTGAAAACTCTCCCATGTTATTCAGTCAAACTTTTACAGACAGACACTTCCATTTAAAACATTGTCTTCCAGAGAGGGGAAGAGCAGGACAGAGAGGTTAAGTAAGGTCACACAGCCAATAAAGAGAGACGAGTTGGAATTTCAGTCCAAGTTTCCCACTCCAAGACCAAAGAGAAGGAGAAGCAACACAGCCAGAGTGGAGACACCCTCAACCGAGCGCTGGGGATGGGAAACTGGTCCCTGGGGCATCAAACAGGAAACGGCTGGTGCTGGGGCCAAGCTGAAACCCAACTGTTGCCAAACTCGCAGCCCTGAGACAAGGGCTTTAACCCGATTCAGCATCCCCCGGGCCCGGCTCAGCTCTCCAGCTGGCTTAGACTACACTGGCCTGGGAACCTCTACGACAAAGCTGAGGTCAAAGATCAAAGAGCAACCGAGTATGACCATTCCAAACCGAGAGACAAAAGGGAAGGCGCCATCTGTCACTCCAGGTCCAACTCTCCAAACCTACCAGTCAAGCTCCCAGCCCGTTGTCCCTTCACTCAATCCGGGGAGACCCTCCCCAGTGCAGACTGGCTCCAAGGCTAATCAGAGCTCAGTCTGAGCACCTTCCTCTTTGCTGCTCTTGTAGTTGGAAATTGGAAAGGACCCTGGAACTAGACTGTTTCCCTATGGTAACCTCCACTGCGCTTCCAGATAAACAAAAGACCCTCCAGAAAAGATTACCAGTCCCCAATACACACTCACAGATAGTATTGACAACGTTTACACATTTGAAGCAAATAAAGTTATAGTGAAGCGTATCAGAAAATATATATATATATATCAGCGGTCCAACGACGAATACTTTGAAGGCTCTCAAAGCGGACGCTAATTTCAGTGTCTGAACAAGTGCAGCCAAGGGTTCTAAAACAGGGAAGCTTAACGGGGAGGGGGCACCCAGCGTCAGCCTCAAGAGTGGGTCAACTTTTAACATCTTTCCTAAAACACAACTTTGCAAAAGAAGAAACGATACAGTTCATTATATCTGTTTTCACCTGCAAGAGGTTGACCTTGGAGACTAGAAAAGAACTTTAAAAATCAAGTCAAGAAAGTGACAAAGTAAACTTGTTAACTCTGAGGATGCAAAGGAAGACTCTAAGGCATCTTTCTGCTCTCTGACAAGCTCAGATGATGTCATTTTCATCAAGTTTTGCGGGTGAGTGGGAATCGGGGTGCTGCCCGCGCTCTGGCCTGGCTCAGCTCCAGGCTCTTTGAAGGTCGCCTCACTGTCACCTCGGAGTGCCGGAGCGCGGAATCCAGGCCACGCGGCGCGGCCGACACGATGCCCTAGGGGCACTTTTCCGGGCTCCAAGGTCCTCCTGCAGGTGCGGCCGGCGCATTAGGAGGGCTGTCCCCGCAGGGTCCCGGCGCCCGGCCTCTCCCGCCGCCACTATCTCAAGCGGACACTCCCGGAACACCCGTGTCCTTCCCCATCCCCCGGGCCCGAGGCGCAGGGGGCGCGGGTGAGCGGAACCCTGGCTTACCCGCAAGAGGGACGCGGAGCGCAACCCGGCAGCAGGCGCGGTCCCCGGGGGCCTCGGTGGGGGCTTCCTCCGCGTTGTTCTCGGCCCGGCCCCGGCCCCCCGGCTGCTCCGGTTCCCTCCGCTGCAGCCGGCCGCGCGGCACGGGGGCACTCGCGGTGGTTCCGCTCCGGCGCCGCCGCCTCCTACTGCCCGCCTGCCGCCCTGGCGCTCCTGGGCTCCGAGTCCGGGGTTCGGAGACGCGGGGGTCGTCGGGGCGTTCGAGACTCTCGGGAACGCTAAGGCTGCACTCGGGCTCTCCCGCGCGCGGCCCCGCGCCGGGGGACGCCTCGCTCGAGGCGCGGGGCGTCAAAGGCTCGGGGCGCGCGGGGGCGGCGGCCGGGTGGGCCCCGGGGCGGCGGGTAGGGGCGCTGCTGCGGACGCGGGGACTGATGCGGGCGCCGCGGCGCGGCCTCTCGCCATGGCTCCCCGGCGAGCGGGCGGCTCGCACCTCCCCTCCGCGCTGCCGTCACCGCCCGACGCGCGCCGAGCCCTCCCCCTTCCCAGCCCCGCCCGCCGCCCCGCGCCGCCACCTGCGGGCCGCCCTCCAGGATTCCCGCCGGCCACGTCCTAGTCGTCTGGAGCCGCGCCCCGCCTTCCTCGCCCGTGGCCGCCCCTGCACTTTTACCCACGCTGTGGGGCACAGAGAAGTATCCAGTAAAGACCTGGATCCGGAAAAGCTGATCACACCCCTCCTCGAGCGCTTATTTTCTTCTAGCACTTCTCGGGGTCCTTCCAGAGTCGGTCTAAGGGAAGGATGGGACCCCCGCGGCCCGGGGCGCTGATTGTGGTGAACACAGTGGAAGTGCAGGCGTTCTGTTCCTGCAGGGCGGGCTGTCTTTTAGCAAAGCTGCCCTTAGGCTTAAATGGAGAGAGGATGGAGCCGGGGACGGGGAGAAGGCTGGAGGGGATGGAACTGGCGTTTGGAGTAAGATGCCACCAAAGGATGACAGGCGGGGGTGTGGTGGACAGCAGAGCGGGCATTAGGAACCGATCCGATCCGGGAAGTAAGAGCTTACAAGCCATTCTGTTATGCAAATCACTTGTGGACGGTTTAACAGGGAACAACCCACATGATCTCATTTCCATTTGAGGCTACTGAGTCTACTTCTTCTTTTCTACCCAGGGATCATAGAGGACATTGGGAGGACTTGAAGAAGACTGAGACCAGAACTAAAGGTGTAAGGAAACTAAACCCTACAAAAGCTGATTTCTCATACTGGCATAGACGACTTGAAGAGATCATCAAGTGTATAGTGAAGACTGGCTCAGGCAAGAATCATCCATGGATGCTTACTCTAGGGGGCTGTTACTGGCTGACAGATATTTGTCTGGGTTGATGTGTCTCCCCATAGTTGGTTTAGATCTGTTAGTAGCAAGAGCGGAAATAGTAACTACACAAAGAGGCAGGCAGACAGCATCTTAACCCGGTGATCAAAATTTACATCACCAGAAGCAGATGGATATCATGTCCACATCAGCTATGCAGTATTCCTGGGGACAATGCATGGCCTGAATCATGATGATGAAACATCAGACAAACCCAGAATGAGGAACATCTATTAAAAAGAGGAAGGGTCTGTATTATTCAAAAATGTCAATGTCATTAAAATCAAAAGAAAGCTTGGGAAATGTTCCAGATAAAAAGGTGCAAAAGAGTCAGGGCAACTAAATGCCATGCCTGATCCTAGACTTCATCCTGTGCTAGAGGAGGGGAAATACATCACGGACATTCCAGCTGACAAAATCAGACTCCATGTAAGAGATTAAAGTATTGGATCAATGTTAAATGTACCGATGTTGATAACTTCTACTATAATTATGTACAAGAATATCTAATTCTTAGGAAATACACACTGAAGTATCTTAAAAGGGTAAAGGTCATAATGTATGCAGCCTACCTTCAAATGATTCAGGGGAAAAAAAATCTTGATAGGAAAAAATGATAAAGCTGAGTGGGCAATAAAGGTAAGCTGCATATTATCAGTGAATCTGCATATAGGGTGTACTTGAACATTTCTGTAAGTTTGAACTTATTTCCAAATAAAAGGATTTGGAAAATCCATCAAGTTAGGGGATGAAGTAAGGTGGGAAGAAGGCAGGTATGATATAAAAGGGCAACACAAGGGTTCCTTGTGACTTTGGAACTGTTAAACATCTTGAGTATGGTAGTACAGTGATAAAATTATCTAGAACTTAACACACACACACAAATGAGTACAAATAAAACTGGGAAAATCTGAATAAGATAGGTAAATTGTATCAACGTCAGTATCCTAGTTATGATATCATATTAAGCATTTGCAAATGTCATTGGGGGAAACTAGGCCGTGTGTGTGTGTGTGTGTGTGTGTATTCTTTTTTTTTTTTTTTTCCCAAGACAGAATTTTGCTCTTGTTGCCCAGCCTGGAGTGCAATGGTGCAATCTCGGTTCACTGCAACCTCTGCCTCCCAGGTATAGGCAATTCTCCTGCCTCAGCCTCCCGAGTAGCTGGAATTACAGGCACACACCACCATGCTTGGCTAATTTTTGCATTTTTAGTAGGCATGGGGTTTCACTATGTTGGTCAGGCTGGTCTCAAGCTCCTGACCTCAGGTGATCCACCTGCCCCAGCCCCCCAAAGTGCTAGGATTACAGGTGTGAGCCACTGTGCCTGACCCAAATATATTATTTCTTAGAACTGAATGTGAATCTACCATTATCTCAATACAATTGTTAATTACAAAAGAAATCATTTTTAATTACAAAAAAACCTGTATGTAAATGGGCATGCCCATCTGGGAGCCTGCCAGAGCAGATATGCTGGAGCTCTCATAGTGGATCTAGAATAGACATGGTGCTGTTACCAACAGTGAAGGCTTTCAAGAAAAAAAAAATTAGACTATTTGAAGAATAACTGACAGATCAGATTCCTTCCAGTTCTGTAATTTAAGAATCTTAGAGCTGGGGGTTCTTTGAGATCATCTAGTCCAACCTACTCATTTTCTGGAAACTGTGGGCAGAAAAGTCGTGCATGTCCACAGGAGCATCAAATTAGCGGTAGACCCGCAACTAGTGCTTGTCTGCCAAATATGTTCTACTTTCTTTGCACCTTTACCAGCTGTCTGTCACTCCCTATATCTACGAGATTCAGTTAAGGCTGGTAAAGAATTTTGAAGTCATTCATTCTTTGGAGTCCCTGACTTGTTCTGTAGTGCCAGATGACAGGCATGTGGATTCTGCCCCTGAGGAGTAGAGACCAGTTTTCCTCTCCTACTCCCAGCTTGGAGGAAGCAGATGGCAGGCGGGGCCCCAGTGACAGCCCCATTTCTGGGCCTGACTGAGCTGATGAGCTACTTGGAGCAGCTGCTGACCTGCTGCTGCTGGAAGTCAGTGGAACAGGAACCTGGGAGGGAAGCAGGATGGATACAACAAAGGAAAACAGTAATTGCCCTGGCAAGTCCTCCCTTTATCCAGCATCAGGCAGAAGTAGCTGCAACAGAGGCAACTGGCTCCCGTTGAGCCACAGATAGCCACTGTATTCTTTCCTTTTGTTAAATCAAATTGAAATTAATCTATGTTTACTTGTATTTGCCAGGCCCTCGTTAGTAACTGTGGGAAAATACAAAATAGAATATCTGATCCCTATCCATTAGGAACCCAAAATGCATCCAGGGACCCAAGATGGAAATGTTGAAAGTGACCCAACAAAAGCAATTAAAAGGCTAGCTATATTAGCTGGGGTGCCCCCCAAAAGCAGCACTGGAGAAGGACTCATGGGCGGATACTTTCTTTTGGGAAATGATCCCATAGGATATGGTAGAAAAAGAAATTGAGACCAGAAAGAATGAAACGGGAAGGAAAGAAAGCCTATCCAAGGATATAAAATTTCTGTAAACAACTGGAGCTTAGTCCCACTGAGGCTGCCTAAGGAACTGCACATAATGTAAGACAGAGGAAATATTTAGCCACCAGTTCCTATCTCCCATTGGTCAACTTGATGCCGAGGCCAGGAGTGGTGGCTCACACCTGTAATCTCAGCATTTTGGGAGGCCAAGGTGGGTGGATCGCTTGAGCCTAGGAGTTCAAGGCCAGCCTAGGCACCATGGCAAGACCCCATCTCTACAAAAGAAAAATTTAAAAATTGGCTATGAAGGTATGAAGGTATTTGCCTGTAGTTCCGGTTACTCAAGAGGCTGAAGCGGGAGGATTGCATGAACCCCTGAACTCAAGACTGCAGTGACCTATAACTGAACCATGGCACTGCAGCCTGGGCAACAGAGCAAGACTCTGTCTCAAAAAAAAAAAAAAAAAAAAAGTAGATGCAAAGCAAAAAAAGCGAACTAAGATACAACATGGGACATATATAAAAGACACCTGACACCAGCTTTATTCACTGCTGCAGTCCCAACACCAACAACAGTGCCTGACTCATAGATGCCCAGTCAATAGACACAGAAAGAATGATGTCTGGGTGCGGTGGCTCATGCCTGTAATCCCAGCATTTTGGGAGGCCAAGGCAGGCAGATCACTTGAGGTGGATCACTTCAACTTCTGTTGAAAACCAGCCTGGCCAACATGGTGAAACCCCGTTTCTACTAAAAATAGAAAATTTCTCTATTGCCCAGGCTGGAGTGTAGTGGTGCGATCTTGGTTCACTGCAACCTCCATCTCCTGGGTTCAAGCAATTCTCCTGCCTCAGCCTCCTGAGTAGCTGGGATTACAGGCATACGCCACCACATCCGGCTAATTTTTATATTTTTAGTAGCGATGGGGTCTCACCACGTTGGCCAGGCTAGTCTCAAACTCCTGGCCTCAAGTGATCTGCCCACCTCAGCCTTCCAAAGTGCTGGGATTACAGGCATGAGCCACCATGCCGGCCCCCCCGCCTTTTTTTTCTTGGAGACGGTGTCTCGCTCACTGCGCCGGCCCCCCCATTTTTCTTTTTTCTTATAGATGGTGTCTCGCGCTGGCCCCCAGGCTGGAGTGCGGTGGTGCTGTGATCACTCACTGCAGCTTCAAACTCCTGGGCTCAAGCGATCATAGTGCCTCAGCCTCCCAGGTAGCTGAGACTACAGGTTCATGCCACCAAGCCCAGTTATTTATTTATTTTTATTTTTTGGTAGAGATTGGGGGGCACATGTCTCACTATGTTACACAGGCTGGTTTTGAACTCCTGACCTCATGTGATCCTACACCTTGGCCTCCCAAAGTGCTGGGATTGCAGGTGGGAGCCACCGTGCCAGCATAGAATGTTTTATGCCAGATTTTAATCTCACATTTATTGAGCACAGTTTGCACCAAGCACTGTGCTAAGTAGCACTGTGCTAAGTGCTGTATTTTTAAATTTTTATTTTATTATTCATTTATTTTTGAGACAGAGTCTTACTCTATTGCCCAGGCTGGAGTGCAGTGGCAAGATCTCGGCTTACTGCAACCTCGGCCTCCAGGGTTCAAGCAATCCTCTTGCCTCAGCCTCCTGAGTAACTGGGACTACAGGCGTGCGCCACTATGCCCAGCTATTTTTTGTATTTTTGGTAGAAATGGAGTTTCACCATGTTAGCCAGGCTGGTCTAGAACTCCTGACCTCAGGTGATACTCTTGCCTTGGCCTCCCAAAGTGCTAGGATTAAAGGTGTGAGCCACTGCACCCAGCCATGTGTTAAGTGCTTTAGTAACATCAGTTCCTTCATTCTCACAGCAACTCTATGAGACAGCTATTATCTGCAGCTTATAGATAAGGAAATTGACCCTTGGATAAGTGAATTAACATATACAGTCATAAACTCTTGAAAAAGTCAGGCTGCTAGGCCCATATGACTGATTAAACACTTTGCTTTTGTCTCTGCGAAGTAAAAGAGTCAACCTCAGTCTTGGGTAATGGGAAGAATGAAGAGGAGAGGCCTGGCATTGGAAAAGAATTCTAGGATTAAGACATGAGAGGCTGGGCATGGTGGCTCAAGCCTGTAATCCCACCACTTTGGGAGGCTGTGGCAGGTGGATTGCTTGAGCTCAGGAGCTCAAGACCAGCCTGAGCAACAGAGTGAAACCCCATCTCTATAAAAAATACAAAAAAATTAGTTGGGCATGGTGGCATGCACCTTTAGTCCCAGCTACTCAGGAAGCTGAGATGGGAGGATAGCTTGAGCCTGGGAGGCAGAGGTTGCAGTGAGCCAAGATCGCACCACTACACTCCAGCCTGGATGACAGAGCCAGACTCTGTCTCAAAAAAAAAAAAAAAAAAGACATGAAGACTTGTGTTTATAAACCAGACTTATTGTTAGTCGATTTTTTTAGATGTAAGAAAAAATGGCCGGGCGCGGTGGCTCAAGCCTGTAATCCCAGCACTTTGGGAGGCCGAGATGGGTGGATCACGAGGTCAGGAGATCGAGACCATCCTGGCTAGCACGGTGAAACCCCGTCTCTACTAAAAAATACAAAAAACTAGCCGGGCGAGGTGGCGGGCGCCTGTAGTGCCAGCTACTCGGGAGGCCGAGGCAGGAGAATGGCGTAAACCTGGGAGGCGGAGCTTGCAGTGAGCTGAGATCCGGCCACTGCACTCCAGCCTGGGCGACAGAGCGAGACTCCGTCTCAAAAAAAAAAAAAAAAAAAAGATGTAAGAAAAAATATGGATTAATAACAATAACTTCTTTACAGCATCTGGTCTTTTGCCTTGAATCCATCTGCCTTCCTTAGATAAACCAGATACTATCATTCTTATGCTGTAAACTCTTCAATAACTCCCTAGTGACTTAGGGGTATAGCCCAAACTTTCACTCAGGGAACAGTATTCTTCACTGGCCCTCATCCATCTCTTTAGCCATCTGCTCCACCACCCTTTTCTCCAGCCATACTGAATTACTGGAATGCCCTCACTCAGGGGCCTAGAGCTCAAATGTCTACAGAGGCCAGGCAGGTAGCATCAGTAGTGTATAAGGAGAAGCAGGTAGGGAAAAGGCAACATGAAGTCTTATCTTCTCTCTTTTTTTTTTTGAGGTGGAGTCTCACTCTGTCGCCCAGGCCGGAGTGCAGTGGTGCGACCTTGGCTCACTGCAAGCTCTGCCTCCCGGGTTTACGCCATTCTCTTGCCTCAGCCTCCCAAGTAGCTGGGACTACAGGCTAATTTTTTGTATTTTTAATGGAGACAGAGTTTCACCGTGTTAGCCAGAATGGTCTCCATCTCCTGACCTCATGATCCGCCCAGCTTGGCCTCCCAAAGTGCTGGGATTACAGGCGAGAGCCACCGCACCCAGCCTTCTCTGTCTTTATTGGGTAGCCATCTCTGAGCTCTAGCAGTTGTTCCAATGTCTAAATGCAAACCCAATGTTGTCTTATCGCCTAGATTTTCAAAAGAAGTCAGAAATCTGGATTGCAAATAAAATCTACCTGTTTTAGGCCGGGCGCGGTGGCTCACACCTATAATCCCAGCACTTTGGGAGGCCGAGGCAGGTGGATCGCTTTAGGTCAAGAGTTCAAAACCAGCCTGGTCAACATGGTGAAACCCCGTCTCTACTAAAAATACAAAAATTAGCTGGGCTTGGTGGTGCATGCCTGTAGTCCCAGCTACTCGGGAAGCTGAGGCAGGAGAATCACTTGAACCCAGGAGATGGAGGTTGTAGTGAGCTGAGATCACACCACTGCACTCTAGCCTGGGCAACAGAGTGAGACTCTGTCTCAAAAAAAAAAAAAAAATTATGACCTTGAATCTCAGGTGAGCTTTACTGCTGCTGAACAATTAATAATTCTCTAATCCAGTCATTCTCCCACTCTCCATGAAAACTACAACACATTTTTTCTTTTCATATCCAAGTTCTGACGACTCCTTCCCCATCTTCACTGTCAGATGATGACTTTGTTTCTCATCTCACTGAGGAAATAGAAGGAATCAAATGAACTTGTTTTTGTTGTTGTTGTTGTTGTTGTTTTACCGGAGTTTTGCTCCTGTTGCCCAGGCTGGAGTGCAATGGCGTGATCTTAGCTCACTGCAACCTCCACCTCCCAAGTTCAAGCGATTCTCCTGCCTTGGCCTCCCGAGTAGCTAGGAGTACAGGCATGCGCCACCACGCCCAGCTAATTTTTTTGTTTGTTTTTTCAGTAGAGACAGGGTGTCTCCATATTGGTCAGGCTGGTCTTGAACTCCCGACCTCAGGTGATCCGCCCTCCTCATCCTCCCACAGTGCTGGGATTACAGGTGTGAGCCACTGTGCCCAGCCCAAAAAAACTTTTACAAGCTCCTACCACTGTGTCTACCCACCTAGTTGTGACTGGGACCAAATCATCTACTGACCCTACTGAAATTAGTAATGAATTATCCCTGCTCCCATTAAAAGCTGACTCCTCCCATGTGAAGTAGACCCCATTCCTTCTCACCTACTACATTAGGGTGAATGGTGGTCCCTCAAAATGTATTTCAGGTCCTAATATCCAGAACCTATGAATGTGGCCTTATTTGGGGAAAGGGACTTTGCAGATGTCATTAAGTTCTTTTCGTTGTTTTTTTGAGATGAAGTCTCACTGTGTCACCCAAGCTGGAATGCAGTGGCACGATCTTGGTTCACTGCAACCTCTGCCTCCCAGGTTCAAGCGATTCTCCTGCCTCAGCCTCCAGAGTAGCTGGAATTACAGGTGCCCACCACCATGACTGGCTAATTTTTGTATTTTTAGTAGTAGAGATGGGGTTTCACCATGTTGGCCAGTCTAGTCTCAAACTCCTGACCTCAGGTGACTTGCCCACCTTAGCCTCCAAAGTGCTGAGATTACAGGTGTGAGCCAACACACCTGTCATTAAGTTAATGATCTTGAGATGAGATCATCCTAGGTTACCTGGGGAGGCCCTAACTCCAATGACAGTCTCTTAATAAGAGAAAAGCAGAAGGAGATTTAAGACAGACAGAATAGTAGAAGGTACACAGAGGAGAAGACTATGTGAAGGCAGAAAAGAGAGAGATGCGGCCACAAGCCAAGGAATGCCAGCAGCTGCCAGAAAGCCAGAAGAGGCAAGGAACAAATTTTCCCCTAGAGCTCCCAGCGGGAGTGCATCTCTGCCAACATCTCAAGTTCAGATTTCTGGCTTCTAGAATTCTGAGAGAGTAAGTTTTTGTTGTTTTAAGCCACCAAATTTGTGGCAATCTGTTATAGTGACCCTAGGAAACTAATACACCTGCTTGGGTATATCATTACAATTGTTCTCCCCTCCCTCCTCCATCATCAATTTTTTTCCTCTCTACTGGGGCATTCTCACCAGCATACAAACACAGTTATTTCTTCTGTCTTTTTTTTTTTTTTTTTTTTGAGATGGAGTCTCACTCTGTCATGCAGGCTGGAATGTAGCAGCATGACACTGCAACCTCCACCTCCTGGGTTCAAGTGGTTCGCCTGCCTCAGCCTCCCGAGTAGTTGGTGCCTGCCACCACACCAGGCAACTTTTTGTATTTTTTGGTAGAGATGGGGTTTCACTGTGTTGGCCAGGCTGGTCTTGAACTTCCGACCTCAAGTGATCCACCAGCCTCGGCCTCCCAAAGTGCTCGGATTGCAGCCTTGAGCCACCGTGCCTGGCCTATATTTCTTCCATCTTGAATAGAAGAAAAAAACTCTCTTGACTTTACTTCCACCTCCAGATGCCACCCTGTTTTTTGTCATCCTTCATAACAAAGGTATTTGAAAGAGTTGCGTATTGTCATTGTCTCGATTCTTGTCCATTTTTTCCTGAAACCCCTTACACTCAGACTACTCCACCCAGACAGCCTATTACAAGGTCACCATTGACCTCCACATTGCTACATTGAGGGTCCATTTTCAGTTCTGCTTTTACTTGACCTCTCAGCCACATTTGACACAACTGTTGTCATCTTTCTTCTTGAAACACCTTCTATACTTGGATTCTAGGAAACTGCAGTCTATACTCACTCCTTAGTGATCTCATCTAATCTCAAGGCTTTAAACACCATCTACACATAGATAACTCCAAGTTTATACTTCCAGCCCAGACTTTTCCCCTAAACTCCAGACTCATGTAAACAAACTTCCTACTTGACACTGGCATTTGGATGCCTAATAGGCATCTCAACCTTATTATGCCCAAAACTGAACTGCTGGACTTCTACCAAATTCTACTATTCCAGTTTCCTAGATTTCAATTGTCCAGACAAAAACCTTATATTTATCTCTGACTTCTCCCTTTTTTTTTCGCCCCACATCCAATCTATCAGGAAAACCTGTTGGTTCTACCTTCAAAATATAATCCAGAACTTACTTCTTACCACCTTCACTGCCTCCATCCTGGTCCAAACCACCATCATTTCTCATACATTCCTGCAAGAACCTCCTAAATTCTTACTTGTTCACTCTGCCCCTGCCCTACCTCAGTCCGTTTTTCAATACAGGAGCCAATTATCTTGTAAAAGTGAGTCACATCGTGACTCTCCTCTGTTCGAAACCCTCCAATTGTTCCCTATTCCTCCCAGAATATAAGCAAAAGTCTTTACAGGGCCAGGCGTGGTGGTGCACACCTGTAATTCCAGCTACTCGGGAGGCTGCTTGAGCTCGGGAGGTTGAGGCTGCATTGAACCGTGTTTGTTACACTGCACTCCAGCCTGGGCAACAGAGTGAAACCCTGTCTCAAGAAAAAAAAAAAGTCTTTATCATGGCCCTCAAGACCTACACTGTCTACTCCCCTCATCTCACTGACTTCATTTTCCTCTTCTCTGCAACTCACTAACTTCACAAGAACAATAGTCTCTTTACTGTTCCTTGAACATGCCAGAGACACTGTCACTCAGAACTTTTGCACTGGCCGTTTCCTTTGCCTGGAATGCTCTTCCTCCGCTTATCCTTATGGCTCTTCTCCTTGTCTCAGTAAGACTTAGTTTTTTTAAGACAGGGCTCTTGCTCTGTCACCCAGGCTGGAATGTAGTGGGACGATCATAGCTCTCTGCAGCCTCAAACTCCTGCACTCAAGCAATTCTCCCGCCTCAATCTCCTGAGTAGCTGAGACTATAGGTGCACATCATCGTTCTGGCTAATTTTTTATTTTCATTTTTGTAGAGACAGGGTCTCTCGCTATATTGCCTAGGATGGTCTGAAACTCCTGGCCTCAAGTGATCCTCCCTTCTGGCCCCCCAAAGTGCTGGGATGATAGGCATGAGCCATGTGGCTCACCAATGAGACCTCCTTGAAGCATCTCGTTAATACTGCCACTTATTTTCCCCTGGCACTCTCAATGCCCCTTACCCTGCTCTGTCTTTTTAAACATTTAGCACATTTTAATATATTATTTATTTTATTAAACCCTCTTAATTCACAAGGTAGTCTTATTTTCAGATGTATTCTCAGCACAACGTCTAGTACATAGTAGTTGCTCAATAAATATTTGTTGATTGGATCAAACCTTCAGGTTCTAACCAAAGATCCATATGACTTGGAGTATATTCATTGATTAATATTGTATTGTTTTGTTGGGTGTGGAGAGTGTTGTAATTCTCATTTCTCATATCAAGGTTAAAAGATCTTGAGAATATGTCCTGAACCTCCTTAACTTCCCTTTCACAACACATTATAAAGTGACCACCTATCAAAACCTTGCTAGATCCTATTTGTATTCAAGTTATACAATAATATTCTTGGGATAATGAGTATCCTATATTACTTTCTGATTATGATATGTTGACCCCAGCTAAATCTCAGGCTTTTATTGACTTTGAGCTCATCTAATCGTCTTCCTAAGCTAAAGAGTATTTTTCTTTATTCTTTTTTTTTTTTTTTTTTTTGAGACTGGGTCTTGCCCTGTCATCCAAGTTGGTATGCAGAAGCACAATCATAGTCCACTGTAACCTAAAACACCTGGACTCAAGCAGTCCTCCCACTTGAACCTCCTGAGTAACTGGGACTACAGGTGTGCGCCACCACATCTGGCTAATTAAAATAAATTTTTGTAGAGACGGGGGTCTCACTATGTTGTCCAAGCTGGTCTTGAACTCTTGGACCCAAGGGATCCTCCCACCTTGGCCTCCCAAAGTGTTGGGATTACAGGCATGAGCCACCATGCTCAGCCCCAAGCTAAAGAGAATTAGTCACAGTTTATCCTCATGGAAAAATACCTCTGCTATTTTAATTCTTTAGTTGCTCTTATTTAAATCTTTCCAAATTTGTATGCCTTTCTGAGTTTTTGGTAACTGATATTTTAAGTGTAGCAACATGCTTCTAGCTCTCTCTTTCCATGTTTTGTTTTGTTTTCCCCTGAGCAGTCTTGACCCAAGCCCAGGGTCCATGAAAGTTCAAGGGTGGGCATCAGGGAGTATATTTGTTAGGGTGGACAAAACTGAAATAAAAAATGAGTAAACCTGCCGGGCGCAGTGGCTCACACCTGTAATCCCAGCTCTTTGGGAGGAAGAGGCGGGTGGATCACTTGAGGCCAGGAGTTCAAGACCAGCCTGGGCAACATGGTGAAACCCAGTCTGCACTAAAAATACAACAATTAGCCAGGTGCAGCGGTGAGCCCCTGTAATCCCAGTTATTCAGGAGACTGAAGCATAAGAATTGCTTGAACCTGAGAGGCAGAGGTTGCTGGGAGGCAGAAGTTGCAGTGAGCCAACATGTGACACCGCACTCCGGCTTGGGTGACAGAGTAAGACTCTGTCTTAAAAAATAAATAAATAAATGAAACCTAAAATGTCATGCCACAACACAGCAGCGTTGTTTGTTTGTTTGTTTGTTTGTTGAGACAGAGTCTCAGTCTGTTGCCCAGGCTGGACTGCAATGGTGCCATCTTGGCTCACTGCAACCTCTGCCTCCAGGGTTCAAGTGATTCTCCTGCCTCAGCCTCCCGAGTAGCTGGGATTACAGGCACCCACCACCAAGCCCAGCTAATTTTTGTATTTTTAGTAGAGATGGGGTTTCACCAGGTTGGCCAGGCTGGTCTTGAACTCCTGACATCAGGTGATCCACCCGTCTCGGCATCCCAAAGTGTTGGGATTACAGGTGTGAGCCACCACGCCTGGCTGTTTTTGTTTGTTTGTTTGTTTGTTTGTTTTTAACTCAAATAACAGTCCAGAGTGACCCTAGGTTGGAGGAGGAGCTCTGTTCCACGTACTCATTCAAGGACTTGGGTAAATCACAGTTGTGCTGTCTTAGGCCACTCTGGTATGGTCATCCTAATTAGGGGATGAAGGAGAGAGCATGGCAGAGTGTATGTGAGAGGTTTGACGAGCCAGGATTGACAGGGGTACACTTCATTTCTGCTCAGATTTCAATGGCTAGAGGTATTAGTCACATGGCCACACTTAACCAGAAGGGAAGCTGGGATATGTAGTCTAGCTGAGCAACCAAGGAGAAAGGGAGAATAGATTTTGGTACTCAGCTAGCGTTTTCTACCATAGGGGGTCTGAGACATGGGCAAACACACACACACACACTCACTGTGTGTGTGTGTGTGTGTGTATATATATATATATATATATATTTTTTTTTTTTTTTTTTTTGAGATGGAGTCTTACTCTGTCGCCCAGGCTGGTGTGCAGTGGCGCAATCTCGGCTCACTGCAACTTCTGCCTCCGGGTTCAAGCAATTCTCATGCCTCAGCCTCCTGAGCAGCTGGGATTACAGGCGTCTGCCACCACACCCAGCTAATTTTTTGTATTTTTAGTAGAGATGGGGTTTCACTATGTTGGTCAGTCTGGCTCGAACTCCTGACCTCAGGTGATCCACCCGCCTCAGCCTCCCAAAGTATTGGGATGACAGGCGTAAGCCACCGCACCTGGCCAAAATATCTATTTTTATTCAATTTATTTTATGTTATTCTGAAAATGTTTTGTAATGAAAACTGCTTTATCAGTTCAAATTGCAAGATTATGGTTTTAACTCACTTTACGTGTCACTAGGAAGCATGAGATTTTATGATTGGCCCAGCTGGCTCATGGCTGTTGGGACTAAAGTTGAGGGCCTGTTACCAAGAGAAGATGCCACTACATATGGTCAGGCAAGTTACAAGCATTATCATACCATGTTATGACATCTGAAATAATTACTTGATAAGAAGTAGGAAAAATCTATTGTGGAGGACAGTGCTGGAACTCTGCCCATATCCCCCACAGCCTTACAGCTGTAGTGGAGCCAGCACCAGCTGCCAGCATGCTGTCCTAATCCTCTGGCCACTGAAGCCTGCTCTGCTTAATGCAGTGGGCTGGAAGTTATGGGGAATTGAAGATCTTCCAGAAGTCCCTGTTCCTTTGTCCCTTCGGGCAGTGCATATTCTCTGCTGGCTCCCAGACTTCCTTCATGTGATTAGGCTCCAGTTATTTTTGCTTGATACAGCACCCTTCATCAGCAGCTACCTTCCTTTCCTGTCTCAATTCTCTATCCCCTGCCGGTGTTTCCTGGGATCACTTCCAGATAAATTGCATATCTCAGGAGCTACTTTAGGGGGAACCCAAACTAAGACACTTCTCTTACTGTTACTGCTTTGCATTTGGTCAGAGTTTAGCACAAGGCCTATATGTTGGCAACTGTCCAAGTAAAGCACAGATCATCCAAGGAAACTTCTTAGACACTGTGATGATGCCACATTGGGCGATGAGGTGAGGAGTGGCAGGGTCAGCTGTTTCTGTGCTGCAAGGACTGTGAGAAGAAAACAAAAGTAACAACCATGCACTGCTCAGCACTAGCTAGTAGAATGTTTTCCTCCTGGTGTTACTGAATTTAACACATTTAACAAAATCATGCAGTTGACACGTATGAATAGATTCCTGTTGCTCTGACTGGGCCTTAGATATAAATAACCCCCAAAGAAACGACCTCCAAGTAGATTTTAAGAACTTGGCAAAGATGAAGCTAACTTAGCTGAGGGAAAGTATCAGGGAGAATATATTTATTCTTCCAAAACTCATGCCACATAGACCAATTAAATTGAGGACTCAGCATCAGCAGTCTCTTAAAGGAAGGTAGCAGGCTTGTCAGTTTAATTGACAAAGAAGGACTTTCAGGAATACTAACGAGGAGTGTCTATGCCTTTCATTTTATTTGAATCACTGAATGTAACAGGACACAAAAACGACCCCATCCCACGTGGGATGGTTTTTGCAACAGAAGCACAAAGTGGTTTTTGCAACAGAAGCACAAAGCCAAGACCAAAGTGCAGGAACATCTGTGGCTGATCATCTTGGACACTGCTGCAGAGAGGGTGGGTATTTCTCTTGACAAGAACTCAAACTTGTGTTTGCTTCCATTTAGAAGCCTTGTCCAAAGCATCCTTCAAGGTTGCACATCCCAGTGGCAAACAGAAGAAATAACACACAATTTGAAGAAACTTGATGAAGTCATTGTTTCCTTTACCACCCTCCTTCCATTTCAAAACTCTGTTGCATACAGCACATTTTATTGGTTCTTTTTCTGCCCATCTCAACTGTTTTGAAAGTTTTACAACGTGTTTCTATTTCTTTAATATATTTATTTTTAAATGTCTAACAATTTTATATTTATCAAAATATAACATTAATTTTTTTCTTGCATCAGCCTACATCATGCTTTGAGATGTTAATCTTACTTGAGAATACACAGTAGGGGCCAGGTGTGGTGGCTCACACCTATAATCCCAACACTCTGGGAGGCCAAGGGGGAAGGATCACTTGAGTCCAGGAGTTCAAGACCAGCCTGCCTGTGCAACATAGGGAGACCCCCTGTCTCTACAAATAATAATAATAAATTAGCTGGGCATGGTGGTGCATGCCTGTGGTCCCAGCTACTCAGGAGGGTTAGGCAGGTGGGAGGTCAGGGCTGCAGTGAGTAGTGATCGTGGCACTGCACTCCGGCTTGGGTGACAGAGTGAGACCCTGTCTCAAAAACAAACAAAAGGCCAGGCGCAGTGGCTCACACCTGTAATCCCAGCACTTTGGGAGGCCAAGGTGGGCGGATCACCTGAGATCGGGAGTTCGAGACTAGCCTGACCAACATGGAGAAACCCCATCTCTACTAAAATCACAACAACAACAAAACTACAACATTAGCCAGGTGTGGTGGCACATGCCTGTAATCCCAGCCACTCAGGAGGCTGAGGCAGGAGAATCGCTTGAACCCAGAAGGCCGAGGTTGCAATAAGTTGAGATCACAGCACTGCACTGCAGCCTGGGCAACAAGAGGGAAACTCCATCTTAAAAAAAAAAAAAATAATAGACCGGCACGGTGGCTCACGCCTGTAATTCTAGCACTTTAGGAAGCCGAGGTGGGCAAATCATGAGGTCAGGAGTTTGAGACCAACCTGGCCAACATGGTAAAACCCTGTCTCTACTAAAAATACAAAAAAAAAAAAAAAAAAAAAGCCGGGCGTGGAGGCGGGCGCCTGTAATCCCAGCTACTCGGGAGGCTGAGGCAGGAGAATCGCTTGCACTTGGGAGGCAGAGGTTGCAGTGAGCCGAGATAGCACCACTGCACTCCAGCCCGGGTGACAGTGCGAGACCCTGTCTCAGAATAATAATAGGGTGGGGCACGGTGGCTCACACCTGTAATCCCAGCACTTTGGGAGGCCGAGGTGGGCAGATCACAAGGTCAAGAGATGGAGACCATCCTGGTCAACATGGTGAAACCCGTCTCTACTAAAAATATGAAAATTAGCCGGGCGTGGTGGCATGCGCCTGTAGTCCCAGCTACTCAGGAGGCTGAGACAGGAGAATTACTTGAACTCGGGAGACAGGTTGTAATGAGCCAAGATCATGCCACTGCACTCCAGCTTGGGTGACCAAGTGAGACTCTGTCTCAAAATAATAATAATAATAATAATAGTCCAAATAAAGAGGCTAAAAGACCACATGCAAAACACAGTGATGCAAGATGAACCTGGAGTATCTTGTAGTGCCAGGAAGTAAAGAAATACTGAAACAAAAACTAACCGCACAATCATGGGGTTTATGTCAAAGGGGCACAGGAGTCAACTGAAAAAGTTTCCAGTGGCTAAAGCTGGAAAAATTTGAGCAGTAGTATTGGATTATAACTCAAAGTACAAAATAAATATCCATGAATCCATGTTGACACAAATACATAAATGAATAAATACATGGGGAAGAAGAAAAAAATCTCCCATACAGAAGAATTCCAAATAAAGTATGCAGAACTGCACTTCCAACAGATGGGGCATAACTCCCACTCTGTCTGTGTGGGCTGTGCTTAGTGACTTCCTTCAAAAGAGTGCAGAATGGCTTGGGCATCGTGGCTCGTGCCTGTAATCCCAGCACTTTGGGAGGCCAAGGTGGGCAGATCACCTGAGGTCAGGCATTCGAGACCAGCCTGGCCAACATCGCAAAACCCTGTCTCTACTAAAAATACAAAAATTAGCCAGGTGTGGTGGTGCACGCCTGTAGTCCCAGCTACTCGGGAGGCTGAGGCAGAAGACAAGAGAATCGCTTGAACCCGGGAGACAAAGGTTGCAGTGAGCTGGGATCATGCCACTGCACTCCAGAGTGAGACTCTGTCTCAAAAAAAAAAAAAAAAAAAAAAAAAAGGGTACCTTCACAGTGGAGACAGCTGACAAACACTACCTCAGGCAGTGAGGTGATCGAAATTGACTCAACAGTAACAAGTCATGCCGATAGTATGTTCCCTTAGTAGTATGTGATGGGAATGGCACTTTATCTCCATGCTCCTCCTCCCCAAAACCAATAGCCCCAGTCTGATTATGAGAAAAAAATCAGACAAATTCCAATTAAGTGACAATCTACAAATACCTGATCAGTAATACTCGAAATGGAAAGGTCATCAGAAACTACGGAAGTATGAAAGACTGTCACAGGCAGAACCCAAAGAGACAAGATGATTAAATGTAATGGGGTATCCTGGAGGGGATCCTGAAACAGCAAAAGGACATTCAGTTAACAACTAAGTAAATATGAACAAAAAGAGGACTATCATTAGTAACAAGCATCAGTATATGTTCATTAATTATGACAAATGTACCATACTAATGTAAGAGGTTAATAATAGGGGAAACTGGGTGTGGGGCATATGGAGACAATTTGTATTATCTTTATAATTTTTCTGTGAATCTAAAATTATTCGAATATAAAAGGTTTATTTCAAAAATAGTGATACACATTGGAACCAGTATGATTTAAAGTTTAAATAATTTGGCCAGGCATGGTGGCTCACACCTATAATCCCAGCACTTTGGGAGGTCAAGGCGGATGGATCACTTGAGGTCAGAGGTTTGAGACCAGCCTGACCAACATGGTGAAACTGTGTCTCTACTAAAAACATAAAAATTAGCCAGGCATGGTGGTGCGTGCCTGTAGTACCAGCTGCTCAGGAGGCAGAGGTGAGAGAATCACCTGAACCTGGGAGGCAGAGGTTGCAGTGAGCCACAATCACGCCATTGCACTCCAGCCTAGGTGACAGAATGAGACTCCATCTCAAAAAAATAAATAAATAAAGTTTAAACAATTTGTTCCTCATAGTGTAGTGGTTAAATATTTTTAACAGAAAAAGATAGTTTAAATAATTTGTAATATAATTTAGATATTTAATGAATTGGTTACTAAAGAAATATTTAAGTATAAAAAGTAAATATAATTTAAAGTTAAAATATACTATTTCTACAAAATCTGGGAAGTCATCAGAGAAGGAAGAAGATGGAGAAACAAAATAAACTGAGAGGTTTCAGCCAGGCATGGAGGCTCATGCTTGCAATCCCGCACTTTGGGAGGCCAAGGCAGACAGATCACTTGTGGCCAGGAGTTTGAGACCGGCCTGGGCAACATGGCAAAACCCTGTCTCTACCAAAAATACAAAAATTAGCCAGGTGTGGGGGCGCATACCTATAGTCCCAGCTACTCGGGAGGCCGAGATGGGAGGATTGATTGAGGCCTGGAGGTCGAGGCTACAGTGAGCTATGATTGTGCCTGTGAACTCTAGCCTCGGTAACAGAGCGAGAACCTCTATAACTAACTAACTAACTAACTAACTAAGTAACTAACTAACTAACTAACTAAATAAATGTAGGTTTCATCCTGTGTATAGTTTTTATGGAGAAAAATAATTTTTTTAGATGTTAGGTGTTAACTGAAATCGTAATAGGACACCTAAATCAATAGAGGAGAAACTGATAAAGCATAATATAGTCAAAACATGAAATATGACAAGAATAAGGCCAATGAGTTATCAATGGTTATAGTAAATATTAAAAGGTTAAATTCTCCTTTAGAAAGAGAAGGCTTGAGGCCAGGCGCGGTGGCTCACATCTGTAATCCCAGCATTTTGGGAGGCCGAGGCAGGCGGATCACGAGGTCAGGAGATTGAGACCATCCTGGCTAACACAGTGAAACCCCATCTCTACCAAAAATACAAAACAATTAGCCAGGAGTGGTGGCGGGTGCCTGTAGTCCCAGCTATTTGGGAGGTTGAGGCAGGAGAATGGCATGAACCCAGGAGGTGGAGCTTGCAGTGAGTGGAGATCGCACCACTGTACTCCAGCCTGGGTGACAGAGCGAAACTCCGAAACTCCATCTCAAAAAATAAATAAATAAATAAATAAATAAAATAAAGAAAGAGAAGGCTTCGCTGGGCACTGTGGCACATGCCTGTAATCCCAGCAGTCTGGCAGCCTGAGGTGCATGGATCTCTTGGGCTCAGGAGTTCAAGACCGGCCTAAACAACATGGTGAGACCCTCATCTCTACAAAAAATACAAAAGTGAGCCAGGCGTTGTGGCAATTGCCTGTGGTCCCGGCCACTCAGGAGCCTGAGGTGGAAGAATTGCTCGAGCCCAGGCATTAGAAGCTGCAGGTGAGCTGTGATCATGCCACTCCAGCCACTCTGGGTGACAGAGTGAGACCCTTTCTCAAAATTAAAAAAGAGAGAGAAATAGAGAGAGAGAGAGAGAGAGAGAAGGCTCTCAGAGTGGGTGGGTGGGGGAGTTAAGAAAGAAAATCTAGCTCCATCGAATTTTTTTTTTTTTTTTTTTTTTGAGACAGAGTCTTGCTCTGTCGCCCGGGCTGGAGTGCAGTGGCGTGATATTGGCTCTCTGCAGCCTCAGCCTCCCAGGCTTAAGCAATTCTCTGCCTCAGCCTCCCAAGTAGCTGGGATTACAGGCGTCTGCCACCATCCCCAGCTAATTTTTTTGTATTTTTAGTAGAGACGGGGTTTCACCATCTTGGCCAGGCTGGTCTTGAGCTCCTGCCCTTAGGTCATCCACCTGCCTTGGCCTCCCAAAGTGCTGGGATTACAGGCATGAGCCACTGCGCCTGGCCATTCCATAGAATTAATTGACAAAAACACATGAGAAAGAACGTGATTTTTGGAAATTTGAAAATAGCGGGAAGGGCAAAAATATAACAAAAGAATGCACAGTAAATAAAGGCAAAAAAGAAAAAGAAAGCATAGGTGACTTTATTACTTAAGCATGGTATCCTTAACATCTCTATTCTTGTGTTTCTCAGTCAGCTCACACACAACCTGGGTCCTCATCAGGCCTGATTGCAGTTCATTCCACCCTTTTCCCCAGTAAATCTGAGGATTTTGAAATATGTTTACATTTTCCGAAAATCCATTCCCTTATTCTTGTCCCCTCTTGCCCCAGGCCACTAAATGACTCATTGCAGGTCTCTTGCCTCTGCACATCTTTTCAATCTATGCCACTTCGAGGCCCCACTGTCTACCCAAGCACAGCTAATATCAGTCTGTCACGTTTAATTAGAATTGACCAAGACCTGAGGATAGTAATTACAAGTTAACCAGATGGAAAGACTCGATGTTGTGATATGTCATTTACCCCCAAATTAATCAGTGAATTTTATGTAATTCCAACCAAATGAAAAAGAAATTGTATTTTAGGAAATGACAATGTATTCTAAAACTGCTATGGAAGAATGCAGACATACGAATACCTAAGACTATTTTAAAAAATCAATTGGTACCACTCCTGACCAGAAAGTAAAATGTAACATAAAGTCACAGTAATCAAGGGATTATTTCTGTCATAGGAATAGACAAATACATCCATTACACAGAACTGATAGTTGAAAACAGAATAATATACCTGTGAGAATTTAGTTTTATATCTAGCAGGACACTATTTTCTCTCCCTCTTAGCAGTCCAGATTCTTTGGGTTCCTGAATAATTCAAATAGAAACTGTTTTACTGGAAGAAAACCTTAAGAAGTTGTATTAATCATATGGTGTCTACTGTAACATGGATTCTGGGGAAAATCCTGAGAAGCATGTAGTCCACAGAAAATACTTTCAAAAAGATTCTCTGTGTTCCTTTTTTTTCCTTTTGGTTGGGGGTGTGGGAACAGTCTTGCTCTGTCTCCCAGACTTGAATGCCATGGTGAGATCTCTGCTCACTGCAGCCATGCCTCCTGGATTCAAGCGATTCTCGTGCCTCAGCCATCCGAATAGCAAAGACTAAAGATGAGCGCCACCACACCCAGCTAATTTTTGTATTTTTAGTAGAGATGGAGTTTAATCATGTTGGCTGGGCTGGTCTTAAACTCCTGGCCCCAAGTAATCCGCCTGCCTTGGCTTCCCAAAGTGAGTGAGCCACTGTGCCTGACCTTCTTCCTTTTTTTAATTGGCAGAGTCTTGCTCTGTTGCTCAGGCTAAAGTGCAGTGGCCTAATCTCAGCTCACTCCAACTTCTGCCTCCTGGGCTCAACCTCCCACCTCAGCCTCTGAGTAGCTGGGACTGCAGGTGTGTGCCACCATGCCTGGCTAATTTTTGTATTTTTAGTAGAGATGGGGTTTTCCCATGTTGCCTAGGCTGCTCTCGAACTGGTGAACTCAAGGGATCTGCCTGCCTCAACCTCCCAAAGTACTAGGATAACAGGCATGAGCCACCGTGCCCAGCCTTCTTCCTCTTTTTAAAGAAATGATCCTGATCTCGTATCTGTAGGGTCCTTATCTCATCCTTTGATTTTCCAAGATTAACACCAACACCAATACATTCGGCAGTTTTTTAAAAACCTTTTTACTATGAAAAAAATTTCAAACTTAAAAACAGAATCACAGTCAAGCATGGTGGCTCACACCTGTAATCCCAGCATTTTGGGAGGCTGAGGTGGGAGGACTGCTTGAGGCCAGGAGTTCAAGACCAACTTGGTCAACATGGCAAGACCCCCATCTCTACAAAAAAAAGAAAAAGAAAAAAAAGAAAGAAGAAAAAAGAAAGAGAAGAAAGCAAGAAAGCAAGCAAGCAAGCAAGAAAGAGCAAACAAACAAATTAACCAGGCATGATGGTGCACACAGTCGCAGCTCCTCCAGGAGACTGAATAGAAGAATTCCTTGAACCCGGGGCTTGGAGGAGTGCAGAGATCATGCCACTGCACTAGCACTACAGCCTGGGCAACAGACCAAGACCTCCATCTCAGGAGAAAAAATATATATATACACACACACACACACACACACACACGTGTATATATGTTTGTATATTATATATACATTACATATAATACATATATTATGTATATATTTAATATATACATTACATATAATACTTCTATACATTATATATTTATGCATTCGTATATAATATATAATATAATTTATATATTATATAAATTATTGTATTAAATTAAATGTAAATATATATTATATATAATTACATAGCTAGACACGGTGGTCTGTGCCTGTAGTTCCAGTTACTCAGAAGGCTAAAGCAGGAGGATTGCTTGAGCTCAGGCGTTCCAGGCTGTAGTCGCTTTGATTGTGCTTGTGAATAGCCACTGCACTCTACCCTGGGCAATGTAACAAGACCTCTTCTCTAAATTTCTTAAAAAAAGGGCCGGATGTGGTGGCTCACACCTGTAATCCCAGCACTTTGGGAGGCTGAGGCAGGTGAACCACCTGAGGTCGGGAGTTCAAGACCAGTCTGACCAATATGGAGAAATCCTGTCTCTACTAAAAATACAAAATTAGCCGGGCGTGGTGGTGCGCGTCTGTAATCCCAGCTACTCAGGAGGCTGAGGCAGGAGAATCGCCTGCACCGGGGAGGCAGAGGTTGTAGTGAGCCGAGATCGCCCCATTGCACTCCAGCCTGGGCAACAAGAGCGAAACTCCCTTTCGGGAAAAAAAAAAAAAACTCTGGGTGCAGTAGCTCACATCTACAATCCCAACACTTTGGGGGCAAGGTGGGAGAATCACCTGAATCTAGGAGTTCTAGACCAGCCTAGGCAACATGGGGAAACTTCGTCGCTACAAAGAATACAAAAAAAAAAAAAAAAAAAATTAGCCAGGTTTGGTAGCATAGCCTGTAGTCCCAGCTACCCAGATACCCAGAGGCTGAGGTGGGAGGATCACCTGACCCTGGGAGGTCACACCACTGCACTCTTAGCCTGGGTGACAGAGTGAGACTCCCTCAAAAACCAAAAACAAATTATATAAGGAGCCCTCATGTATTCATCACTAGCTTCAAGAACTATCAACACAAAGTCAGTCTATCTCTTTTTTTTTTTTTTTTTTTTTTTTGAGACGGAGTCTCTCTCTGGCGCCCAGGCTGGAGTGCAGTGGCGCGATCTCGGCTCACTGCAAGCTCCGCCTCCCGGGTTCACACCATTCTGCTGCCTCAGCCTCCCGAGTAGCTGGGACTACAGGCGCCCGCCACCTCGCCTGGCTAGTTTTTTGTATTTTTTAGTAGAGACGGGGTTTCACCGTGTTAGCCAGGATGGTCTCGATCTCCTAACCTCGTGATCCGCCCGCCTCGGCCTCCCAAAGTGCTGGGATTACAGGCGTGAGCCACCGCGCCCGGCAAGTCAGTCTATCTCAATCCTCACTCAATTCCCTCATCGCTTGAATTGTTTCGAAGTAAATCCCAATGCCAGACATCATATCATTTTATTCATAAATATTTCAGTGCAGCCGGGCGCGGTGGCGCATGCCTATAATCCCAGCTACTTGGGAGGCTGAGGCAGGAGAATCACTTGAACCTGGGAGGGGGAGATGGCAGTGAGCCAAGATCATGCCATGGTGCTCCAGCCTGGGCAATAGAGTGAGACTTTGCTTCCAAAAATAAATAAATAAATAACATAAATATTTCAATGTGTATCTCTAAAAGGTAAGAAGACTTTTATGACAAGTTACTGAAAATGTACATACTATTAATGAAACTGTGTTGACAAAACTCACCCTGACGTGGCTTTTTATCTTGACACGGCTTTTTTGTGGGGCTGGAGATCTTTCACAAATTTTTCAATTTCTTCTATGGATATTGTTTTATTTTGATGTCCTATCTATTTTTGTGTCCATTTTGTTAATTTGAATTTTGCTAAAAATAGATCCATTTCATCAAATTTTCTTTCTTTTTTTTTTTTTTTTTTTTTTGAGACGGAGTCTCGCTCTGTGGCCCAGGCTGGAGTGCAGTGGCCGGATCTCAGCTCACTGCAAGCTCCGCCTCCCGGGTTCACGCCATTCTCCGGCCTCAGCCTCCCGAGTAGCTGGGACTACAGGCGCCCGCCACCTCGCCCGGCTAGTTTTTTGTATTTCTTAATAGAGACGGGGTTTCACCGGGTTAGCCAGGATGGTCTCGATCTCCTAACCTCGTGATCCGCCCGTCTCGGCCTCCCAAAGTGCTGGGATTACAGGCTTGAGCCACCGCGCCCGGCCCCATTTCATCAAATTTTCTAATTTATTTTTATGAAATTACATGTAGCAAAAAAAAACAATTTAAGATTCAGCAAGTTAATGCCAAAGAAACCATTGATCATTCAGGAGGGGCATTGGAGGAACAAAGGTCACATGCAGATGAAAGGGGATGGATCCAGGGAACAAGCGGAGGGGTTGCCCTTAAATAGGAGCAGACCATCCATCGTATCCGTATCCGTATCAGAGGGAAGACAGTTTGTGTGTTCAGATGCATGTAAATGGATTGACTTAGTAATCCTGGGGAGAGTGGGGGAAGGGATGAGACTATCAGAGGTTAAAGGAGAGAGAAGTTGTGAAATAGCTCAGACCAGAAGAAAGTAAATTGTTTAAGAAAATGTGGAGGCGTGAGAAGCCATTTGCGAGCTGTGGGTTACAAATCTAAGGCAGGCCTAGGTCGGCGGGGCTGTGTGTTTTCCTCCGGCCACCATCTTCTGCTCCTATGTTGGCACAGAAGGGAGAAGAGGAGTTGAGTTTAACCAACATTGTGTTTGATCAGATGAGTTTAATGAGGAATGAGAAGGGGAGGGTAGTTTAGAGTATACAGAGGAGAGTGATTTTAGTGCTATGGGGAGGTGAAAACAAGAAGGGAGTGATGAACAGTGAAAAAAATCATTTGTGGTGTAGGTGAAAAAATAGCCATGGCATGAGAGAGTTGTAGGAGAAGCAGTGTCTTCAGTGAATGGCCAGTAGATTTCTCTCATGACAGACTGAGTCCAGAGGGCATGGCGGAAGGGAGACACAGCGGAAGGGTATGTGGGAGAGTGCTGTACAGACTGTTTCAGGTTAGGAATACAAGAGAGGAATAATGGCCCAGAGGCTTCCGTTTCTTGTGGATGTTAGTCCCTGCCTATGAATCGTGCTGCTAAACCTCAGACCTTCTGTTCATCCAGGAAAGTAGATTTGCTATTCAAAATCCCCTCACTGGAAGGATTTTCTTTCCTTTAGTCTTCAATGGCCATCTCTCTCTCTCTCTCTCTCTTTTTTTGAGACAGGATCTCACTGGGTCACCCAGGCTGAAGTGCACTGGTGTGATTGATCTCAGCTCACTGCAACCTCTACCTCCTGGACTCAAGTGATCCTCCCACCTCAGCCTCCCGAATAGCTGGGACTACAGGTGCAGGCTACCATGCCCGGCTAATTTTTCGTATTTTTTGTAGAGACGGGGTTTCATCATGTTGCCCAGGTTTTCTCTTTGTCTTCTGTGCTTGTAATGGTAACGCAGTACACTTCTGGTTGGTTCCAAGAAACATTGCAGAGCAAGTTACAAGCCAAGCTTAAATTTTTCTTCCTTTAGTCAAGTGGTCAAAGGGAACTCCCCATGAGGGAAAAGCTGTGGGTTAGGAAGGGGTGGATGTGCATCAAGAGTAGGCATGCTGGAAATGTAAACAACCTGCTTGGCAACTTACCAGTACCTGTAGGGCCTGCAATTAATGATGTGGTAACGTTGGGCTCACCCATCTTTATGGCTTGGTGGCTCTTTTAACTCAGTTCATGATAAGCAGCTCATATACCAAAGGCACTTGGTGAGTATGTTATCTACCAGGCCCCTCTAACAAGGCAAGCACTGTTTCTCAAGTTGAATATAGAAGCAGAGAGTAGAATGGTAGTTACTAGGAGCTGGGGTGCTGGAATGGGAGGTTGGTGACATAGCCAAAGGATACAAAATTTCAGTTAGGCAGGGGGAATAAGTTAAAAGATCTTTGTACAACATGGTAAGAATAGTTAATAACAATGTATTGTAGTCCCCCTCTTATCCACCAGGAATATGTTCCAAGACCCCCAGGGGATACTTGAAACTACAGATAGTACTGAACTCCATATATACTATGTTTTTGCCTATACATACATACCTATGAAAAGTTTAATTTTATAAATTAGGCACAGTAAGAGATTAACAACAATAATGAATAATAAAATAGAACAATTATAACAACAACAAAACTGTTTCTCAAAGGGAGTTACTTGATGAAGACAGCCTTCTCCATTCAAAATCACAGAGGCCACTCCTGTGATAGTGCCATCAGGGTAGGCCACAGGATCTACATGGATCTGATATGGACACCTAATTACCAGAGCCTCCACTGGAGTATGTGGACCAAATCACAGAGCTATTTGCTCATTAGTCTGGAAAAACAGGAGAATCTCTCTGGTTTGGGGACCTACGAACATTTGGCTTCCTTCCTTCCTTCCTTCCTTCCTTCCTTCCTTCCTTCCTTCCTCTCTCTCTCTCTCTTTCTTTCTCTCTCTCTCTCTTTCTCTCTCTCTTTCTTTCTTTCTTTCTTTCTTTCTTTCTTTCTTTCTTTCTTTCTTTCTTTCTTTCTTTCTTTCTTCTTTCTTTCTTGACAGAGTCTCGCTCTGTCGCCCAGACTGGAGTGCCGTGGCACAATCTCGGCTCACTGCAACCTCCACCTCCTGGGTTCAAGCAATTCTCCTGCCTCAGCCTCTGGACTATCTGGAATTACAGGTGCCCACCACCACGCTCAGCTAAATTTTTTTGTATTTTTCGTAGAGATGGGGTTTAATCATGTTGGTCAGGCTGGTCTTGAACTCCTGATCTCAAGTGATCCACCTGTCTCGGCCTCCCAAAGTGCTGGGATTACAAACATGAACCACCACACCCAGCCAAATTTGGCATTCTTTTCACATCAATTAGTAAATTCAGGGTAGCACCCAAATGTGGTATATGTTGTTTCACAAAAACAAAGAGGTCTACCAAACATTGTCCATTTTTCTTAGTGGTAGAAATGTAAGATGTGGCAATTTCTTCTTTGCTTCGAAGGGAATATCCCTATGTATATGAACCCGAGGGTAGTCAGAAAATTCAACCAGATAAAAAGTCTTCTGAATTTTATAGGATTTATTTCCTACCCTCAGAAAATAAGTATGCATATTATCAGGAACTCTAGGAGACCTGCAGCTTCCATCTTTCCTGATTCTGTCAGCATACTGGCCTCAATATAGTGAAGCCATGTGATGTTTTGCAGGATGATGAGATGGTCACTGTCTCTGTGGCCTCAACTATGGCACAGAGCCAGAGTGGACATAACTCTGTGCAAAATGTAAAAGTATACTACTTACGCTGTCAGGCAAAAGCAAATGCCCTCGTATGTTCTTGCATACAAAGATACAGAAAAATACATTTGCCAAATAACAAATTACATATCAGATGCTAGGAAGGTTGATTTACTCCAGTAAGAAAACCATGTCTGGCAGAGTGACTGCCATTTAAGTCACCAACTGATGAGCCTTATGGTAATCCATTGTCATTTTTCAAGAACTTTTGTCCTGGTCAATTTTGCCAATTAAATAGGAATGTGTGGTCTGGTGTGGTGGCTCGTGCCTGTAATCCCAGCACTTTGGGAGGTCAAGACAGGTGGATCACATGAGTGCAGGAGTTTAAGATCAGCCTGGGAAACATGAGGGAGCCCCACTTCTACAAAAAATACAAAAATTAGCTGGGTGTGGTGGCACATGCTTATAGTCCCAGCTGCTAGGAGGCTGAGGTAGAAGAATCGCTTGAACCCAGGAGGTTGAGGCTGGAGTGAGCCGTGATTATGCCACTGCACTCCAGCCTGAGTGACAGAGCGAGACCCTGTCTCAAAAAACTAAAAAATAAAGAAATAGGATGCTAGGAAAGTTGATTTACTCCAGTAAGAAGACCACTTCTAGAAGAGTGACTGTCATTTAAGTCACCAATTGAAGAACCCTATGGTAATCCATAAGGTCACTCTTATTACCCATGCCTCTTTCAACTTTTGATGGTGGGAAATCTCATGTGGATATAGTGTTTGCCATTTCAGTGGCTAGGAGTAGCTACAAAAGTGTTTACTCAGTCCTTTAAACCATGATACCCTTCATTTCACAAGTCAAGGAATACATATTGTGGAATTGTTGAATGTATATATTCCAAATCACACTCAGAGCTGGGGAAAAAAAAAAAATCCTAGAATATGTTTGGAGTTCTTCTGGGCCTACTGTGAGATGGCCATGGAGGAAACCCCATTAATCACTTAACACCCAAAGATTCTGCTCTGATCTATGGATCACACGGATTATGTGACTCCTGAAAGTACTGTTAATCAGGGGTCCCATAGTGCTCAATAGTGCCCTAGCAATCCAAATATTTCCCTTTTCCTGATGTACTGTTACTATGATCTATGGCTTCAAGTCTTGTTGGGAAATGCTAGGAAGAAGATCCACAGTAAGTTTCTGTATATGCCATTACCATATGTCTCTCATGAGCATTTGGACCTTCCTTTCATTCAAGGACTCTATATTCTGATATGTCTTAGGTCTGGCATGTGGGTGAGGAGCCATGATTCTCTATCATAATATCTCAAATTACGCCTTTGTTTTTCAGACCTGATTTTTTTTGATGGGTCATACAAATCAAATTGTACTACTATCTGTTTTAATAATTTGATTATTTTTGAGATGGAGTTTTGCTCTTGTTTCCCAGGCTGGAGCACAATGGCGCCATCTTGGCTCACCGCAACCTCCACCTCCCGGGTTCAAGCAGTTCTCCTCCCAAATAGCTGGGATTACAGGCATGTGCCACCAGGCTCAGCTAATTTTGTATTTTTAGTAGAGATGAAGTTCCTCCATGTTGGCCAGTCTGGTCTTGGACTCCCGACCTCAGGTGATCTGCCCACCCCGGCCTCCCAAAGTGCTGGGATTACAGGTGTGAGGCACTGCGCCTGGCCTTGATTTTTTTGTTTGTTTGTTTGTTTTTTTACAAATCTATTTAGTAATAGCAATTACATGATCAAATAGCCACTCTTAAACATGCCTGTGGGAGATAACATTCTTTTTATCTCTCCATCCCTGCTATTATGATAACAATGTGCATCTTGTTTTTCACAGTGAAAAACAAGTTATATGATCAGATCTCCCTGGATTTCACTGTTGTATGATCAGATCTCCCTGGGATTGCACCATTCCCATTGAAATGAGAAGGCCCATTCCAACTTAATATTTCCTACTTAAGAGATGCTTACACCTCTCTCCCAATATATTTTTCAAGACCCTGATAAAGGAAGAGTCTTCTAGTACATATCTAAAGGTAGTTAGGTCCTCTCCAAAGTCTCTGGAGCCCTTTCTCTATATTTATAGCTCTCAAAGTGTGGCCCAGGGAACCCTGGCCATGTTTGAGATCCTTTCAGGGGCGGTATGATCTCAAAACCGTTTTCATAGTACTATGATGTATTTGCTTTTCTTTTTCTTTGAGTAAAAAATTTACAATGTCTTGTAGAGATGGGGTCTTGCTGTGTTGTCCAAGCAGGTCTCAAAATCCCAGGCTCAAATGATCCTACCATCTCAGCCTCCCAAAGTGCTGGGATTTACAGGTATGAGCCACTGTGCCCAGCCTCATTATTTGCTTTTAACTCTTATTCTCTCATGAATGTACAGTGAAGTTTTCCAGAGACTACATGACATGTCATCTCAAGAGAGTGAATATAGAAGCAGATAGGAGAATCCAGCTCTTTCCTAAATATGCTACTCTGCTTACTGATTTTAAATTATTTTGGAAAATACAGTTTTTTAAAAATTAAATATGTAATTGAAGCTGGAGTCAGAGCAAGATGGCCAAATAGAAGCCTCCACCAATGTTCTCCTTGCAGGAACACCAAATTCCACAACCATCTACGCACGCGCGCACACACACACACACACACACACACCCCTTTATAAGAACCAAAAATCAGCTGACCAATCACAGTAATTGGTTTTAACTTCATACCATTGAAAGAGGCACTGAAAAGGATAGGAAAGACAGTCTTGAATTGCCAGTGCCATTCCTCTCCATCCCCTAGAAACTGTCAGGTGGCATGAAGAAAGAATCTGTGCACTTGGGGGAGGGAGGGCACAGTGATTGCGGGACTTTGCAGTGGAACTCAATGCTGCCAACACTGAGCAGAACTCAATCGATGATCATGGAGGGAGCATTTAGATAAGCCCTAGCCAGAGGAAAATTGCCCACTCCTGTAGTCAGAACTTGAGTTTCAGCAAGCCTTGCCACTGCGGGCTAAAGTGCTCTGGTATTCTAAAGAAACTTGAAAGGCAGTCTAGGCCACTAGGCCTGCAGCTCCTAGGCAAGTCCTACTGCTGTGCTAGGCTCAGAGCCAGAGGACTTGTGGGGGCACATGACCCAGTGACACACCAGCCATTGTGGCTAAGAGAGTGCTTGTGTCACCCCTCCCCTAACCCCAGACAGCACAGTCATGGGTCCAAAAGAGACCCTTTCCTTCCACTTGAGGAAAGGAAAGGGAAGAGTAAAGACCACTTTGTCTTGCAACATGGATACCATCATAGCCCGAGTACCATAGGGCACCAGGCAGCATCATGAGGCTCTCATTCCAAGCTCCCAGACAACATTTCTAAACCCATTCTGGGCCAGAAGGGAACCTGCTGCCTTGAAGGGAAGGACCCAGTCCTGGCAGGATTCATCACCTTCTGACTATAGAGCCCTTAGGCTCTGAATAATCAGCAGCAGTAACTAGAAAGTACTCACTGTGGACCTTGGGTGAGACTCTGAGACGTGCTGGCATTAGGTATGAACCAGCACATTCCCAGCTGTGGTGGCTACAAAGAGAGACTCCTTCTGCTTGAGAACAACAGAGGGAAGAGTAAAGGGGACTTTGACTTTGACTTGCAGCTTAGGTACCGGCTCAGCCACGGTCAGGTAGAGCAACCAGAGGGCACTCGGAGACCCTGATTCCAGGTCTGGGCTCTTAGACTGCATTTCTGGACCTACTCTGGGCCAAGGAAGAGAAAACCTCACTAAAAGGTGAGTCCCAGACCTGGCAGCATTCATCATAAGCTGCCTGAAGTGCCCTTGCAAGGGCCCTGAGTGAACATTAGCAATCTCCAGGTAATACTCCCCACAGGCCTATAGTGGTGGTGGATACAGAGAAAAACTCCTCTACCTAGGGAAAGGGGAGGGAAGAGTGGGAAGGACTTTGTCTTGTGGTTTGAGTGCCAGCTCAGACACAGTAGAATACAGCACCAGGTAGATTTCCAAGGTTCCTGACTCTAGGCTCTGGCTTCTGGATGACATCTCTGGACCCACCTGGGCTCTGGGGAAAATTCCCACCCTGATGAGAAGGACACAAGACTGGCTGGCTTCACCACATGCTGATTGTAGCGTCCTAGGGCCTTGAGTAAACATAGGCAATAGCCAGGAAGAGATTATACCAGGCCTTGGGCAAGACCCAGTGCTGTGATGGCTTCAGGTCTGACCCAGTACAGTCCAAGTGGTAGTGGCTACAGGGTTACTTGTGTCACCCTTCCTTCAGCTCTAGGCAACTCAGCACAGAAAGAGAGATTCCGTTTGTTTAGGACAAAGGGAGGAAAATAAGAGTTTCTACCCGGTAATCCAGAGAATTCTTCTGGATCTTACCCAAGTCCACCAAGGTAGTACCTCTATGAGTCTTCAACAACCACAGTGTTACGGAGTTTGGGATGTCTCCTAATGCAGGTACCATGACAATGACCAAAAACTTAGATCACAACACCCAACTCCCTTCAAATACCCAGAAAGCCTTCCCAAGAAGGATGGGTACAAACAAGCCCAGACTGTGAAGATTACAATAAATACCTAACTCTTCAATGCCCACACACTGATGAACATCCACAAGCATCAAGACTATCCAGGAAAACATGATCTCACCAAATGAACTAAGTAAGACACCAGGGACAAATCCCAGAGAGTCAGAGATATGAGACCTGTCAGACAGAGAGTTTAAAATAGCTGTTTTGAGGAAACTTAAAGAAATTCAAGATGGCCGGGCGCGGTGGCTCAAGCCTGTAATCCCAGCACTTTGGGAGGCCGAGACGGGCGGATCACGAGGTCAGGAGATCGAGACCATCCTGGCTAACACGGTGAAACCCCGTCTCTACTAAAAAATACAAAAAAAAAACTAGCCGGGCGAAGTGGCGGGCGCCTGTGGTCCCAGCTACTCGGGAGGCTGAGGCAGGAGAATGGCGTGAACCCGGGAGGCGGAGCTTGCAGTGAGCTGAGATCCGGCCACCGCACTCCAGCCTGGGCGACAGAGCCAGACTCAGTCTCAAAAAAAAAAAAAAAAAAAAAAAGAAATTCAAGATAACACAGATAAATATATTCAGAATTCCATCAGATAAACTTAACAGAGACACTGAAATAATTTTTTAAAATAATTTCAATTTCACACCAGGCAGAAATTCTGGAATGGAAAAAATGCAACTGACACATTGAAGAATGCATTAGAATCTCTTAATACCAGAATTCATCAAGCAGAAGAAAGAACTACTGAGCTTGAAGACAGGCTAATTGAAAATACACAGTCAGTTAGGTGTGCTGGCTCATGCCTGTAATCCCAGTATTTTTGGAGGCCAAGGTGGGAGGATCACTTGAGCCCAGTAGTTCAAAACCAGCCCAGTAGTTTGAGACAAGTAGTTGTGAGACTCTGTCTCTACAAAAAATTTAAAAATTAGCTGAGTGTGGTGACGTGCACCTGTGGTCCCAGCCACACAGAAGGCTGAGGTAGGAAGATTGCTTGATCCTGGGAGGTGAAGGCTGCAGTGAGCCATGTTTGTACCACTGCATTCCAGCCTGAGCAACAGAGTGAGAATTGGTCTAAAAAAATTTTTTTAATTTTTTAAAAATTGAAAAAAAAAAAAAAACACAGAGGAGGCAAAAGAAAAAAGAATAAAAAAGAATGAAGAATGCCTACACAATCCAGAAAATAAATTCCAAAGGGCAATTCTAAGGGCTATTTGCCTTAAAGAGAAGGTAGAGAAAGAGATAGGGGTAGAAAGTTTATTTAAAGGGATAATAACAGAGAACTTCCCATATCTAATGAAAGATATCAATGTCCAAGTACAAGAAGGTTATAGAAAACCAAGCAGATTTAACCCAAAGAAAACTACCTCAAGGCATTTAATAATCAAACTTCCAAAGGTCAAGGATAAAGAAAGGATTCTAAAGGCAAGAGAAAAGAAGCAAATAATACAATAGAGTTCCAACAGCGGACTTTTCAGTGGAAACCTTACAAACCTGGAGAGAATGGCATAACATATTTAAAGTGCTGAGGGAAAAAAACTCTTACCCTAGAATAACATATCTGGTGAAACTGTCCTTCAAATATGATGAAGAAATAAAGACTTTCCGGCTGGGTGCAGTGGCTCATGCCTGTAATCCCAGCACTTTGGGAGGCTGAAGCGGGCAGATCATCTGAGGTCAGGAGTTCGAGACCAGCCTGGCCAATATGGTGAAACTCCATCTCTACTAAAAATACAAAGATTAGCCAGGCATGGTGGCACGCAGCTGTAGTCGCAGCTACTCCGGAGACTGAGGCAAGAGAATCGCTTGAACCCAGGAAGCGGAGGTTGCAGTGAGCTGAGATTGTACTGCTGCACTTCAGCCTGGGCCATAGAGTAAGACTCTGTAACAACAAGGAAGGAAGGAAGGAAGGAAGGAAGGAAGGAAGGAAGGAAGGAAGGAAGGAAGGAAGGAAGGGAGGGAGGGAGGGAGGGAGGGAGGGAGGGAGGGAGGGAGGGGAGGGAGGGAGACTTTCCAAGACAAAAACTGAGGGATTACATCAATACCAGACCTGTCCTACAAAAAACCGCTAAAGGGTGTTCTTCAATCTGAAAGTAAACAACGTTTATGAGCAATAAGAAATCATGTGAAGACAAGACTTACTGGTAATAGTAAGTACACAGAAAAACACAGAATATTATAATACTGTGACTGTGATGTGTAAACTACTCATCTTGAGTAGATAGATAAAAAGATGAACTCATCAAAAACAACAACGGTGACAACTTTTTAAGACACAGACAGTACAATAATATATAAATAGAAACAACAAAAAGTTTAAAAGCAGGAGAACAAAGTTAAACTGTAGAGTTTTTATTAGTTTTCTCTTTGCTTGTTAGTTTGTGAAATAAGTGTGAAATTGGCATCAGTTTGAAATAATGGGTTGTAAGATATTATTTGCAAGTCTCGTGGTAACTGAAATATAAAAAACATACAATGGATACTCAAAATATAGAGAAGGAAGATATTAAAACATGCCACCAGAGAAAATCACCTTCACTGAAAGGAAGATAGGAAGGATGGGAAAAAGGAGGAGAAGCCCATAAGACAATCAGAAAACAAGTAACAACATGGCAGGAATAAGTCCTTACTTATCAATAATAACATTAAATGTAAATAAACTAAACTTTCCAGGCTGGGCAGGGTGGCTAATCCCAGCACTTTGGGAGGCCAAGGTGGGTGGATCACCTGACGTCGGGAGTTTGAGACCAGCCTGACCAACATGGAGGAACCCCATCCCTACTAAAAATACAAAATTAGCCGGGTGTTGTGGCACATGCCTGTAATCCCAGCTACTCGGGAGGCTGAGGCAGAAAAATCGCTTGAACCCAGGAGGCGGAGGTTGCAGTAAGCTGAGATTGAGCTGTTGCACTCTAGCCTGGGCAACAAGAGCAAAACTCTGTCTCAAAATAAATAAAATAAAATAAAATAAAATAAAATAAAATAAAATAAAATAAACTTTCCAATTAAAAGACACAGAGTGTGCTTGTAATCCCAGCATTTTGGGAGGCCAAGGTGGGTTGATCATCTGAGGTCAGGAATTCAAGACCAGCTGGCCAAACATGGTGAAATCCCATCTTTACTAAAAATACAAAAAATATCTGGCCATGGTGACAGGCACTTTTAATCCCAGCCTCTTAGGAGGGTGAGGCAGGAGAATCGCTTGAACCTGGCAGGCAGAGGTTGCAGTGATCCAAGATTGCACCACTGCACTCCAGCCTGGGCGACAGAGCAAGACTCCATCCCTGCTTATAAGCTGGGCTCGAATTTTGCTTCCTTTACTCTCCTCCTCCTAAAACACTTCCTCTGTAAATCACATGCACAAGAATCCTTCTCTCAGGTTCTAGTTTTAGGCAATTCAACCTAAGACAATAATAGGGTTTGGATCTGTGTCCCCAACAAATCTCATGTTAAAATCTAATACCTGCTTAACCATGGGGAGACATAAAACGAGAAAACAGGAAAAAAAAAAAAAAAAAAAAAAAAAAGAAATGTAATCCCTAGTGTGGAAGGTGGGGCCTGGTGGGAGGTGCTTGAATCATGGGGCCTATCCCTCATGAATAACTTAGCCCCATTCCCTTGGTGATGAGTGAGTGAGTTTTTGTGAGATCTGGTTTAGTAAAAGCATGTGGCACCTCCTCCTCAACTCTGTTTCCCTTGCTCCTGCTCTGCCATGTGAGATACCTGCTCCCCCTTCATCTTTTACCACACTTGTAAGCTTCCTGAGGCCTTCCCAGAAGCAGATGCTGGCACTATGCTTCCTGTACAGCCTGCAGAACTGTAAGGCAATTAAGCCTATTTCTTGTATATTATGCAGCCTCAGATATTTATTTTTAGTAATGCAAGACCGGCCTAACACAGTGAGTAATAGTCCAAATATAAGAAGATTCAACCAGGCACAGTGGCTCACACCTGTAATCCCAGAACTTTGGGAGGCCAAGGCGGGTAGATTACTTGAGACCAGGAATTTGAGACCAGCCTGGCCAACATGGTGAAATCCCCCCATCTTTACTAAAAAAAGAAAAAATTAGCTGGGTGTGGTGGTGAGCACCTGTAATCCCAGCTACTCTGGAGGCTGAGGCAGGAGAATCGCTTGAACCCAGGAGGCAGAGGTTGCAGTGAACCAAAACCTTGCCACTGCACTCCAGTCTGGGTGACAGAGCAAAACTCCATCACAAAAAAAATTTTTTTAAAAGAAGATTTATGTTCTGACTGCCCAAATTGAGAAACGTTTGGAATGCCTATCTTTATTATAAAAGAAAACAGAATGTGACTGGGCGTGGTGGCTCATGCCTGTAATCCCAGCACTTTGGGAGGCCAAGGCGGGTGGATCACGAGGTCAGGAGATCGAGGCCATCCTGGCTAACATGGTGGAACCTCGTCACTACTAAAAAATACAAAAAATTAGCCGGGCGTGGTGGCAGGTGCCTGTAGTCCCAGCTACTCGAGAGGCTGAGACAGGAGAATAGCATGAACCCCGGGAGGCGGAGCTTGCAGTGAGCCAAGATCATGCCACTGCACTCCAACCTGGGTGACAGAGTGAGACTCTGTCTCAAAAAAAAAAAAAAGAAAAACAGAAAACAGAATGCATATCCCCAATGACGACATATCCTATTCCAAGGACTGTTTCTCTATTTTCAGGAAATTCCAAGAGGGTGGGTCCTATCTATTTATTTATTTATTTATTTATTTATTTATTTATTTATTTATTTATAATTTTTGGGACAGGGTCTTGCTATGTTGCTCAGGCTGGTCTCAAACTCCTGAGCTTGGGCAATCCTCTTGCCCAGCCTCCCAAAGTGCTGAGATTACGGGTATGAGCCACAACACCCAGCCGATCCTATATATATTTTTTTTAAATAGTAGATTAATTTTTTTGCTGTGAATGCATTTGTCATGTACTCTAGATTATTTTAATTCTGATGCTAAGGCCATCCATTGTCTTTTGTTAGGAGTCAAACAAAATTTTAGTAACCAAAACATATTTTCAATAAAATTGTATATGTATATATGTAGATAAACAACAAAACAGGACCAAGAACCTATGTAAAATTTCATCATACAATTTCTATGCAAGCTGCTTGATTACAGAAAACAGTTCAAACTGTTCATCAAAAACTGCGGGGTGATTTTTCGTTGATATTTCAGACATTCAAATCAATACAACCTATATTCTGAGTATCAACCTGAACGGCACAGGGTAAGATGTGAACTCCTCACATAGTGTTGAAGATGTGTTGCAATCTGTAGTTGAATTGGCATTGCATTTCCTCAGAGTTAAGCTGCCTTTGTGAGAGATATCTTCTATCACTGAGAGATCAGCTACATCAAGATAGCTCATCAGCTAAATCACATTGGTCAAGATACCTGCTAACCAAGCAGACTAATAAATTCAAAGCAGGAACCTTCTCATCATGTTTGCTCTCCACTAAGAGCCTCACTTCACAGCACCTTGCAAGCTGCCAAATCAGTGAATGAGCATGAGATAATAAAGACTTTTCCAGACAAGTCCGTAAAGCATAAAGCCATCTTCCTTGTGCAGAATCTACTCCAGGACTTTCGACTGTGGCTTGTCCAACAGCCCCGTCAGCACATAACTTTTCACCCAGAGAAAATTTCTTCCAGCCTTTCTCATCTTCAGATGTTGGCATCGTCACATTACTATCCAACTGTTGTGATTTCCAGTGACTTCTATGTTTGTTCACATTCTGTCCAACAGTTGGAAACAGTGCCACTCGTTGCTGTTGCCACTGAAGTGTGGGGGAATAACCTTCAGGGGCCGATTGGCATCCTGAAAGAAAAATATTCACACTTTGCTTCCTTTTCAACTTCTTTTCTGTTTTTGAGACGGAGTTTTGCTCCTGTTGCCCAGGCTGGAGTGCAATGGTGCGATCTCAGCTCACTGCAACCTCCACCTTCCGGGTTCAAGCAATTCTCCTGCCTCAGCCTCCCAAGAATCTGGGATTACAGGTGTGTACCACCATGCCAGGCTAATTTTTTGTATTTTTAGTAGAGACAGGGTTTCACCATGCTGGCCAGGCTGGTCTCGAACTACTGACCTCGTGATCTGCCTGCCTCGGCCTCCCAAAGTGCTGGGATTACAGGCATGAGCCACTGCTCCCGGCCTTCCTTTTCAACTTCTTTCGGTCAATTTGTGCTACCACAACATGTGGACATTGCGCTGCTTCCATCTGGACCCGCCTCAGGCATTCCTGAGGTGTCCTCAGGGGAACCAAGGGATCAAAACCTCCCATCAAGTTGCAGAGCTCTGCTGACAATAGCCGAGGCGTCAACTCTTCCATTGCAGACTCTGCTGGTACCCGAACCATGGTTTTCAAACGACCCGATCCTATCTTTTTGATCACTGATTTAGATTCAGGATAATATAGTGTCCAACACATAGTAGGTCCTCAATATATATATTTGTTGAATAAAGGAATGGAGAATACATGGAATCCTTAGATTCTACTTTTAATTTTTTTGAGACAGAGTCTGGCTCTGTCGCTCAGGCTGGAGTGCAGTGGGGCGATCTCAGTTCATTGCGACCTCTGACTCCTGAGTTCAAATGATTCTCCTGCCTCAGCCTCCCGAGTAGCTGGGATTACAGGCATGCGCCACCACGCCCGGCTAATTTTTGTATTTTTTTGTAGAGCCTGGGTTTCACCATGCTGACAAGGCTGGTCTTGAATTGCTGACCTCAGGTGACCAGCCCACTTCGGCCTCCCAAAGTTCTGGGATTACAGGTGTGAGCCACTGTGCGCAGCCAGATTCTGCTTTTAAATTGATGCGGGTTCCAGAGAGTACTGATGGAAGACTTTTTCTCTAATCATAACCTGATTTTCTCCACCCATAGCCAGGCCATTAGAGCAGCTCAGTGCCTTAGTTATTCAACTCTAAATGACTCCTCATTACACACACTACACTGTCTTGTCTTAACCATTTCCCCCTTTTATGTCTTCATTATCATCTCTGTCCCTCATTCTTTGCAGATAATTTTTCTTCCTTGTTATAAAAATTTAAAACAAAATTATTAAGAACTGCCTCCAACTAGTGCAAAAATAGAGCCCCATGGAGCAAAATTAATAAGCTAGAAACAGACCTTAATGCATATATCAAAAAATAGGTCTATAATGAGGAAGGCATCACAAGTTCCTGAGGAAAGGGAGAATTTTAGTGCTGGGATAATTGGCTAAAGTATTCTGAGGGGTAATAAAGTTATGTCCTAATTTCCCAATGTTCACCAAAATAAATTCCAGATGGATTAAATAATTTTATGTAAAAATTGAAAGAATGAAAGTAGAAAAATATGCAAATATCTACTCTCCAAATGATAAATATCTTTCTAAGCTTAATAATACTTTTTTTTTTTTGAGACAGTGTCTTGCTCTGTTGCCCAGGCTGGAGTGCAGTGGCACAATCTCAGCCCACTGCAACCTCTGTCTCCCGGGCTCAACATCCTCCTGCCTCAGCCTCATGAGTAACTCAACTATAGGCTTGCACCAACACACCCGGGTTATTTTTTTGTATTTTCGGTAGAGATGGGCTTTCACTCTATTGCTCAGGCTGGTCTTCAACTCCTGAGCTCAAGCTATCTGCCCACCTCAGCCTCTCAAAGTGCTGGGATTAGAGGTGCAAGGCACTGTGCCTGACAAATAATAATGTTTTTAAAGCCACAGAGGGGGCCGGGCACAGTGGCTCACGCCTGTAATCCCAGCACTTTGGGAGGCTGAGGTGGGTGGATCATGAGGTCAAGAGATAGAGACCATCCTAGCCAACTTGGTGAAACCCTGTCTCTACTAAAAATACAAAAATTAGCCTGGCATGGTTGTCGGCATCTGTAATCCCAGCTACTTAGGAGCCTGAGGCAGGAGAATCACTGGAACCCGGAGGTGGAGGTCACAGTGAGCCGAGATTGCACCACTGCACTCCAGCCTGGTGACAGAGCAAGGCCCTGTCTAAAAAAAAATTATAATAAATAAATAAATAAATAAATAAATAAAGTCACAGAGGAAATATTAAACTGTTGACACCACCCTATCACATAGGAATTTATCCTCAGACAAAAAACCTGACATGCTTGCCAAGATTGATGTATAAGAATATTCTTTTCAGTGTTAATTCTGTACCAGGAAAGAGGAAAGGAAACTAGCTTTTATTCTGGACAAGGAGAGAGCACCTCTCCCTTGTTCTATCGGAGATTGTTCAGGGAGGCTGACCTAATAGTTTGACCTGAATTTGTAAGAGAAAACTTTAAATTATAATAATCTGCAAATTCTTTGAATTGCTAAAGGTAAAAATCAGGGATGGGAGACATTTGTTTAGGAAGATTCTTTAATGATGTTTGCAGATAACAGATTAGGTCAGTTTCCTCTAGAGGGAAGTAATTAATAGAGATTTCAAATGCTGCCCCAGATAACATAATAGGACTTATAAATTTTTCCCTGAAGACAAGGAAGAAAGAGGGGGTAGAAGAGGTGAGAAGGGAAAATAGAGAAAGCTTCAGGCAGAGCCCTAGGTTACCTGTGAGTGTGAGGCATCACGCTTACATGTATATATACATATGTATGTATATACATATACGAATGTATATGCAAACAGTTCTTTTAAAAGAACTGTTGAAGAAAATCAGAATATATGCATTTATATGTGTATTATGCATTCATATGTGTATAATACAAATACACATTTACATATCTTTAATGTATAGGTATATGTGCATATATACACATATATACATTATAGATATTTTATATATTACATATGTGTATATGCACACATATAATTGTATGCACATATATATAATTTTAAAATATTCATTTAAATCATATGATGTACAGGCCAGGCGCGGTGGCTTACACCTGTAATCCCAGCACTTCGGGAGACCGAGGCAGGCAGATCACTTGAGGTCAGGAGTTGGAGGCAAGCCTGACTAACATGGTGAAACCCCATATCTACTAAAAAATACAAAAATTAGCCAGATGTGGGTCATGTGTGCTTGTAGTCCCAACTACTTGGGAGGCTGCAGCAGGAGAATCACTTGAACCCAGCAGGTGGAGGTTGCAGTGAGCCGAGATCATGCCACTTCCTAGAAGTGGAATTGCTGGATCAAATGGGGATGTGCATTTTCCATTTTCATGAACACTGCCAAATTGCTCTCCCATCAGCAATGTGCAAGTGCCTGCTTTCTAACACCCTTAACATCACCATATTTAATACTCAATTTTAAGTTGTTTTCTTTCTATGCTGGAACTTCTCTCTGTTATTGCCACACGTTCAGTAAAAGTATGTGTCACAGAGTAACGTGGGCTTTGGGGAATGAAGAAGGAGAAGGAAAGTACTTTTAAAGGTACTATTGAAGAAGATCAGAACATGCCATCCCAAACCATGCCACTTAGACATATTGACTATTTTGAACTGAAGGCAATTGAGAGACAGCTGATTTCAGGGTCAGGCCTGTTAATACTTGGATGATAGAAACAGCAGATGCAGGAAGGATTCCCTAATCTCCTCTTTCTACCTAAAAGGAGGGCATAAATTTCCTGCCAGAAAGTACCCTCCCTTGGCCGGGCACGGTGGCTCAAGCCTGTAATCCCAACACTTTGGGAGGCCGAGACGGGCGGATCACTAGGTCAGGAGATCGAGACCATCCTGGCTAACACAGTGAAACCCCGTCTCTACTAAAAAATACAAAAAAACTAGCCAGGCGAGGTGGCGGGCGCCTGTAGTCCCAGCTACTCGGGGGGCTGAGGCAGGAGAATGGTGTAAACCTGGGAGGCGGAGCTTGCAGTGAGCTGAGATCCGGCCACTGCACTCCAGCCTGGGCGACAGAGCCAGACTTCGTCTCAAAAAAAAAAAAAAAAAAAAAAAAAAAAAAGAAAGTACCCTCCCTGCACCAGGAAAAGGAGAACATTCTTATCAATGGAGGTGGGGAATTGACACCAACATGAATCTACAGAAACAAACCTTACAAAAATAATACATCTGGCTGGGTGCAGTGGCTCACACCTGTAATCCCAACACTTTGAGGGGCTGAGATGGGTTGATCACTTGAGGCTAGGAGTTCAGGACCACCCTGGTCAACATGGTGAAACCCTATCTCTACCAAAAATACAGAAATTATTCAGGTGTGGTGGCACACACGTGCAGGCCCAGCTACTCAAGAAGCTGAGGCAGGAGAATCGCTTGAACCCAGGAGGCAGAGGTTGCAGGGAGCTCAGATTACACCACTGCACTCCAGCCTGTGTAACAGAGACTCCATCTTAAAAAAACATTTAAAAACTTCCATTAATTTCCCCCATATGTTTCCTAGTCACTTTCCTGTAATTTACTGCCCCCTAGCTCAAATCTCTTTTTCCATTGCCTCTTCATGTTTCAACAATTTATTGCTCTTTGTTAAAATGATATATAAGCCCCTGGGTCTAGTCATTTATTTGAGTCTTCCTTTCTTTTCTACAAAGGCCTCCATGTGCACATAAAATTTAGAATATTATCAAATAAAATGTGTATGCTTTTCTCCCGTTAATCTGTCTTTTGTCAGTGAAAGTCACAGGTCACAGAACTTATAAGAATAGAGGAAAAAAAGGCCCCCTTCTACACTATCAAATGTGTGAGGGGAAGCAGGGTCAGATGAGACTAGCATGTACTAGAGATAAGATGCTGAGAAGGAAGCAAGACTTAAGGAATTTGTTGTGAGAAAAGACCAAAAAATATTATTTCCCAGAAAATCCGGTCTAGTCTGCAGTTGCCAAGTATGTGCAATGGATGCTAGAGTCATTAATATGGTTATTAAAGGAAAAAGACATCCCAGAAGGCCACAAATTTCAAGGACTCTTAGGTTGTTATTATAAGGGTGAAAATCTGCCATCCAAGAGGGAGAGGGTGTCTGGCTCTTACAGTGTATTCACTAATACACTAGTGCTGGAAGAATTATCATGCTACTTCCCAGGTCTCCCAGAGTAAAGGGGAGCATCAGTCTTGAAGCTCGCAGGCTCCAGTTTCTGTCTCTAGGATAATATATTCCCTCAATTGGTAATCTGAGAGTGGAGCACACTATATCCTAAAGAGGACTCGAGACCCCACGACGTCATGGCCAGCTTTACAACCTGGAAGAGCACCATGGAAACCATCTCGTGCCTTCTAAATTTATGCCCCTGGCTAGTGGATTTTTCCCTTCTATTTCATTAATTTCTGCTTTTTATCTTTAGTAATGCTTTTCTTCTGTTTCCACTGTGATCATTTTTGTTGTTATTTTTCTTTTTCTCTTCTTCGTTTCTTTTCTTTTTTTTCTATTTTTGTTTTTGAGATGGAGTCTCGCTCTGTTGCCTAGGCTGGAGTGCAGTGGCTTGATCTCAGCTCACTGCAACCTCCGCCTCCTAGATTCAAGTGATGCCTCAGCCTCCAGAGTAGCTGGGATCACAGGCACCTGCAATCACACTTGGCTAATTTTTATATTTTTAGTAGAGACATTGTTTCAGCATGTTGTCCAGGCTGGTCTCTAACTCCTGACCTCAAGTGATCTGCCACCTCAGCCTTCCAAAGTGTTGGGATTACAGGCGTGAGCGAGCGCGTCCAGCTTTGTTGTTATTTTTCTAAGTTCATTGTCTTGAAACTAAATCCAACATGTAATTGGCAAATTCATAACCATAATGAGCAACTTCAAAACACCTTTCTCAGGAACTGACAGAGTAAGTAGGACAATGTCACATAAAAAGAGGGTTTAGAAGATTTGTACATGTCAGTTAATAAGCTTGAAAATATGCATATGATATTTGGAACTCAACAAACAAGGTACGTCTTCTTTCCAAACTTTTGTGGTACATTAAAAAAATAGTAGCCATTCGTTAGACCACAAAGAGAATTTCAATAAATTCCAAAACCCAAATAACATATAGGCTAATAAAATCTATTTGACTGCTAATTAAAAAAAAAAAAAAAGACTTTCAAATGTCTTGATCAAAAATAAAATGTGGCCGGGTGCAGTGGCTCACACCTGTAATCCTAGCACTTTGGGAGGCCAAGGCGGGCAGATAGCGAGGTCAGGAGTTTGAGAACATCCTGGCCAATGTGGTGAAACCCTGTCTCTACTAAAAATACAAAAATTAGCTGGGTGTGGTGGTGGGCGCTTGTAATCCCAGCTATTTGGGAGGCTGAGGCAGGAGAATAGCTTGAACCTGGGAGGCGGAAGTTGTGGTGAGCCGAGATTGAGCTATTGCACTCCCACCCGGGCAACAAGAGTGACACTCCATCTAAAATAAAATAAAATAAAATAAAATAAAATAAAATAAAATAAAATGCAAGCTCTGGTGAACAAGAATTTGGTAAAAAGTAAAATAAAAATACGCAAACTATGGATACTATACCTTTTCACTTGCTTTTGGTGATATTAATTATAATTGTTAAAGTTTTTCACTTGCTTTCTGCATTGATTTTTTTAGTCATCTGATTTATTGGTTTGCTTATTTTAATGGCTTTCATGTTAGAGTCTTTCCTCAAATATCTTGATATTTCTGTCTTTTTTTATTTTTCCTTGGGATGGAGTTTCACTCTTGTTGCCCAGGCTGTAGTGCAATGGCGAGATCTCGGCTCACTGCAGCCTCTGCCTCCCGGGTTCAAGCGATTCTCCTGCCTCAACCTCCTGAGTAGCTGGGATTACAGGCATGCGCCATCACTCCCTGCTAATTTTGCATTTTTAGTAGACACAGGGTTTCACCATGCTGGCCAGGTTGGTCTTGAACTCCTGACCTCAGGTGACCTGCCTGCCTTCACCTCCCAAAGTGCTGGGATTACAGACGTGAGCCACTGTGCCCGGTCACATATCTTGATATTTCTGACTGTGTGCTCACATATGTAATAGTAAGGCACTGAAAGGCTCATTCAGTGTTTGCTGCACATTGGGGGGTTTATTGATTGGTAAACTTCATTTTATGGTGATGGGGTAGTGAATTTTTTTTTAAAAAATGACATCTAGAGGCATAGTTTTGTTTCTGTTTTTTTTTTTTTTTTTTGAGACGGAGTTTCGCTCTTGTTGCCCAGGCCAGAGTGCAATGGCGCGATCTCGGCTTACTGCAACCTCTGCCTCTCTGGTTTACGCTTACGGGCATGCGCCACAACGCCTGGCTAATTTTGTATTTTCTGTAAAGCTGGGGTTTCTCCATGTTGGTCAGGCTGGTCTTGAACTCCCGACCTCAGGTGATCAGCCTGCCTTGGCCTCCCAAAGTGCTGGGATTACAGGCATGAGCCGCCGTGCCCAGTCCTGGTTTTCTTGTTTGTTTGTTTTTATTTTTAAATTAGGAAATGTGGCCCGGATGCCGTGGAGGCTCAAGCCTGTAATCCCAGCATTTTGGGAGGTGTAGGCCAGTGAATCGCTTGAGCTCATGAGTTCAAGAACAGACTGGGCAACACGCAAAAATCCATCTCTTCAAAAAATAGAAAAATTATCTGGGCATCATGGCATATACCGGTAGTCCCAGCTATTTGGGATGCTGAGATGGAAGAATTGCTTGAGCCCAGGAGGCAGAGGTTGCAGCCAGTTGAGATCACGCCATGCACTCCAGCCTGGTCGATAGAGCCAGACCTTGTCTCAAAAAAACAAAACAAAACCAAAAATAGGAAATACTCTCTTTTGCCAGATGTCAGTATTTCTTGTACAAATCTCTTTCCCAATAAATAACATTCCAATTTTTTAATTGAAGATTAGAAGACTAATTGCCATTATGTTTGCAGGAAAGGGGCTTAAGGAAAGGCTTTGTGGTTCAAAAGGCAGATTTTCTGTCCCAAGCCTTTGTTCATATTGTTTAGAAAGTATTTCCATGTTTTACCTTGAAGGTAAATGTTACTACATGGAGAAACTTGCCTTGGGTGATGAGATCTGCTGGTATGAAAGGTGGAATTCTTTTCATTCATTAACAAGATGAGGATAAATGCTCCAGGACTAACATGTTAGTGGCTGAGGTGCAGTTGCTATGAATCCTCTGTTTGTCTAAAGTCAAGTACTTTTCTGTGTTCCAAAAAATGCTTTAGGACTTTCACCTAATGATGGTTCCCTTGCTTGTTCTTAAGTGCCCTTATGGTTTCAATCCCAATTCAGTCATTGCAGTGAGCTTTTAGGAGTATTTGCGGTAAATTCACGTGTTCAGTTCTTCACCTTGAATCTTAAGTCTACATTATTTCATGAGGACAATTGTAGCCTTTCCCAAGTGTCTTATTTTTGTTCCCTTCTAAGTAGAGGTGGAGAGTCTGTCTTAGGGGCCACCCTGAGCACCTGTGAAGTCCTTCAGAGCCTTCGAAATAAGTATTCTTTGTTCTAACTGCTCTCCAGTATTCAAGTGGATTTTCTTAATTTGTTTTCCTTTTCCTTCATTTATTTTTTCTATAATGAAACAATGTCATTTGTAGCCACATGGATGGAACTGGAGGCCATTATTTTGTGTGAAATAAGCCAGGCACAAAAAGACAAATATTTCATTCTCTTACTTATATGTGGAAGCTAAAAACATTGATCACATGGAGGTACGAAGTGAAAGATAAATTACAGAGACTGGGAAAGGTGAGTGCGGAGAGAGGGGATAATGAAGTAAAGTGTGTTAAAGTGTACAAAAATATAGTTAGAAGGAAGAAATTCAATGTTTGATAGCAGAGTAGAGTGACAATACTTTACAAAAAGATATGGAACTTGAGTGATGGGCACTCTAAATACCCTGACTTGATCACTATGAATTACATGCGTGTAACAAAATTTCACACTTACCCCATGAATTTGTAGAAATAAAATAATTTAAAAACAAACATGATAAAACATTTTTTTTTCCTCCTTTTTAGGTGCCTTTAGAACTTGAGGGTAAAGCATACTTCAGATAATAAACATTTTTGGGTGTGGTGGCTCATGCCTGTAATCCTAGCCCTTTGGGAGTCTGAGACGGTAGGATTGCTTGAGACCAGGTTGGGCAACATAGCGAGACCCCAGGCCCCATCTACACACACACACACACACACACACACACACACACACACACGTAGCCAGGCATGGTGATGTGCATCTGGAGTCCTAGCTACTAGGGAGGCTGACGTGGGAGACTCTCTTGAGCCCAGGAGTTTGAGGCTACGGTGAGCTATTATCATGCCACTGCACTGCAGCCTAGGCAACAGAGGGAGGCCCTGTCTCTAAAAAAGATATTTAGGCCAGGTGTGATGGCTCATGCCTGTAATCCCAGCATTTCGGGAGGCCGTGGCAGGTAGTTCACCTGAGGTCAGGAGTTCAAGACCAGCCTGGTTGACATGGTGAAACCCCGTCTCTACTAAAAAATACAAAAATTAGCTGGGTGTGGTGGCAGATGCCTATAATTCAAGCTACTGGGGAGGCTGAGGCAGGATAATCGCTTGAACACGGGAGGTGGAGGTTGCAGTGAGCCAAGATCATGCCACTGTACTCCAGCCTGGGAGACAGAGGGAGACTCCGTCTCAAAAAAAAAAAAAAAAAAAAAAAGAAAAGAAATTTAAAAACGAATTTTATATTTTGCTAACTTTACATGCATTATTATTGTTATTATTATTCATATACTTCTTTGTATGAATATTTTTTCTCTTCTGCAATATCTAATGCAATGCTTTGCCTAAAAAAGAAAGTTTCTTTTTCTTTTTTTTTTTTTTTTTGAGAGTCTTGTTCTGTTGCCCAGGTTGGAGTGCAGTGGCATAATCTCTGCTCACTGTAACCTCTGCCTCCCGGGTTCAAGAGATTCACCTGCCTCAGCCTCCTGAGTAGCTGGTTTTATAAGCACCCACCACCACGCCTGGCTACTTTTTGTATTTTTAGTAGAGACGGGGTTTCACTATGTTGGCCAGGTTGATCTTCAACTTCTGACCTCAGGTAATTTGCCTGCCTTGGCTTCACAAAGTGCTGGCATTACAGGCGTGAGCCACTGCACCCGGCCTTAAAAAAGGAAGTTTCTATGTGCTCGAATTAAGAGTTTTTTGTTTTTAATTTTTTTGAGACAAGGTCACACTCTATCATCCAGACTGGAGGGCAGTGGTGCAATCATGACTTACTGCAGCCTTGATCTTCTAGGCTCAGGTGATCCTCTCACCTCAGCCTCCCAAAGTACTGGGATTACAGCTGTGAGGCACTGAGTCTGGCAAGAGGTTCTTCGTGATCATCTAGAAGTGAGGAAGATGAGACATTAGTTGTTTCTGGAAAGAAGAATTTGCCTGAATAAACTCCACATTGATATTCTCCATGTCAGATCCACTCTTACCAATTATAATGAGAATGAAAATCTAAAACTGAGATGAAAGCAAAGGTCACTCTGAAAGCAGTTGGGAATTTAAGCAATTCAAAACGTGGCATTTCAGCTCTCAGTCCTACTTAAGAATCTAAATAGCACTCAACTGTTTTATACTTTTTGAAATTGAACTAATGTCTGTCAAGGTCTAATCTTTGGACCAGTAGTGGTCACTGAGTAGGGTCCATGCTTTCTCTGGTTTGTCTTTTTTTTTTTTTTGAGACAGAGTCTCACTCTGTCGCCCAGGCTGGAGGGCAGTGGTGCCATCTCAGTTGACTGCAAGCTCCGCCTCCCGGCTTCATGCCATTCTTCTGCCTCAGCCTCCTGAGGAGCTGGGTCTACAGGCGCTCGCCACCATGCCCAGCTAATTTTTTGTAGTTTTAGTAGAGATGGGGTTTCACCATGTTAGCCAGGATGGTCTCCATCTCCTGACCTCATGATCCGCCTGCCTCGGCCTCCCAAAGTGTTGGGATTACAGGCGTGAGCCACTGCGCCCGGCCTCTCTGGTTTGTCTTTTGTGATACTGTCTTAAAATGGTCCATGCTTTCTCTAGTTTGTCTTTTGTGATATTGTCTTAAAATTATCTATAGCAGGAGTTCTTAAACTTTTCTGAGTCATTGGCACCTTTGAGAATCTGACCAAACCCACAGACCCTCTAGCCAGAAACAAATGCACATGCATACAAAAATTTAATTGTCTTTGTAGGTTCATGTGTTGCCTGGAAGTGTTACCAGAAAGGGGTCCCGATTCAGACCCCAAAAGAGGGTCCTTGGATCTCAAGCAAGAAAGAATTCGAGGGGAATCCATACAAGAAAGCGAAAGTAAGTTCATTAAGAAAGTGAAGGAATAAAAGAATGGCTACTCCACAGGCAGGGCAGCAGCTTGGGCTGCTGGACTGATAATTGTTATAGTTCCTTCCTTCCAGCCTGCCTACCTGCCTGCCTGCCTGCCTGCCTCCCTCCCTCCCTTCCTTCCTTTCTTTCTTCCTTCCCTCCCTCCCTCCTGCCTTCCTTTCTTTGGCAGAGTCTCACTCTGTCGCCCAGGATGGAGTGCAGTGGTGCCATCTTGGCTCACTGCAACCTCAGCCCCCGACCCTGTCCGGGTTCAAGCAATTCTCCCACCTCAGCCTCCTGAGTAGCTGGGATTACAGGTGCGTGCCACCATGCCCGGCTAATTTTTGTATTTTTAGTCGAGATGGGGTTTCACCATTTTGGCCAGGCTGGTCTTAAACTTCTGATCTCAAGTGATCTGCCCACCTTGGCCTCTCAAAGTGCTGGGATCACAGGCGTCAGCCACCATACCCAGTCTATATCTTGATATATGCTATACAACGGGTGGATTATTCGCAAGTTTTCTGCAAAAAGCGTGGGCAGTTCCCAGAACTGAGGGTACCTCCCACTTCTAGACCAAATAGAGTAACTTCCTGATGTTGCCATGGCATTTGTAAATTGTCATGGCACTGGTGAGAGTGTCTTTTATCATGCTAATGCATTTAATTAGCGTATAATGCACAGTGAGGGTGACCAGAGGCCACTTTTGTCACCATCTTGGTTTTGGTGAGTTTTGGCTGGCTTCTTTACTGCAACCTGTTTTATCAGCAAGGTCTTCTGACCTGTAGCTTGTGCCAACCTCCTCTCTCATCCCGTGACTAAGAATGCCTAACCACCTGGAAATGCAGCCCAGAAGGCCTCACCCTTATTTTACCCAGCCCCTATTCAAGATGGAGTCACTCTGGTTGGCATGCCTCTGACAGAAGCATCCAAGGAACTTAGGCTAAGAAGACCCAGGATCTGATATTGCTTCTGACATGAACTTTTAGGTTATTTATCAGAACTCAGAAAAAAAAAAATTCAAAGTTTTAATCTTCATTAATTTGGCAGTAGTCCATGAGGAAACGTTTTCCCTAACAAAGCTGTTAAATACACCCACCTGACAATAATGGATACTGGGATTCTTGAGAAGGCAGGAAGGGTTAGAAGTAAAAGGAAAGGTGATTTACCTGAGATCAGAACATTTTTTCTAGATGTTTGTTTGAAAAGTGTGGTGCTCAACTTGCAACATTGACATCACCTGGTAACTTGATAGAAATGCAAAATTTTAGGCCCCATTGAGATACAGAACCAGAAGTTTTATAGGTGGGGCCAGAAATCTACGTTTTAACAAGAGCTCCAGGTGATTCTGATGGTAAAGTTTGCAAACCACTTTTGCATTGAAGGATGCTGAAGTGGGGAGCTGGTTCATTTTCTCACCTCTGGATGATCATAAAGAATCTCTCGACCGGGCGTGGTGGCTTACGCCTATAATCCCAGCACTTTGGGAGGCCCAGGTGGGCGGATCACCTGAGGTCGGGAGTTCCAGACCAGCCTGACCAAAATGAAGAAACTCCGTCTCTACTAAAAGTACAAAAACTTAGCCGGGCAAGGTGGCGGCGCATTCCTGTAATCCCAGCTACTCAGGAGGCTGAGGCAGGAGAATTGCTTGAACCGGGGAGGCGGAGGTTGTGGTGAGGCGAGATTGCGCCATTGCACTCCAGCCTAGGCAACAAGAGTGAAACTCTGTCTCAAAAAAAAAAAGAATCATTCAAGCACATAGAAATTTCCTTCTTTAGGCAAAGGATTGCATTAAATGCTGCAGAAAAGAAATTTATTTGTTACTTCATACAAAGAGGCATTAAATAATAGCAATGCTTGTAAAATTAGCAAAAAATAAAATTTCTTTTTATATTTCCTTTTTAGAGAGAGGGTTTTGCTGTGTTACTGAGGCTGGAGTACAGGTTCCAATGTGTCTGGTGGTTGAAATTTGCAAGTGTGGAGCTTTGAAAGCCTTAAGTGATAGTTGACAAAAAGAGTTAAACTCTGTAAAATATTTAAAGAGATTTATTCTGAGCCAAATCTGAGTGACCATGGCTCGAGGCAGTCTCAAGAGGCCCTAAGAACATGTGGCTAATGTCTCACACCTCCGTGTGAAGAGATCACCAAACAGGCTTTGCGTGAGCAACAAGGCTGTTTATTTCACCTGGGTGCAGGCGGGCTGAGTCTGAAAAGAGAGTCAGCAAAGGGTGGTGGGATTATCATTAGTTCTTATAGGTTTTGGGATAGGCAGTGGAGTTAGGAGCAATATTTGCGGGCAGGGGGTGGATCTCACAAAGTATATTCTCAAGTGTGGGGAGAATTACAAAGAACCTTCTTAAGGGTGGGGGAGATTACAAAGTACATTGATCAGGTAGGGTGGGGCAGAAACAAATCACAATGGTGGAATGTCATCAGTTAAGGCTATTTTCACTTCCTTTGTGGATCTTCAGTTGCTTCAGCCTAGCTGGATGTATACGTGCAGGTCACAGGGGATATGATGGCTTAGCTCGGGCTCAGAGGCCTGACAGCTAATGTGACCGAGCTGCAGCTTGGTTTCACATGTTTTACGGAGAAATAAGATACCAATCAATACATAACATAAGGTAATGGTTGGGTCAGGAAAGCTGGAAAGAGCTTCTACATCAGGGTGGATTTAATAGGTGATTGGTGTTATGCCACGACTACGCCAATTGTCAAGTTCCAACCCCAGCTGAGGTCCAAGGGGAGTGGATGGATGGGTGAATAGCTGAAAGAACACTAGTGGGGGTGGGGGGCGTGTAGGTAAGTGAAATGTAGTTTTATTCAGCAGCTCTCTCATCAGCAGCTTAATCTCACGAGCCCTCCCACACTGTCCAGCTTTATCTTGACTGTCTGCTCTGGCTATGTGGCTCCTGTTGCCCCCATGCCTGCAGCTGCACTCCCTGGCCTGCAAAGCCAGGTCTGTCAGGGTCAGCAGCTTAACTCTCCGTCTGGGCAAAAGCTGGTTCCTGGCTCAGGTCCCCTCTGCCCACCTTAAGGGCAACCGCTCTCCCTTAGAGGGGTTAGTAGCATTACTCTGGGCACCAGTGCACGAACCAGGTCACGCTGTGCTGAACTCAGCCCTGTGCACAGTGTCAGTAGGGCAGTTATACCTTCAACAGGTAACAGTGGCTCAGATTCAAATATGAACTTACGTAAACAAGTTATATAACAAGTGGAATACGCGCCTGTATCCTAAACTCGCTGAGTCGCTCTGGCCCGGATATCCACCTTGGCCTATTCCTTGATCAAAGCACATCCATATACCTTACAATTGGCAATTGGTTAAAAGAGTTATTATATAAAGACCTGGAACCAACAGAAAGCAGTGTCTGGGTTGAGATAAAAGGTTGCAGAGACCAGGGTTCTTGTTATGCAGATGAAGCCTCTATGTAGCAGGTTTCAGAGAGAATAGATCGTAAATGTTTCTCATCAGACTTAAAACAGGTGTCAGGTTCTTAGTTAATTCTCTCCAGCATCAGGGAAAAGACCTGGAAAGACAAGGGATTCGTCACAGAATGTCGATTCCCCCCCCCCCCCCGAGAAGAAATAGCGCTGCAAAGCCATTTCAAAATACGTCAAAGAAATATATTTGACTGGGCACAGTGGTTCACACCTGTAATCCCAGCATTTTGGGAGACCAAGGCGGGTGGATCAACTGAGGTCAGGAGTTCAAGACCAGCTTGGCCAACAGGGTGAAACCCCGTCTCTACTAAAAATTAGTCAGTGTAGTGGCACACGCCTGTAATCCCAGCTACTTGGGAGGCTGAGGCAGGAGAATCACTTGAACCCAGGAGGCGGAGGTTGCAGTGAGCCGAGACTGCGCCACCGCCCTCTAGCCTGTGTGACGGAGTGAGACTCCGTCTCAAAATATATATATGAGTATATATGTATATATATTTTATTTAAGAATATATATGTATATGTGTGTGCATATATACATATATGGATAAAATACTTCAATGTCTTTCGGGGCTTGCTGCCATGTTGGTATCTTATTGCTGCAAAAAGTCTGTTTCGTCAGTCTTATGGTCTCTGTTTAATGTTAATACTGGTCAGCTGTGCCCTGTATTACAAAGGGAGGAGGGTATAACGAAGCCTGTCCCACCCCATCTTCCCATCATGGCCTGTGTTAGTTCTTCAGGTTAACTTTGGCATGCCTTTGGCCCAGAGGAGGGGTCCACTCAGTTGGTAGGGGGGCTTGGAACTTTTATTTTTAGTTTACACAATCAACTTGGGATCAGAGTGTCTCATCTGTTTCCTCCATCTCCAAAAAGGAAAGTAATTCACAGCCTTCTCTTTTCTATGGTGAGGACTCCGGGACCCCTGCTTCTGCGCCGCCGTTGGTTATCCAGACTATGCCACCACGTCCACCTGGACTCCCAGAAGTCACCAGAAAGAAGAGAATGGAAGGAAACAGTACAGTGGGGACGGGAAGAGAAGAAACGACGACAGCCCAGGACTTCATACTCTAGCCTCAGCACCCATTTAAGATTGAAGAATAGTCCCTCACTGGCTTCGGGCTCTAGCCAATAGGAACTGAGACTCTTAGCCAATCAGCGCTTTGCGTTTTTCCGGCGTTCTGCGTGCAGCCATGGAGATGGAATGAGCAAATCCAAACATAGAGGGGTGGTGGTTACTCTAGCATGTCCCGCCCCAGTCTCTAGCCTGTGGGCTCGTCCAAAGGCCGGGCGTGAAGCCCTTTGGGTGGAGGGAGGGGCTCTCGTGGTCACTCACTTCCGGGTCCCGGCCAACAAGAACGGAAACTGTACAGCCAGTCAGCTTTGTGAGCTTCTTCCGGCGTTCTGTGTGCTGCCCTGGAAACCGTATGGACGAATCCAAACCTGGAGGGGCTCTGCCTCCGTAAGGCTGGTCGGCGCTTCCGCGCGTTCCGCTTTGCTTCACTGCTTTCTCCCCTATTCTTGGGAATGTGGACCTGTCCTGAGGCAGAGGCCGAGATGCGCGCAACCGCGGGAGCAGCCAAGTGGACTCGAGTCTTTTCTTGACTTACCTACCAGGTGCGTGGCAGTGGCGGTTTTAGTAGCCACGAGTCTGGGTTCGTGTCTGCCTAAGCGCTCGCAGAAGAGAGCGCAGGCCTGCGGGGGCGGGGGAGGGTGGAGGCGCCTGTCCGCCCTCTCTCCTTCTGGCCGTAGACCCCCGTGCCCCCTTCACTCCCCTGCTTTGCGCTCTTGTTAAACGAAAAACCGCCCGTTTTTATCCGGGCTTTAGTTAAGGGCACACAGGACGCCTCTTCTAGGAGCTGGGTGCAGCGGGGAGGGAGGGCTCGTGTTTTTCGGCATGGGAGATGGTGCTTTATGGACGCCACCTCTTAACTGCCCAGAGCGGACCGCGTTTTCATCGCCCTGCAGCGCTTCCTAGGCTCCCAGCCGGCCTCGCGAACTGATGCCTACGGACTTGGCAAGGCCGCGAAAGCGGCCGATTCGCCCGCCGCGAGCTGCCTGGGGAGTGGGGTGCGAGTGACTACGTAGCGACCCTGAGTCTGTGATAATTGAGTCTGTGAAGTGCAGCGAGGAGGAACACCTATGGAGTGCTTAGCTTGGCGCTCGCCATCCGTTACATCTCAGGCGAAGGTTGATTTGGCCGGCAGTTCGCAGACTTGAGCGCATCCCAGTCACCCCAGGGCGTGTAGTAACACAGAAGGCCAGGCCCTACCGCCGGAGTGTATGATTCTGTAAATCTGGGGCAGGGCCGATAACTTTTTCATTTCTATTAAGTCCCAGGTGATGCTCATGCTTCTGGTGCGGGAGTCATGATTGTGCTGAAGGTGGGCACTTGTGCGCTCTTATCACCTGGTCGCTCTCAGCGTTCCTTGAATGTAGGACCTGCCCCCGACTCTTTTTTTTTTTTTTTTGGGATCTTTTTTATTTTTATACACATGACAAGATTTTACATCAAGAATAGTCAGTTAAATAGTACAAATTTACATTCATGAGGAATGTGGCTGGCTTCTTAGATGCTTAGGTGAACTTGTGAATTAAGAGAGACTTCCCTAGGAGCACTATAGGTTAAGAGACTAAACTGTGGTTTCTCGGAAAGCATACTCGGGTGAGAAAACCATGAAGAAACGTAAGGAAGTGATGACTACGAAAATCAGGGAGTGGTTACTTGTGGGTATCAGGAGGGTTGGTGATTGAGATAGGCTCACGGAGGGGCTTCTTATGTGGCTGGCAAAGTCCTATTTCCTGATCCTGGATGGTGATTAGAAGGGTGTCCCTCTTTCGTAATTCATTAAACTATATTTTGTGGAGTTTTCTGTATTTGTGTTTTATTTTACAACTAAGAGGTTACAGATTTAAAAATGAATATTAGGAAGTCTGTAATGGGGAACGTCTTTGGACTGAGTTAAAGAATCTTAAAGTCATGGAATTTCAACGATTAATAAGTTATTGAAAAATAACTTAGTGCCAGGAGCGGTGGCTCATACCTGTAATCCTAGCACTTTGGAAGCCAGGGACAGGCGGATCACTTGAGGCCAGGAGTTCTAGACCAGCCTGGGCAACATAGCGAAACCCCATATCTACCAGAAACACAAAAAATTAGCTGGGTGTGGTGGCGTGCCAGAGGCTGAGGTAGCTACTCTGGAGGCTGAGGCACGAGAATCATTTGAACCCTGGAGGTGGAGGTTGCAGTGACTCTAGATCTTGCTCCTGCACTCCAGCCTGGGCCACGGAGTGAGACCCTGTCCAAAAAAAAAAAGATAGAAAATCACCTGATCCAATTCTTATTTTACTCTAAGGAAACTAAGCCCTAGAGAGGAGAAATGTTTGAAAGTAACAAACCACCCTAAGCAGATTTATAGCTAATGTGTTTTGTTAATTTCAGATGGAAATTGTCCAGATATGACTTGATGGTCAGATGTGACTAAAGTAAAGGTTAAGGAAATGAATTTGGCCTAAATCAAATTCAAAATTTCAGGATTGGCTGGGCGGTGGCTTGCACCTGTAATTCCAGAATTTTGGGAGTCTGAGGCAGGAGGATTGCTTGAGCCCAGGGGTTCAAGACTTAGCCTTCCTTAAAACAAACAAACAAACACAAAAAAAACCAAGATTGTGGCCGGGCGTGGTGGCTCAAGCCTGTAATCCCAGCACTTTGGGAGGCCGAGACGGGCGGATCACGAGGTCAGGAGATCGAGACCATCCTGGCTGACACGGTGAAACCCCGTCTCTACTAAAAAATACGAAAACTTAGCCGGGCGAGGTGGCGGGCGCCTGTAGTCCCAGCTACTCGGGAGGCTGAGGCAGGAGAATGGCGTAAACCCGGGAGGTGGAGCTTGCAGTGAGCTGAGATCCGGCCACTGCACTCCAGCCTGCGTGACAGAGCGAGACTCCGTCTCAAAAAAAAAAACAAAAACAAAAAAAAAAACCAAGATTGTACTTCATTTTTTCACCTGTAGCCTCAAACCTTATTTTCAAGAACTCAGTTATACATACCTTATGAAAACTTATTTTATCATCTTATCCTGATGTATCCTAATGTAGACAATTTCTGAACACTTAATGTTTCTGATTATATTTTTTCTGTCTTAATAACTTCCCATCTTAGCATACTGTCAGTTTAATCTTATTTTGTTTATAATACATACCATGTAGCTGCTGGTGGCACACGCCTGTAGTCCCAGCTACTTGGGAGGCTGAGGCCTCACAGGCGTGCACCACCATGCCAGGCTTTTTGTATTTGTGTAGAGTCCGGATCTCATCATGTTGCCCAGGCTAGTCTTGAACTCTTGGCCTCAGACAATCCTGCCTCCACCTCCAAAAGTGTTGGGATTACATTGAAAAATAACTTACTGGCAGGCGCGGTGGCTCATACCTATAATCCTAGCACTTTGGAAGGCCGAGACAGGTGGATCACTTTAGGCCAAGAGTTCTAGACCAGCCTGGGCAACATAGCAAGACCCCATATCTACCAAAAACACAAAAAATTAGCTGGGTGTGGTAGGATTTCATTCTTTTTAATGAATGCGTTTTAGAACGAAGAGGAATATAAAAAGGACTTACGGAAACTGTCATGAAAAGAAAGATACTAACCAGTGCCTTTTTGTTTTTAACTAATTAATTTTTTTTTTTTTTTTGAGATGGTGTCTCTGTCACCCAGGCTGAAGTGCAGTGGCGCAGTTGGCTCATTGCAACCTCTGCCTCCTGGGTTCAAGCCATTCCCTTGCCTCAGCCTCCCGAGTAGCTGGGACTGCAGGTGCACGCCACCATGCCTGGCTAATTTCCTGTATTTTTAGTAGAGATGGGGTTTCACTGTGTTAGCCAGGATGGTCTTGATCTCCTGACCTCAGGTGATCCACCCGCCTCGGCCTTCCAAAGTGCTGTGATTACAGGTGTGAGCCACTGCACCTGGCCTAATTTTTCTATTTTTAGTAGAGATGGGGTTTCGTCATGTTGCCCAGGCTAGTCTTGAACTCCTGACTTCAGGTGATCTACCTGCCTTGGCCTCCCAAAGTGCTGGGATTACAGGTGTGAGCCATCGCACCCCGCCCATAAATAAAAGTTTTAATGGAACTCAGCCATATCCATCCATTTGCTTATCGTCTCTGGTTGCTTTTCTAGTTCAAGAGCAAAGGTGAGTAGCTGTGACAGAAACCATAAAGTGTAAAACCTAAAATTTTTACCCCCTAACATTTTATAGAAAAAAATTTTCCTCTCCTAGGATAGAACAATCTTGGATTTTTTTTTGATCTGTAAAATGAATTTTCTTAATTTTTTTTTTTTTTTTTTTTTGAGACAGAGTTTCACTCTTGTCGCCCAGGCTGGAGTGCAATGGTGCAATCTCAGTTCACTGCAACCTCCCTCCGCCTTCCAGGTTCAAGCAATTCTCTTGCCTCACCCTCTTGAGTAGCTGGGATTACAGGTGTGTGCAACCATTCCTGGATAATTTTTTTTTTTAATATATATATATTTTTAAATTTATTTATTATTATTATACTTTAAGTTGTAGGGTACATGTGCATAACGTGCAGGTTTGTTACATATGTATACTTGTGCCATGTTGGTCTGCTGCACCCATCAACTCGTCATTTACATCAGGTATAACTCCCAATGCAATCCCTCCCCCCTCCCCCCTCCCCATGATAGGCCCCGGTGTGTGATGTTCCCCTTCCTGAGTCCAAGTGATCTCATTGTTCAGTTCCCACCTATGAGTGAGAACATGCGGTGTTTGGTTTTCTGTTCTTGTGATAGTTTGCTAAGAATGATGGTTTCCAGCTGCATCCATGTCCCTACAAAGAACGCAAACTCATCCTTTTTTATGGCTGCATAGTATTCCATGGTGTATATATGCCACATTTTCTTAATCCAATCTGTCAATGATGGACATTTGGGTTGATTCCAAGTCTTTGCTATTGTGAATAGTGCTGCAATAAACATACGTGTGCATGTGTCTTTATAGCAGCATAATTTATAATCCTTTGGGTATATCCCCAGTAATGGGATGGCTGGGTCATAGGGTACATCTAGTTCTAGATCCTTGAGGAATCGCCATACTGTTTTCCATAATGGTTGAACTAGTTTACAATCCCACCAACAGTGTAAAAGTGTTCCTATTTCTCCACATCCTCTCCAGCACCTGTTGTTTCCTGACTTTTTAATGATCGCCATTCTAACTGGTGTGAGATGGTATCTCATTGTGGTTTTGATTTGCATTTCTCTGATGGCCAGTGATGATGAGCATTTTTTCATATGTCTGTTGGCTGTATGAATGTCTTCTTTTGAGAAATGTCTGTTCATATCCTTTGCCCACTTTTTGATGGGGTTGTTTGTTTTTTTCTTGTAAAATTGTTTGAGTTCTTTGTAGGTTCTGGATATTAGCCCTTTGTCAGATGAGTAGATTGCAAAAATTTTCTCCCATTCTGTAGGTTGCCTGTTCACTCTGATGGTAGTTTCTTTTGCTGTGCAGAAGCTCTTTAGTTTAATTAGATCCCATTTGTCAATTTTAGCTTTTGCTGCCGTTGCTTTTGGTGTTTTAGACATGAAGTCTTTGCCCATGCCTATGTCCTGAATGGTACTACCTAGGTTTTCCTCTAGGATTTTTATGGTATTAGGTCTAACATTTAAGTCTCTAATCCATCTTGAATTAATTTTCGTATAAGGAGTAAGGAAAGGATCCAGTTTCAGCTTTCTACTTATGGCTAGCCAATTTTCCCAGCACCATTTATTAAATAGGGAATCCTTTCCCCATTTCTTGTTTCTCTCAGGTTTGTCAAAGATCAGATGGCTGTAGATGTGTGGTATTATTTCTGAGGACTCTGTTCTGTTCCATTGGTCTATATCTCTGTTTTGGTACCAGTACCATGCTGTTTTGGTTACTGTAGCCTTGTAGTATAGTTTGAAGTCAGGTAGCGTGATGCCTCCAGCTTTGTTCTTTTGACTTAGGATTGTCTTGGAGATGCGGGCTCTTTTTTGGTTCCATATGAACTTTAAAGCAGTTTTTTCCAATTCTGTGAAGAAACTCATTGGTAGCTTGATGGGGATGGCATTGAATCTATAAATTACCTTGGGCAGTATGGCCATTTTCACGATATTGATTCTTCCTATCCATGAGCATGGTATGTTCTTCCATTTGTTTGTGTCCTCTTTTATTTCACTGAGCAGTGGTTTGTAGTTCTCCTTGAAGAGGTCCTTTACATCCCTTGTAAGTTGGATTCCTAGGTATTTTATTCTCTTTGAAGCAATTGTGAATGGAAGTTCATTCATGATTTGGCTCTGTGTTTGTCTGTTACTGGTGTATAAGAATGCTTGTGATTTTTGCACATTAATTTTGTATCCTGAGACTTTGCTGAAGTTTCTTATCAGCTTAAGGAGATTTTGGGCTGAGACAATGGGGTTTTCTAAATATACAATCATGTCATCTGCAAACAGGGACAATTTGACTTCTTCTTTTCCTAACTGAATACCCCTGATTTCTTTCTCTTGCCTAATTGCCCTAGCCAGAACTTCCAACACTATGTTGAATAGGAGTGGTGAGAGAGGGCATCCCTGTCTTGTGCCAGTTTTCAAAGGGAATTTTTCCAGTTTTTGCCCATTCAGTATGATATTGGCTGTGGGTTTGTCATAAATAGCTCTTATTATTTTGAGGTACGTTCCATCAATACCGAATTTATTGAGCGTTTTTAGCATGAAGGGCTGTTGAATTTTGTCAAAAGCCTTTTCTGCATCTATTGAAATAATCATGTGGTTCTTGTCTTTGGTTCTGTTTATATGCTGGATTATGTTTATTGATTTGCGAATGTTGAACCAGCCTTGCATCCCAGGGATGAAGCCCACTTGATCATGGTGGATAAGCTTTTTGATGTGTTGTTGAATCCGGTTTGCCAGTATTTTATTGAGGATTTTTGCATCGATGTTCATCAGGGATATTGGTCTAAAATTCTCTTTTTTTGTTGTGTCTCTGCCAGGCTTTGGTATCAGGATGATGTTGGCCTCATAAAATGAGTTAGGGAGGATTCCCTCTTTTTCTATTGATTGGAATAGTTTCAGAAGGAATGGTACCAACTCCTCCTTGTACCTCTGGTAGAATTCAGCTGTGAATCCATCTGGTCCTGGACTTTTTTTGGTTGGTAGGCTATTAATTATTGCCTCAATTTCAGAGCCTGCTATTGGTCTATTCAGGGATTCAGCTTCTTCCTGGTTTAGTCTTGGGAGAGTGTAAGTGTCCAGGAAATTATCCATTTCTTCTAGATTTTCTAGTTTATTTGCATAGAGGTGTTTATAGTATTCTCTGATGGTAGTTTGTATTTCTGTGGGGTCGGTGGTGATATCCCCTTTATCATTTTTTATTGCGTCTATTTGATTCTTCTCTCTTTTCTTCTTTATTAGTCTTGCTAGCGGTCTGTCAATTTTGTTGATCTTTTCAAAAAACCAGCTCCTGGATTCATTGATTTTTTGGAGAGTTTTTTGTGTCTCTATCTCCTTCAGTTCTGCTCTGATCTTAGTTATTTCTTGCCTTCTGCTAGCTTTTGACTGTGTTTGCTCTTGCTTCTCTAGTTCTTTTAATTGTGATGTTAGAGTGTCAATTTTAGATCTTTCCAGCTTTCTCTTGTGGGCATTTAGTGCTATAAATTTCCCTCTACACACTGCTTTAATTGTGTCCCAGAGATTCTGGTATGTTGTATCTTTGTTTTCATTGGTTTCAAGGAACATCTTTATTTCTGCCTTCATTTCGTTGTGTACCCAGTAGTCATTCAGGATCAGGTTATTCAGTTTCCATGTAGTTGAGCGGTTTTGATTGAGTTTCTTAGTCCTGAGTTCTAGTTTGATTGCACTGTGGTCTGAGAGACAGTTTGTTATAATTTCTGTTCTTGTACATTTGCCGAGGAGTGCTTTACTTCCAATTATGTGGTCAATTTTGGAATAAGTGCGATGTGGTGCTGAGAAGAATGTATATTCTGTTGATTTGGGGTGGAGAGTTCTGTAGATGTCTATTAGGTCTGCTTGCTGCAGAGATGAGTTCAATTCCTGGATATCCTTGTTAACTTTCTGTCTCGTAGATCTGTCTAATGTTGACAGTGGAGTGTTGAAGTCTCCCATTATTATTGTATGGGAGTCTAAGTCTCTTTGTAAGTCTCTAAGGACTTGCTTTATGAATCTGGGTGCTCCTGTATTGGGTGCATATATATTTNNNGCTTATCTGTAAAGGATTTTATTTCTCCTTCACTTATGAAACTTAGTTTGGCTGGATATGAAATTCTGGGTTTAAAATTCTTTTCTTTAAGAATGTTGAATATTGGCCCCCACTCTCTTCTGGCTTGTAGAGTTTCTGCCGAGAGATCTGCTGTTAGTCTGATGGGCTTCCCTTTGTGGGTAACCCGACCTTTCTCTCTGGCTGCCCTTAAGATTTTTTCCTTCATTTCAACTTTGGTGAATCTGGCAATTATGTGTCTTGGAGTTGCTCTTCTCGAGGAGTATCTTTGTGGTGTTCTCTGTATTTCCTGGATTTGAATGTTGGCCTGCCCTACTAGGTTGGGGAAGTTCTCCTGGATGATATCCTGAAGAGTGTTTTCCAACTTGGTTCCATTTTCCCCCTCACTTTCAGGCACCCCAATCAGACGTAGATTGGGTCTTTTTACATAATCCCATACTTCTTGCAGGCTTTGTTCATTTCTTTTTCTTCTTTTTTCTTTTGGTTTCTCTTCTCGCTTCATTTCATTCATTTGATCCTCAATCGCTGATACTCTTTCTTCCAGTTGATCGAGTCGGTTACTGAAGCTTGTGCATTTGTCACGTATTTCTCGTGTCATGGTTTTCATCTCTTTCATTTCGTTTATGACCTTCTCTGCATTAATTACTCTAGCCGTCAATTATTCCACTTTTTTTTCAAGATTTTTAGTTTCTTTGCGCTGGGTACGTAATTCCTCCTTTAGCTCTGAGAAATTTGATGGACTGAAGCCTTCTTCTCTCATCTCGTCAAAGTCATTCTCCGTCCAGCTTTGATCCGTTGCTGGCGATGAGCTGCGCTCCTTTGCCGGGGGAGATGCGCTCTTATTTTTTGAATTTCCAGCTTTTCTGCCCTGCTTTTTCCCCATCTTTGTGGTTTTATCTGCCTCTGGTCTTTGATGATGGTGATGTACTGATGGGGTTTTGGTGTAGGTGTCCTTCCTGTTTGATAGTTTTCCTTCTAACAGTCAGGACCCTCAGCTGTAGGTCTGTTGGAGATTGCTTGAGGTCCACTCCAGACCCTGTTTGCCTGGGTATCAGCAGCAGAGGCTGCAGAAGATAGAATATTTCTGAACAGCGAGTGTACCTGTCTGATTCTTGCTTTGGAAGCTTCTTCTCAGGGGTGTACTCCACCCTGTGAGGTGTGGGATGTCAGACTGCCCCTAGTGGGGTATGTCTCCCAGTTAGGCTACTCAGGGGTCAGGGACCCACTTGAGCAGGCAGTCTGTCCCTTCTCAGATCTCAACCTCCGTGTTGGGAGATCCACTGCTCTCTTCAAAGCTGTCAGACAGAGTCGTTAGCGTCTGCAGAGGTTTCTGCTGCTTTTTTGTTGTTGTTGTTGTTGTTGTGTAGCTGTGCCCTGTCCCCAAAGGTGGAGTCTACAGAGACAGGCAGGTTTCCTTGAGCTGCTGTGAGCTCCACCCAGTTGGAGCTTCCCAGCAGCTTTGTTTACCAACTTAAGCCTCAGCAATGGCGGGCGCCCCTCCCCCAGCCTCGCTGCTGCCTTGCCGGTAGATCACAGACTGCTGTGCTAGCAATGAGGGAGGCTCCGTGGGTGTGGGACCCTCCCGGCCAGGTGTGGGATATGATCTCCTGGTGTGCCTGTTTGCTTAAAGCGCAATATTGGGGTGGGAGTTACCCGATTTTCCAGGTGTTGTGTGTCTCAGTTCCCCTGGCTAGGTAAAGGGATTCCCTTCCCCCTTGCGCTTCCCAGGTGTGGCGATGCCTCGCCCTGCTTCAGCTCTCGCTGGTCGGGCTGCAGCAGCTGACCAGCACCGATCCTCCGGCACTCCCCAGTGAGATGAACCCAGTACCTCAGTTGAAAATGCCGAAATCACCGGTCTTCTGTGTCGCTGGCGCTGGGAGTTGGAGACTGGAGCTGCTCCTATTCGGCCATCTTGCTCCGCCCCCTTTTTAAATATATTTTTAGTAGAGATGGGGTTTCACCATGTTGGCCAGCCGGGTCCCGAACTTGTGACCTCAGGTGATCCGCCTGACTCGACTTCCCAAAGTGCTGGGATTACAGGCTTGAGCCACCACATCCAGCCAATATATTCACCAGTTTTGTTATTAATTTTTTGAAGTCTTAAAAAATTTTTAATTGTGGTAAAATACACATAAAATTTACCATCTTAACCCTTTTTAAGGGTACAAGTTTAGTAGAGGTTAAGAACAGTTACATTGTTGTGCACCAGTCTCTAAAACTTTGTTTTTGCAAAAGCAAAATATATTACATTTTGCTTATCCATGTTTCAGTGGACACAAGTTGCTTCCATGTTTTAACTACTGTGAATAATGCAGCTGTGAATATGTGGGGTACAAATATCTCTGAGACCCTGCTTTTAATTCTTTAATATACCCATATTGAGGTATGATCTACCAGTAATTGTATGTATTTGAGGTATACAAAGTTTTTTTTTTTTTTTGAGACAGGGGCTCACTTTGTTGCCCAGGCTGGAGTGCAGTGGTGAGATCTTGGCTCACTGCATCCTCTGCCTCTTCAAGCTATCCTCCTGCCTTAGCCTCCCAAATAACTGGGACTACATGCACAGGCTACCACTGCTGGCTAATTTTTTAAAATTTTAAAATATTGTGTAGAGATGATGTGTCGCCATGTTTCCCAGGTTGGTCTCAAACTCCTGGCCTCAACTGAACCTCCCTCCTTGGCCAAAGTGGTGGAATTACAGGCATGAGCCATTGAGTTCAGCCCAATGTGCTTTTTACATTTTTTTCTTTCTTTTTTTTTTTCTCTGAGACATGGTCTCACTCTGTTGCCTAGGCTGGAGTACCATGATGCAATTGTGGCTCACTGCAGCCTCAATCTCCTGGGCTCAAGCAATTCTTCTGCCTTGACCTCCCAAAGGAGTGACATTATAGGTGCAAGCCACCGTGCCTGGCCAATGTGCTGTTTTGATATGTAGATATATTGTGAGTTTCTGGAAAGTTTAATATCGTCTAACATATCTTTCCAAAGAGATGCCAGGTTATGAAAGATGGGTTTGTTTTTTTTGAGTGGTGCTCTGTCTTCCAGGCTGGAGTGCAGTGGCACCATCTCAGCTCACTGCCACCTCTGCCTCCTGGGTTCAAGCGATTCTCCTACCTCAGCCTCCTGAGTAGCTGGGATTACAAGCGTGTGCCACCATGCCTGGCTAATTTTTATATTTTTAGTAGAGATAGGGTTTTGCCATGTTGGTCAGGCTGGTCTCAAACTCCTGACCTCAGGTGATCAGCTCACCTCGGCCTCCCAAAGTGCTGGGATTACAGGCGTGAGCCACTGTATTCAGACTGAAAGAATGATTTTAATGAATTACTTAGATTAACTTCTCATATATTGTTTAATACTCTAATTCCACTTTAACTGAAATTCTAAATAAGATGTCTGATAAGCGATTACATCAAGTCCTTATTTACTTATGAAAATTAAAGGGTTATGTTGGCCAAGAAAACGAACTCATTTAACTTCTTATACCTTAGGTGAAAGTTGAAGTCCTTGGTTAAACCAACAACAACAAACATCTTGATTTAGAGCAGGGGTTGGCAAACTTTTTTTTAATGAAGAGACAAATAGTAAATATTTTAGGGCTTGTGCAGGCTGTAGAGTCTCTGTCACAACCACTCAACTCTGTCATAGGCAATATATAGCAGTTTGAAAGCAGCCATAAGCAATATATAAATGAATGGGTGTGGCTATGTTCCAATTAAACTTTATTTACAAAAGTAGGCAGCATGCCCAATTTGGCCTACGAGCCAGTAGTATTAATGGTATTTGGATTGACTCCTTCGGCCTCTAGGGATTACATGGACTTATCATTCCATATTTGTTTATACTGTATTTTCACTTGTTTTCTCTTTTGCTTCTCATAATTCATAAGGTTTAGGTAGGGCATATGCTTCTCTTTTGCTTCTCATAATTTATAAGGTTTAGGTGGGGCATACCAGTCAAGACTGGCAGAGGGTCTTGACTGCAGGTTGTCCAGGTTCTTGGCGTTTTGAACAAAGAATTGAACAAAATGCCCAGCAAAGCAAAGAAAGAATGAAGCAACAAAAGAATGAAAACAGGGATTTATTGAAAAGGAAAGTACACTCCACAGTGTGGGAGCTGCCTGAGCAGCACTGGAAGTCCGGGATACGGATACCCAGTCCAAATACTCCCTAGAAGTTTCCCATTGGCCTTTTCATGCTCACCTCCCGTAAATCAGTGGTGGCCTGCAATCGGTCTGATTGGTTGCCATCAGCCAATTTCATTGATTCCATTTCATTCATTGATTCCATTCTCTGCAGCCAGTTAGATGCTAAGGTGAAGTTACAAAGTTGCAAACCAAGACTCCGCCCCAATCACTCTGATTGGTTGCGATCAGTTAATTTCCCATCTGCTGCGTAGAAAAGGTAGGGGGTTTGCAAAGGGAATAGCCTGTGGTCCTTTTGTTCCTTAGGCGTGGAAAGTTAGGGTTTTCCTTTCAATTTTGTTATAAGAAGTCAGTGTGAAACAGCCTTAGGTTCCCTGCCTCTAGACCCTATTCTGCCTCACATATTATCCCATTGTGCAGATGTTGTTTTCCATTGTACCAGGTTTCCATTGTAACTGAGAAAGTAAGATACGAGATGTTGGGTAAAATCTAATTCATACCTGGATTTTGTTACTCTTGTTCGAAATAGCTGTTATTTTCACTTTTTTTTTTTTTTCTGTTAAGGTTTTATTGACAGAGGGTAGGGGGCCTCAGTCCTTCTTGGCGGCCACTTTCCTCTTGGCGGGCAGGACGTTGCTTAGCTCTTATCTATTCATCTTGGTGCAGATGTGTCCCCCACTCTTTTCTTGATGAACTTGAGGGCCATTTGGCCTTGGAGACCTTGAGCAACTCCATGGCACGCCGGCTCGTAGGGAGCAAAGCCATATACCTTTGGGATGATGTCCCGCACAAACTTGGTGTGCTTAGTCTGTTGCCCACTTTGGCGGTGGCTGGGCTAGGCTTGCTCCCATTTTTGGTCACCCTGTGGCCCTCATCGAGGCCCACGGCCACAGGGTAGCTCAGAGCCATGGCTGCCGCTCTCCAATGGTGGCCGTGGTGGAAGGGCCGGCCGCATGGAATGTCGGGAAATCTACCCACCCTAGAGGCATGGGCGGCCACTGTGTTTTAAAAAGATCTTGTTGATGGAAACTTGAATATTGGTTTGTGAATTTTTTTTTTTTTTTTTTTTTTTTGAGACGGAGTCTCTCTCTGTCGCCTTGGTTGGAGTGCAGTCCTGGGTTCAAGCGATTCTCCTGCCTCAGCCTCCCGCGTAGCTGGGATTACAGGCGCGCATCACCACGCCTGGCCAAGTTTTGTGTTTTTAGTAGAGACAAGGGTTCACCATGTTGGCCAGGCTGGTCTCGAACCCTGACCTCAGGTGATCCCTCTGCCGCGGCCTCCCAAAGTGCTGGGATTACAGGCGTGAGCCACTGCGCCAGCTGTGAAATTTTATTTATTTGCTCCGTAGCTTCGTTCATCCTGCAAAAACATTAGCACTAGTATTTAACATTTGTAGGTGAATTTTCTGAATTTGTCGAATTGCTAGATTTTTTTACACATAAAATATCCTGGGCTAATTATCCTAGCCTAATTATTATGCAACTAGCTTGCATTTATCAATGTCATTTTTGTTTACTTTTTAGGAGCTAGAGATGCTATTATTCTACTGTATGTGAGAAATCGGCCCAGAGATGGAAAACTTTATTCTGTATGAGGAGATTGGAAGAGGAAGCAAGACTGTTGTCTATAAAGGGCGACGGAAGGGAACAATCAATTTTGTAGCCATTCTTTGTACTGATAAGTGCAAAAGGCCTGAAATAACCAACTGGGTAAGTCAGTGTATTTACATTGGCATGGGGAAATAGAGAGCTATGATGGGTAGAAGGGGATAGCATTTTCACAGTAGTCATTAAATTTGATATATCAAACACCACATTTTCAGTCCGGAATGGGTGACCTTCTATCTATTCAGGGCCACCAGTCCTGAATAATGAGTAATAAAGATATCCAAGTAATGACTAACTTAATTTTCTTTTTTGTTTCTTTTTTTTGGTGGGGGGTATAAATCAGGGAAACTATACTCTTTTTTTTTTTTTTTCCTTCCCTTAGAAACAGGGTCTGTCTGACTCTGTTGCCCAGACTGGAGTGCACTGGGCTTACTGCAGCCTCGATCTCCTGGGCTCAAATGATCCTCCCACCTCAGCCTCCAGAGCAGCTGGGACTACAGGCACATAACACCACACCTGGCTAATTTTTTGTATTTTTCATAGAGTCGGGGTTTGGCTATGTTGCCCAGGTTGGTCTTGAACTCCTGAGCTCAAGTAATCTGCCTGCCTCAGCCTCCCAAAGTGTTGGGATTTCAGGCAGGAGCCAATGAGCCCAGCCTGGAAACGATATTGTATATTAGGTAATTTACTTTTTGAATTTGGTGTATTTAGGAAACAAGCAGGTTCCCCCCTACCTCTGCAATTTACTGTCAAGGAAGGACACTGGGTGAGAGTGACTTGGGTTGGAAATAGCTGTGTCACTTTATAGCCTAGGCTTCTTGGACCATACCTAACTTAAAAAAAAATATTGTGGGCTGGGCGCGGTGGCTCACGCCTGTAATCCCAGTACTTTGAGAGGCCGAGGCGGGCGGATCACGAGGTCAGTAGTTCAATACCAACCTGACCAACATGGTGAAACCCCGTTTCTACTAAAAATACAAAAATTAGCCGGGCGTGGTAGTGCGCGCCTGTAATTCCAGCTACTCAGGAAGCTGAGGCAGGAGAATTGCTTGAACCCGGGAGGTGGAGGTTGCAGTGAGCCGAGATCATGCCATTGCACTCCAACCTGGGCGACAGAGTTGGACTCCATCTCAAAAAAAAAAAATATATCTATATATATTTATATATAATCTATATAAATATATATAATATATAACATATAAATATTTTATTTATATGTTATAATATATAATCTATATTATTTATATATTATATGTTATATATAATATACATAACCTATATAAATAAAATAATAATTGGTATTATTTTTACCAATATATTGGTAAAATACAATATAACAAAGTTTGTACCTTAGTGATTTTTAATTGTACAGTTTAGGGATACTAAGTACATTCATATTGCTGTGCAACTATCACCTCCATCTATCCCCATAACTCTTTTCATCTTGTAAAACTGAAGCTCTGTACCCATTAAACTGTAATTCTTCATTTCTCCTTCTCCAGCTTTTGGCAACTATCATTCTACTTTTTGTTTCTGTGGTTTTGACTACTCTATGTAAATGGTATCATACAGTATTTTTCTTTTTTGTGTCTGACTTATTTCACTTAGTGTAATGTCCTCAAGGTTTATCCACGTTGAAGCATGTGTCAGAATTTCCTCCTTTTTAAGGCTGAATCATATTTCATTGTACATATATGAAGTTCATTTTGCTTATCTATTTATGTAACAGTGGACACAAGTTGCTTCCATGTTTTAATTATTGTGAACAATGGTGCTATGAAATGTGGATACAAATATCTTTTTGATATCTTGCTTTCTTTTGTGTGTATACTCAGAAGTGGAATTGCTGGTGCTATGGTAATTCTATTTTTAATTATTTGAAGACTTGCCATACTGTTTTCCTCAGCAGCTCTGCCATCTTTACCTTCCAGCCCATCAGTGTACAAGGGTTCAGTTTCTCTGCATCCTTCTCAGTACTTTTTTTTCTTTTTTTTGACAGTAACCATCCTAATGGGTGTGAGGTGGTATCTCATTATTGTTGTGATTTGCATTTCCCTAATGACTAGTGATGCTCAGCAGCATCTTTTCATGTGCTTGTTGACAATTTTATATCTTCTTTGGAGAAATGTCTATTCTTTTTGTCCATTTCCACAAGTCCTTTGCCCATTCTCTAATCTGGTTGTTTATTTTCTTGCTAAGTTTTATGACTTCTGTATATATTCTAGATATTAATCTGTTATCAGATATATGATATGCAAATATATTTTCTTATTCCATAAGTTGCCTTTTCACTTTGTTGATAGTGCCTTTTGTTGTACTAAAGTTTAAAATTTTTGCAGTCACATTTGTCTTTTTTTTGTTATCTGTGTCTTTGATGTCTTATCCAAATATCCAAAAATCATCGCCAAGCCCAGTATCATGAAGCTTTTGTCCTATTTGTTGTTCTGAGAGTTATGTATTTTTACCTCAATGATATTTGACTCATTTTGAGTTAAGTTTTGTATGTGGTGTTCCGTAAATGTCTCAGTTTGTTTGGCCTGCTAAAACAAAATACCTTGGACTGGATAGCTTTTAAATAACAGAAATTTATTGGTCACAGTTCTTGGGACTGGGAAGTCCAGGATTAAGGTGCCAGCAGTTTTGGTGTCTGGTAAGGGCTTGCTCTCTTTCTGAAAGATGGTGCCTTCTATGTGTTCCCACATGGCAGAAGAGGAAAACAGGCCCCCTTAAGGTTCTATTCTAAGGGCACTAATTTTATTTATGAGGGCAGAGCCCTCATGACCTAATCATCTCCTAAAGGTTCCACCTCCTAATATACCACCACAATGGGCATTAGGTTTCAATGTGAATTTTAGAGGGACACATTCAGGCCACAACAGTAAAGGTCCAACTTCTCTCTTTTACGTGTGGTTATCCAGTTTTCCGGGTACCATTTGTTGAAAAGACTGCCCTTTCTCCATTGAATAGTTTTGGAATACTTGTTGAAAGTCATTTGACCATGTGTGTGAGGGTTTATTTCTGGGCTTCTTTTTTTTTTTTTTTTCACGCATGGAATCTGGTGTTTATTACACTTGGGGGAGAGGGGAGGTCACTCGGTCCAGCGGTGGCCACAGTGTGGGGCTGTGCACACGTAGTACAGGCGCATAGCGTCCTCGGCCCGAGCACTGTGTGACTGGAAGAACACAGCCTCCTTATGGCCACACTTTTGGCACGGGTGGTCCTCGGTCCGCGGCAACGTGGGGTCCTGGGACACGTCGGCGATAATCTGGGTCAGTTCGTCCACTTCGTGCGTGATCTTGTTGACATAGATGCAGCTGTTGTCGGCCTCCTGCTGGTAATCACAGTTCCGGAACGCGTATAGGAGAATGCGGTTCTCCTTGTCTTCCTTGGGGTACAGCATGTTGTTACATTCCTGGCAGAAGCGAATACCCACGAAGCCTGGTTCGTAGGTCCCGTCGGGCTCCATGGCGACGCGCAGCCCGCCCAGCCTTCTGCCTTCTGGGCTTCTTATTCTATACTATTGGTCTATATGTCCGTCTTTGTGCCAGTACTATACTGTTTTTATTATTGTAGCTTTGTAGTACGTTTTGGAATCAGGAAGTGTGTGTTCTCCAGCTTTGTTTTTTTTTTTTTTTTTTAAGATTGTTTTGGCCATTTGACATACCTTGAGATTCTATATTAATTTTTGAATAGATTTTTTCTAGTGCCACAAAAAAAGTTGTTGGGATTTTGATAAGAATTGCATTGAATGCATAGATTGCTTTGGGTAGATTGATTTTGGGTAGTATTTGAATGTCAATTATTAATATCTGAATATTGCCTTCTAATTCATAAACACGTGATATTTTCCCACTTATTTATGTCTTTTTTTTTTTTTTTTTTTTGAGATGGAGTCTCCCTCTGTCCCATAGGCTGCAATGCAGCGGCACAGTCTCGGCTTACTGCAAGCTCCGCCTCCCGGGTTCACGCCATTCTCCTGCCTCAGCCTCCCGAGAAGCTGGGACTACAAGTGCCCGCCACCACGCCCAGCCAATTTTTTGTATTTTTAGTAGAGACGGGGTTTCACCGTGTTAGCCAGGATGGTCTCAATCTCCTGACCTCATGATCTGCCCGCCTCAGCCTCCCAAAGTGCTGGGATTACAGGCGTGAGCCACCACGCCCGGCCTATTTATGTCTTTTAAAATTTTCTTTCAGAAGTGTTTTATAGTTTTTGTTGTGTAAGCCTTTCTACCCGTTTGGTTAATTCCTATGTGTCTTATTCTTTTTGCTGCTATTATAAATGGAGTTGTTTTCTTAATTTCCTTTTTCGATTGTACATTTGTTAATGTATAGAAATTCCCCCTGGGCATGGTGGCTCACACCTGTAATCCCAGCATTTTGAGAGACTGAGGCAGGTGGATTGCTTGAGCTCAGGAGTTCCAGACCAGCCTAGGCAACATGGTGAAAATGTGTCCCTGCAAAAGATACAAAAATTAGCCAGGAGTGGGCCAGGCGTGGTGGGTCCCACCTGTAAGCCCAGCACTTTTGGAGGCCGAGGTGGGCGGATCACTTGAGGCCAGGAGTTCAAGACCAGCCTGGCCAACATGGTGAAACCCTGTCTCTATTAAAAATACAAAAAAATCAGCCGGGCGTGGTGGCACATGTCTGTAGTCGCAGCTACTTGTGAGGCTGAGGCAGGAGAATCACTTGAACTCAGGAGGTGGGGGTTGCAGTGAGCCAAGATTGCACCACTGCACTCCAGCCTGGGCAACAGGGCGAGACTCCGTCTCAAAAATTAGCCGGGGATGGTGGCATGCACCTGAGGTCCCAGCTACTTGGGAAGCTGAAGTGGGAGGATTGCTTGAGCCTGGGTGGCAGGGGTCACAGTGAGCCATGATTGTGCCACTGCACTCCAACCTGAGTGACGGACTGAGACCCTGTCTCCAAAATAAATAAATAAATAAAGAAAGAAAGAAAGAAAGAAAGAGAGTTTTGCCAGTACCTGCATCAATCAAACCTCATCAGACTGTGCCAGGTGTGGTGGCTCCTGCCTATAATCCCACCACTTTGAGAGATCAAGGTGGGTAGATCACTTGAGCCCAGAAGTTCAGGACCAGCCTGGGCAACATGGTGAAACCTTGTCTCTAGAAAAAACAGAAAAATTAGCCAGGCATTGTGGTACGTGCCTGTAGTCTCACCTACTTGGGAGACTGAGACAGGAGGATTGCTTCAGCCCTGGAGGTGGAGGTTGCAGTGAGTCGCGATCATGCCACTGCACTCTCGCCTGGGCGACAGAGACACTGTCTCAAAAAAAAAGGCAGATGTGGTGGCTCATGCCTGTAATCCCATCACTTTGGGAAGCCGAGGGGGGCAGATCACCTGAGGTCAGGAGTTTGAGACCAGCCTGGCCAACAAGGTGAGACCCCGTCTCTACTAAAAATACAAAAATTAGCTGGGTATGGTGGTGGGCATCTGTAATCTCAGCTACTTGGAAGGCTGAGGCAGGAGAATCGTGTGAACCTGGAAGGCAGAGGTTGCAGTGAGCTGAGATCATGCCATTGTGCTCCAGCCTGGGCAACAAGAGTGAAACGCCGTCTCAAAAAAAAAAAAAAAAAAGAAAAAGAAATTCCACTAATCTTTTGAGTGTTGGACCTGGACTTTGTATTTTACTTTGCAAAATTTGTTTTTGTTTTGACAGTTTATTTTATGGAAACTTCAGGGTTTTTTTTTTTTTTTTTTTTTTTTGAGACAAAGTCTCAGTCTGTCACCCAGGCAGGAGTTCAGTGGCGTGATCTTGGCACACTGCAACCTCTGCCTCCCAGGTTCAAACGATTCTCCTGCCTCAGCCTCCCAAGTAGCTGCGATTTCAGGTGCCTGCCACCACGCCTGGCTAATTTTTTTGTATTTTTAGTAGAGACGGGATTTCACTATGTTGGCCAGGCTGCTCTCGAACTCCTGACCTCAGGTGATTTGCCCGCCTCGGCCTCCCAAAGTGCTGGGATTACAGGCATGAGCCACCACACCTGGCCTTAGGGTTTTTTACATATAAAATCAATCATACCGTCTGCAAACAGAGTTGATTTTACTTTTTCCTTTCCAATTTGGATGCCTTTTTTTTTTTTCTTGTATAATTGCTCTGGCTAGGACTTTTTATACCATTTTGACTAGAAGTGGAGAAAGCAGACATTCTTGCCTACTTCTTTATGTTAGAGGAAAAGCTTTACTCTTTCACCATTGACTATGTTGTTTACTTTGGCTTTTTCATATATGACTTTTATTATGTTGAGATAGTTTCCTTCTATTCTAGCTTGTGGAGTTTTTTTTTTTTTTTTAAAGGTTGTTGAATTTTGCCAAGTGTATTTTCTGTATTAATTGAGATGATCATACTTTTTTTCCCCCTTCATAATGTGGTATATTACATTTTCATATGTTCGACCATCTTTGTTTTCCAGGAATAAACCCACTTGGTTACAGTGCATAATCCTTTTAATATACTGCTGAATTCAATTTGCTTGTATTTTGTTGACATATCTAGCTTTCACTAAGATAGTAGGATATTTAGTATAGTGCCTGCCACTTAATAAACACTCTTTCTTTTTTTTTGAGACAGAGTCCAGACTCTGTCGTCCAGGCTGGAGTGCAGTGGTGTGATCTTGGCTCACTGCAACCTCTGCCTCCCCTGTGCAAGCGATTCTCCGGCCCCAGCCTCCTGAGTAGCTGGGATTACAGGTGCACACTACCATGCCCAGTGAATCTTTGTATTTTTATTAGAGACGGGGTTTCACTATGTTGGCCAGGCTGCCATCAAACTCCTGACCTCAAGTGATCTGCCCACCTCAGCCTCCTGAATGCTGGGATGATAGGTGGGAGCCACTGTGCCTGGCTTAAATATTCTTTCATGATGTCTGTTATGTCATAGTTACCCCTGGAACAAGAAATACATAGCGAACGCGTAGATGGAGAGGGAAATACCCCGAACTGGAAGAGAGTTGAGAAGAGGGATGTGGGGTCATGTGTGGGAAAGAAGGATGAGGGCAGTTTCAGCATGTGCAAGAGTTTTTTTTTGTTTTTTTTGTTTTTTTTTTTTTTGAGACGGAGTCTCGCTCTGTCACCCAGGCTGGAATGCAGTGGCCGGATCTGAGCTCACTGCAAGCTCCGCTTCCCGGGTTTACGCCATTCTCCTGCCTCAGCCTCCCGAGTAGCTGGGACTACAGGCGCCCGCCACCTCGCCCGGCTAGTTTTTTGTATTTTTAGTAGAGACGGGGTTTCACCGTATTAGCCAGGATGGTCTCGATCTCCTGACCTCGTGATCCGCCCGTCTCGGCCTCCCAAAGTGCTGGGATTACAGGCTTGAGCCACCGCGCCCGGCCAAGAGTTTTAATGGATATAGAAAGGCCACTGTTTTCTGTCTGCCTTATTCCTGATTTATAGAGGCTGGGGAAGCCTCTCTCTTTCCCAAGATCCATTCACTCGCTTCAACAACAAAAGCGTATTGTTGAGTGTCTGCTGTGTTAGAGGGCGAAATGATCGGTCAGAGGCAGATCCTGTACTTCTGAGCTAGATAGTAGCTCAGCTAGATAGGTGAGATAGAGGAATCAAGGCATGTATGAACACTCCATTCAAATGGTTGTCCAAGTCGCTGCTTTTTAGGGGTCTTAGCTCTTGGAAACTCCTGTGTCCCATACCTTGCAGAAGCATTTCTACTCTTTTCCTTTGCAGAAGTTCATCATATGCTACCATTTATTGAGTATATCTAATATGTTCCAGCCACTGTGCTGGGTGCATTCACTTCTCACAATTGCCTATGATGTCAGTATTATCCTGATCTACAGTTGGTTCAGATCTGTCGGATCATGGTACCTATGCCCCTTCTCCAGTTGAGGAGGCCAGCAGGGTAGGCCAAGAAAAAAATTACATATAAGGAAGAGTTTGACTTCATGGCCTTTTTTCTCCTCTTCTCCATATAGCATTTACCATCATGCTTCCCACTGGCTGTTCTCAGTTGTCGCGTTGACAGTCCTCCTCAGTACTTTCCCTTGCTTTGGACCTTTTCATAACCACACTTTCAGGTGTCATAATTTACCTGTCTCTCGTTCCTTCATTTTAGGACCCTGCTGGATGATGTGTCTAGCTAATGTAACAAATTCATTTTCCTTGAAGTATCATCCCCTTCTGTGATCACATTTTGATAGCATTTTGGAATCTGTCAAAGGCTTAATTCAGGGGAATGGATAATAGGGAATATTCAAAGACTGCAGTAGGAACACTGTGGGAGAAATTTTCAGACAAGAAGCTTTGTGACACTTTTTAGGCTTATCAGGATCCAGAACAAATGCCACCATCTTCTGTAAAACTTATCCCGATTAAATCACTTGTTGCTTTGACTGCAACAGGGAAACCTGATCACAACAGAGAAACTATCTCACCATGAGAATACAACTTGTGACACACACTACAAATGCTGGCCATAAGGGTGGATAGCACAACCCCAGGGAAAATTTCACTACCATGGTAAACTGATGCCTTTCCAAGTAGAACAAGTACTATTGGGAAATGTACTGGATTCCAAGAGAATGAGGAATATCTAGTACAGGCATTAGTGTAATTCCGGGATCTTTGAGGTCTTAGGCACACCTGAATAGTGTAGTGTATAGTTCAATGACTTTTAAAAAATGTATGCAAGTCATGTAACATCCAAATCAAGAAATAGTCTGTCTATTCCTCCAGAAAGTGCTTCCTGACCTCTCCAGATGTCATCTTCAACACTGCCCCCAGCACTGTTCTTACTTCTATCATTGTAGATTATTTGCCTGTTCTTGAACCTCAAGTAAATGGGTTCCTGTGGTGTGTACTTTTTTGTGTCACACTTCTTTTCCTTAAGATGTTATTGAGATTCACCTGTGTTACTGCAAGTATTGTAGTTATTCCTTTATTACTAAAATGTATTCCATTTTGAGTGAATCTTTTTACTGAAGTATATACATACAGGAAAGCATAATTGTATGCTTAAATTTTCATAAAACAAATACACCAGTGAAACCAGCACATAATCAAGAAATAACATGAGCAGTATTTTAGATGCCCTTCCTGCCCCCGCCAGTCTCTTTCTTCCCACCCAAGGGTAATCATGATCTTGACTTCTAACTCCACTGATTAATTTTGCTGGTTTTGACTTTCTATGAATGAAGAGTCTGAATACATGTGTAGAGTACAGATGATTGTTTTTGGTCGTGGATTGGGTGTGAGGTGTGAAAGAGAAGTCAATGATTATCCTAGGGTTTTGGCCTACATGACTGGAAGGATGGTGATAACACTGAGGGAAAAAAGACTAGGAAAACAATGGATTCGGGCATTTTAATTTTGGGTGCCCATTGGAAGACATTGGGTATTTGAGTCTGCAGTTTAGGGGGTTGATCAGGGTGGAGATGTAAATTTAAGGAAGACATCTGGAAATGGGCACAAAGTACTTTCTGGAGGGATGGAAATGTTGTGTATCTTTATGTGTCAAAATAATATGTCATCAGCATAAGACATTAGGCCAATGTGAGGGAAGATAGAAGAGGACTCAGGACCTTCACTGTAACATTTAGCAAGTGTAAGGAGAAGGAGGACCCAGCAAAGGAGAGTGAAAGGGAGCATCCAGTGAGAGAGGAGGGGAGCTGGAGAGTGTGGGTAACTGTGGATTGGTTTGCTTATCACCCATTCTGGCATGTTCTCCTGTTCTGCAGGCTCTGGGGAGCTACAAACTGCAATTCCCAGACTCTTTGCAGCCAGAGTTCTAGGTGGGATTGTGATTAAATTAATTAGATGCAGTAGAAGGACACTTGGATTCCAAACTGATGTAAGTGGTAAAGGCCTCAAGGCATCCATTTGCCAGCACATCTTGAGGCAGAGGCAGTATGGTTTGGATGTGGTGGCTTCCTACTGGTGGCAGAGGCAGCACCACACCCCAGCTGACAGCTGTGATAGCTGTGATGGCAGAGTCTTGATTCCTTAATGTTCTGATGGAGATAGGAGCTCCTCTGGTGGCTCAGTTTTATGGTGTGGTTTGGGAACTCTTTCCAGAAATTGAGCCTAGATTCTGTTTCAGGAACTTTCCATCATTAATTCTGGAATTATCTAGGCCCCTTATAAGTCCTTTTGTTAGCCAGAATAGATTCTGTTCTCTGTAACTAAAAATATTGGCCAAATCATGGGATGTTATAGAGGTCAAATAAAGACAGTAGTATACGGTGATGAGATAAACCACTTGTGTGAGATGCTGCTAATAAGGTGAGAACTGAGGATTTGGCAATGGAGAGGCCACTGATAACCTTGAAGAGAGTGGTTTCAGAAAGTGGTGGGGATGAAAGCTGGAATTAGAATATGTTTACGGGGGAGCGAGCTGGGCTTAGTGGCTCGTTCCTGTAATCCTGGTGTTTTGGGAGGCTGAGGTGGGAGGATTGCTTGAGGCCAGGAGTTTGAGACCAGCCGGGGCAACATAGCAAGACCCTATCTCTACAAAAATAAATAAGTACACTTCTTATAAAAAGAGGGACTGAAGGTAGAGGCCATCCTTAAGGAGTTTTGCTGTATCAAGGAGCAGAGAAATGGGATGATAACTGGATGGAGACAGGAGGTTGAGATGGAAAGAGTTATCAGGAGTTACCTCTGACTCCTGAGATCTGAAATGACATGTTTTTTTTTTTTTTCCTTTTTTTTTTGAGACAGGATCTCACTCTGTCATCCAGACTGGAGTATAGTGGCATGATTTCAGCTCACTGCAACCTCCACCTCCTGGGTTCAGGCAATTCTCCTGCCTCATCCTCCTGTGAAATTACATGTATTAAAATAGGTGGTTTATTTTCTCTCATGTAAAGGAAACTGCACTTGCAAACTGATTCTACCATGTCATCAATTCCCTGTCATTCTTCTCTCCTATCCTTATTTAACTTGGCTTATGTGCAAGGCCATTTCACAGTTGCTGGATGGCCATGTCGCTTTAGTTACCATGTCAGCTTTCCAGGGAGGAAGGGGAAGAAAGGAGGTGCCACGGGGTTACCTTGAATAAACCCCATTAAGTTTTTTCCAGGAAACCTGAGCTACTGACCCTGTTAACATCTTGTTGGTGTCCCCTGTCTGGGCAGGAGCGGGAGAAATCTTTTTCTGGACAGGCACAAGGCTGTTTTTGTCATATAGGAATTCTGTTATTAAAGATTTAGGTAAGCAACTAGCAGCTTTTCCGTAAAGATAATAATTGCAACATGTTTGTATGCTGATGGAAATGGTCTATTAGCAATGGAAAAATACTCAGCATAATGTGGAGAGCAGAAAGTAATATAAGTGAAGTTTGAGGGGGTTGGGATCATATATACAAGGGGAGGCTTTGACTTTTGGAAGGAGCATGGGTAACTGAGGGGAGGCAGGGTATGGTACAAGATGCAAGTTGGTAGACTCCACGCCAGGAGCCTGAGAAAGTTTTCTTCTGTTTGGTTCTACCTTCCCTGAAATAAGCAAAGTCATCAGTTAGGAGTTAGGAAGGAGAGGAAAGAAGAGGTGTGAATGGTCACTTGAAGAGCAGGTTGTCTTGGGCCATTTGAGATTTGTGATCATACATTTAAAGTAAATCAGGCAGCACCGTTTGTTTCTGCTTTACATGCTTGAGGAGCTTCTGCTTTACCTGCTTGAGTAGCTGCAGAGTATGTGGAGGGTTGGTTGAGTTTAACCAGAATTGGAATGCTCGTGGGAGCAAGCTGGAAAGTGTGTGTATATTGTCACAGGCTAGGATGTGTGAAAGAGATTTTGTTGGTAATGCAGTTTTTAGTAAAAGTCTAGCAACACCATCTAATAAAAATATAATGGGGGCCACAAATCTAATTTTGAATTTTTTAGTAGCCACATTGAAAAATGAAAAACAAATGGGTGAAATTAACTTTGGTAATGTATTTCTTTCTTTCTTTCTTTCTTTTTTTTTTTGAGACAGAGTCTTGCAGCGGTACCATCTCGGCTCACTGCAAGCTCCGCCTCCCGGGTTCACACCATTCTCCTGCCTCAGCCTCCTGAGTAGCTGGGACTATAGGCGCCCGCCACCACGCCCGGCTAATTTTTTGTATTTTTAGTAGAGATGGAGTTTCACTGTGTTAGCCAGGATGGTCTCGATCTCCTGACCTTGTGATCCACCCACTTCAGCCTCTCGAAGTGCTGGGATTACAGGCGTGAGCCATCGCGCCCAGCCTAACTTTGGTAATATATTTCTAAAACCAGTGTACACAATGTACGATCATTTCAACATATAATTGGTAAAAACTATTTATTTTTTTATTTATTTGAGATGAAGTCTTGCTCTCCCACCCAGGCTGGAGTGCAGTGGTGCGATCTAGGCTTTCTGCAACCTCTGCCTTCTGGGTTCAAGTGATTCTCCTGCCTCAGCCTCCTAAGTTCCTGGAACTTCAGACATGTACCACCATGCCCGCCTAATTTTTGTATTTTTTGTAGAGATAGGATTTCACCATGTTGGCCAGGCTGGTCTCAAACTCCTGACCTCAAGTGATCTGCCCGCCTCGGCCTCCCAAAGTGTTGGGTTTACAGTCGTGAGCCACTGCACCTGGCCGATAAAAACTATTATTGAGATATTGTTTATTATTTTTTGGTATGAAGTCTTCAGAATACTGTGTGTATTTCACATCTGTAGCACATCCCAGTTCAGACAAGCCACTTTTTGAGTTCTGAGTAGCCCTGTGTGGCACATCGCTCCCACATTGAACACTGTAGGTTGTGGAGTAACCATGGATAGATAGGTGGTTGAGGTAAAGGTGGAGGGCAAGACTTTGAGAGGCAGTTTGGCCCAGCATTTAGAAGAGTGGGCATGGGGCGTATGTTGAATGATGAGGAGTGCTGGAAGGAAGTGCTGGGGCCCAGATTCTGTTGGTGATTCTGTTGTAATTGCCATGTCCCCTTTATTTTTCATCAGGACCTCCCCCTTCCTGTGCCTGAATCAGTGGGAGTCCTTAAACATGGACACCAGATGGTCTTCCTTATTCTTTGGTGGCCTTATTAGTTTTGCAGTTTCTTTCCCTCCCTCCCTCCCTCCCTCCCTCCCTCCCTCCCTTCCTTCCTTCCTTCCTTCCTTCCTTCCTTCCTTCCTTCCTTCCTCTTTCTTTCTCTGTCACTCAGGCTGGGTGCAGTGATGTGATCACGGCTCACTGCGCCTTGACTTCCCGGGCTCAAGGGATCCTCCTGCCTCAGCCTCTCTAGTAGCTGGGACCACAAGCATGTGCCACCATGCCTGGCTAAGTTTTTCATTTTAGTTTTGTAGTTTCTTGCAAGTTGCTCCTTAAATTTTCTCTTGGTCACTCTGCTTTCTGTTTTTTAACTCCTCTGTCTTCTAAGTTATGTGGATCCATTTTCCTCTAATTGTGCTACGGTATGAGCCCACCTAGTTGTTCACAGAGTGTTTCATTTTAAAAATGGGGAGCTCTGTATATATGGGCTCATCTGTTTGTGTTAAGTGGTAGTAGAGTTTGGATGTAACTTTAAAAAAAAGTTTATTTATTTATTTATTTTTTAAAGCTGAGCACAGTGACTCATACCTGTAATCCCAGCACTCTGGGAGGCTGAGGTGGGAGGATTGGTTGAATCCAGGAGTTCAAGACCAACTGGGGCAACAAAGTGAGACCTTGTGTATGCAAAAAATCAAAAAAGTCAACCGAATGTAGTGGTGCAACTATGGTCCCCACTACTCTGGAGGCTGAGGGAGGAGGAGGATCCCTTGAGCCCAATAGATGAAGGCTACAGTGAGCCATGATTGTGCCACTGTGCTCCAGCCTGGGTATAGAGTGAGACCTTGTTTCAAAAAAAAAAAAAAAAAAAAAAAGGACAGGATTGAAAGTACTTTGTTAGTTGTCAGCAATTTTGGATCTTGATGGTTTGCTAGTAATGCACACATTTTTGTGGTTTTATTTTTCGTATTTAGTGGAATTTTAAAAGGAGAAAGCAAAACCTCCAGAACAACTTAGTATTTTTTAACAGATAGGCTTTTGCATGTTTATTATTTGTTTTTTATGCACGAGTATTCTTATGATCTGACAGAAATGTACATTTTTAAGATCAGTGTGCTTATTGTAAAGATACCTTTTACAATAGGGTGAATTGATGACACTAGGATTCATCTAGGATGTTTCTTTTTTTTTTTTTTTTTTTAGATACTTATCGAACAGAAAATAAGTAAGGATGTTTCTATTTTTTTTTTTTTTTGGAGTTGGGGTCTTGCTGTCTTGCCCAGGCTGGAGTGCAGTGGTGCAACACAGTTCACTGCAGCCTTGAACTCCTGGGCTCCAGCTATCCTGCCTCAGTGTCCTGAGTAGCTGGGACTACAGGTATGCATCACCATGCCTGGCTAATTAAAAAAAAATTTTTAGTGGAGATGAGGTCTTGCTATATTGCTCAGGCTTGTGTTAAAACTGTTACTGAAACACCAGGGGTTTGGTTTAGGTCCTGCTGTTTTCCACACAGAAAACCAATCACTGAGATGACACCTATTTCCAGGGAAGAAGGCTTTAATCAGGTGCTGCTGCCAAGGAGATGGGAGCTCAGTCTCAAAAACCAATCTCCTTGACTGACTAAAATTAGGGGTTCATATAACAGGAAAGAAACATAGCAATGTGTGGGAAAACAGACCTTTGGAGGTGAAAGGAAGCAATCATGATGAATCAGGGGCCTGGCGCCTGATTGTCTGGGTATGGTGATCTGGTGAGCTTCAGTTCCTTGATACTTTTTGAGAGGTTTGCGGGGGGGGTCCTTTCCTGAGGAAGCAGTTCAAATAAAACAGATGTAAGCTTCAAGCTTTAAGATTAGAAGGGTCAATTTCTATGTTTATATATATGTTTATATATATAAAACTGTGGCACTGGTCCCCAACTTTTTTTTTGACACCAGGGACTGGTTTTGTGGAAGATAGTTTTTTCATGGGGTGGGGATTGTTTCAGGATGAAACTGTTCCACCTCAGATCATCAGGCATTAGATTCTCATAAGGAGTGGGCAGCCTGGATCCCTCCCATGCGCAGTTCACAATAGCGTTTGCACTTCTGTGAGAATCTAATGCTGCTACTGATCTGACAGGAGGCAAGCTCAAGAAGTAATGCTTGCTTGCTGACTGTTCACCTGCTGCTGTCTGGCCTGGTTCCTAACAGGCCATGGACCTGGACCGGTCCACGGCCCAGGAGTTGGGGACCCCTGGCTCAAGTGATCCTCCTGCCTTGGCCTCCTAAAGTGTTGGGATTACAGGCATGAGCCACTGCCATTGACCAGGAATTGCTTTTTTTTTTTTTTGAGACAGAGTCTTGCTCTGTTGCCCAGACTGGGGTGCAGTGGCGCAATCTTGGCTAACTGCAAGCTCTGCCTCCCGGGTTCACGCCATTCTCCTGCTTCAGCCTCCTGAGGAGCTGGGACTGCATGTGCCCGCCACCATGCCAGGCTAATTTTTTTATTTTTAGTAGAGACAGGGTTTCACCATGTTAGCCAGGATGGTCTCAATCTCCTGACCTTGTGATCTGCCTGCCTTGGCCTCCCAAAGTGCTGGAATTACAGGCGTGAACCACCACACCTGGCCAGACCAGGAATATATATATATATATATTTTTATTATACTTTAAGTTCTAGGGTACATGTGCATAATGTGCAGGTTTGTTACATATGTATACTTGTGCCATGTTGGTGTGCTGCACCCATCAACTCGTCAGCACCCATCAACTCGTCATTTACATCAGGTATAACTCCCAATGCAATCCCTCCCCCCTCCCCCTTCCCCGTGATAGGCCCCAGTGTGTGATGTTCCCCTTCCCAAGTCCAAGTGATCTCATTGTTCAGTTCCCACCTATGAGTGAGAACATGCAGTGTTTGGTTTTCTGTTCTTGCGATAGTTTGCTAAGAATGATGGTTTCCAGTTGCATCCATGTCCCTACAAAGGACACAAACTCATCCTTTTTTATGGCTGCATAGTATTCCATGGTGTATATGTGCCACATTTTCTTAATACAGTCTGTCATTGATGGACATTTGGGTTGATTCCAAGTCTTTGCTATTGTGAATAGTGCTGCAATAAACATACGTGTGCATGTGTCTTTATAGCAGCATGATTTATAATCCTTTGGGTATATACCCAGTAATGGGATGGCTGGGTCATATGGTACATCTAGTTCTAGATCCTTGAGGAATCGCCATACTGTTTTCCATAATGGTTGAACTAGTTTACAATCCCACCAACAGTGTAAAAGTGTTCCTATTTCTCTACATCCTCTCCAGCACCTGTTGTTTCCTGACTTTTTAATGACTGCCATTCTAACTGGTGTGAGATGGTATCTCGTTGTGGTTTTGATTTGCATTTCTCTGATGGCCAGTGATGATGAACATTTTTTCATGTGTCTGTTGGCTGTATGAATGTCCTCTTTTGAGAACTGTCTGTTCATATCCTTTGCCCACTTTTTGATGGGGTTGTTTGTTTTTTTCTTGTAAATTTGTTTGAGTTCTTTGTAGGTTCTGGATATTAGCCCTTTGTCTGATGAGTAGATTGCAAACATTTTCTCCCATTCTGTAGGTTGCCTTTTCACTCTGATGGTAGTTTCTTTTGCTGTGCAGAAGCTTTTTAGTTTAATGAGATCCCATTTGTCAATTTTGGCTTTTGTTGCCGTTGCTTTTGGTGTTTTAGACATGAAGTCCTTGCCCATGCCTATGTCCTGAATGGTATTACCTAGGTTTTCTTCTAGGGTTTTTATGGTATTAGGTCTAACATTTAAGTCTCTAATCCATCTTGAATTAATTTTCGTATAAGGAGTAAGGAAAGGATCCAGTTTCAGCTTTCTACTTATGGCTAGCCAATTTTCCCAGCACCATTTATTAAATAGGGAATCCTTTCCCCAGTTCTTGTTTTTCTCAGATTTATCAAAGATCAGATGGCTGTAGATGTGTGGTATTATTTCTGAGGACTCTGTTCTGTTCCATTGGTCTGTATCTCTGTTTTGGTACCAGTACCATGCTGTTTTGGTTACTGTAGCCTTGTAGTATAGTTTGAAGTCAGGTAGCGTGATGTCTCCAGCTTTGTTCTTTGGGCTTAGGATTGTCTTGGCAATGGTGGTCTTTTTTAGTTCCATAGGAACTTTAAAGCAGTTTTTTCCAATTCTGTGAAGAAACTCATTGGTAGCTTGATGGGGATGGCATTGAATCTATAAATAACCTTGGGCAGTATGGCCATTTTCACGATATTGATTCTTCCTATCCATGAGCATGGTATGTTTTTCCATTTGTTTGTGTCCTCTTTTATTTCACTGAGCAGTGGTTTGTAGTTCTCCTTGAAGAGGTCCTTGACATCCCTTGTAAGTTGGATTCCTAGGTATTTTATTCTCTTTGAAGCAATTGTGAATGGAAGTTCATTCATGATTTGGCTCTCTGTTTATCTGTTACTGGTGTATAGGAATGCTTGTGAGTTTTGCACATTAATTTTGTATCCTGAGACTTTGCTGAAGTTTCTTATCAGCTTAAGGAGATTTTGGGCTGAGACAATGGGGTTTTCTAAATAAACAATCATGTCATCTGCAAACAGGGACAATTTGACTTCTTCTTTTCCTAACTGAATACCCTTTATTTCTTTCTCTTGCCTGATTGCCCTAGCCAGAACTTCCAACACTATGTTGAATAGGAGTGGTGAGAGAGGGCATCCCTGTCTTGTGCCAGTTTTCAAAGAGAATTTTTCCAGATTTTGCCCATTCAGTATGATATTGGCTGTGGGTTTGTCATAAATAGCTCTTATGATTTTAAGATACGTTCCATCAATACCGAATTTATTGAGAGTTTTTAGCATGAAGGGCTGTTGAATTTTGTCAAAGGCCTTTTCTGCATCTATTGAGATAATCATGTGGTTCTTGTCTTTGGTTTTGTTTATATGCTGGATTACGTTTATTGATTTGCGTATGTTGAACCAGCCTTGCATCCCAGGGATGAAGCCTACTTGATCATGGTGGATAAGCTTTTTGATGTGCTGCTGGATCCGGTTTGCCAGTATTTTATTGAGGATTTTTGCATCGATGTTCATCAGGGATATTGGTCTAAAATTCTCTTTTTTTGTTGTGTCTCTGCCAGGCTTTGGTATCAGGATAATGTTGGCCTCATGAAATGAGTTAGGGAGGATTCCCTCTTTTTCTATTGATTGGAATAGTTTCAGAAGGAATGGTACCAACTCCTCCTTGTACCTCTGGTAGAATTCAGCTGTGAATCCATCTGGTCCTGGACTTTTTTTCGTTGGTAGGCTATTAATTATTGCCTCAATTTCAGAGCCTGCTATTGGTCTATTCAGGGATTCAGCTTCTTCCTGGTTTAGTCTTGGGAGAGTGTAAGTGTCCAGGAAATTATCCATTTCTTCTAGATTTTCTAGTTTATTTGCATAGAGGTGTTTATAGTATTCTCTGATGGTAGTTTGTATTTCTGTGGGGTCGGTGGTGATATCCCCTTTATCATTTTTTATTGCGTCTATTTGATTCTTCTCTCTTTTCTTCTTTATTAGTCTTGCTAGCGGTCTGTCAATTTTGTTGATCTTTTCAAAAAACCAGCTCCTGGATTCATTGATTTTTTGGAGAGTTTTTTGTGTCTCTATCTCCTTCAGTTCTGCTCTGATCTTAGTTATTTCTTGCCTTCTGCTAGCTTTTGACTGTGTTTGCTCTTGCTTCTCTAGTTCTTTTAATTGTGATGTTAGAGTGTCAATTTTAGATCTTTCCAGCTTTCTCTTGTGGGCATTTAGTGCTATAAATTTCCCTCTACACACTGCTTTAATTGTGTCCCAGAGATTCTGGTATGTTGTATCTTTGTTTTCATTGGTTTCAAGGAACATCTTTATTTCTGCCTTCATTTCGTTGTGTACCCAGTAGTCATTCAGGATCAGGTTATTCAGTTTCCATGTAGTTGAGCGGTTTTGATTGAGTTTCTTAGTCCTGAGTTCTAGTTTGATTGCACTGTGGTCTGAGAGACAGTTTGTTATAATTTCTGTTCTTGTACATTTGCCGAGGAGTGCTTTACTTCCAATTATGTGGTCAATTTTGGAATAAGTGCGATGTGGTGCTGAGAAGAATGTATATTCTGTTGATTTGGGGTGGAGAGTTCTGTAGATGTCTATTAGGTCTGCTTGCTGCAGAGATGAGTTCAATTCCTGGATATCCTTGTTAACTTTCTGTCTCGTAGATCTGTCTAATGTTGACAGTGGAGTGTTGAAGTCTCCCATTATTATTGTATGGGAGTCTAAGTCTCTTTGTAAGTCTCTAAGGACTTGCTTTATGAATCTGGGTGCTCCTGTATTGGGTGCATATATATTTAGGATAGTTAGCTCTTCCTGTTGAATTGATCCCTTTACCATTATGTAATGGCCTTCTTTGTCTCTTTTGATCTTTGATGGTTTAAAGTCTGTTTTATCAGAGACTAGGATTGCAACCCCCGCTTTTTTTTGTTCTCCATTTGCTTGGTAAATCTTCCTCCATCCCTTTATTTTGAGCCTATGTATGTCTCTGCATGTGAGATGGGTCTCCTGAATACAGCAGACTGATGGGTCTTGACTCTTTATCCAGTTTGCCAGTCTGTGTCTTTTCATTGGAGCATTTAGTCCATTTACATTTAAGGTTAATATTGTTATGTGTGAACTTGATCCTGCCATTATGATATTAACTGGTTATTTTGCTCGTTAGTTGATGCAGTTTCTTCCTAGCCTCGATGGTCTTTACATTTTGGCATGTTTTTGCAATGGTTGTTCCTTTCCATGTTGAGTGCTTCCTTCAGGGTCTCTTGTAAGGCAGGCCTAGTGGTGACAAAATCTCTAAGCATTTGCTTATCTGTAAAGGATTTTATTTCTCCTTCACTTATGAAACTTAGTTTGGCTGGATATGAAATTCTGGGTTTAAAATTCTTTTCTTTAAGAATGCTGAATATTGGCCCCCACTCTCTTCTGGCTTGTAGAGTTTCTGCCGAGAGATCTGCTGTTAGTCTGATGGGCTTCCCTTTGTGGGTAACCCGACCTTTCTCTCTGGCTGCCCTTAAGATTTTTTCCTTCATTTCAACTTTGGTGAATCTGGCAATTACGTGTCTTGGAGTTGCTCTTCTCAAGGAGTATCTTTGTGGCGTTCTCTGTATTTCCTGAATTTGAATGTTGGGCTGCCCTACTAGGTTGGGGAAGTTCTCCTGGATGATATCCTGAAGAGTATTTTCCAACTTGGTTCCATTTTCCCCCCACTTTCAGGCACCCCAATCAGACGTAGATTTGGTCTTTTTACATAATCCCATACTTCTTGCAGGCTTTGTTCATTTCTTTTTCTTCTTTTTTCTTTAGATTTCTCTTCTCGCTTCATTTCATTCATTTGATCCTCAATCGCTGATACTCTTTCTTCCAGTTGATCGAGTCGGTTACTGAAGCTTGTGCATTTGTCATGTATTTCTCGTGTCATGGTTTTCATCTCTGCCCGTTCGTTTATGGCCTTCTCTGCATTAATTATTCTGGTTATCAATTCTTCCACTCTTTTTTCAAGATTTTTAGTTTCGGCCGGGCGCGGTGGCTCAAGCCTGTAATCCCAGCACTTTGGGAGGCCGAGACGGGCGGATCACGAGGTCAGGAGATCGAGACCATCCTGGCTAACACGGTGAAACCCCGTCTCTATTAAGAAATACAAAAAACTAGCCGGGCGAGGTGGCGGGCGCCTGTAGTCCCAGCTACTCGGGAGGCTGAGGCCGGAGAATGGCGTAAACCCGGGAGGCGGAGCTTGCAGTGAGCTGAGATCCGGCCACTGCACTCCAGCCTGGGTGACAGAGCGAGACTCCGTCTCAAAAATTCTTCCACTCTTTTAAAAAGATTTTTAGTTTCTTTGCGCTGGGTACATAATTCCTCCTTTAGCTCTGAGAAGTTTGATGGACTGAAGCCTTCTTCTTTCATCTCGTCAAAGTCATTCTCCGTCCAGCTTTGATCCGTTGCTGGCGATGAGCTGAGTTCCTTTGGAGGGGGCGATGCGCTCTTATTTTTTGAATTTCCAGCTTTTCTGCCCTGCTTTTTCCCCATCTTTCTGGTTTTGTCTGCCTCTGGTCTTTGATGATGGTGATGTACTGATGGGGTTTTGGTGTGGCTGTCCTTCCTTTTTGTTAGTTTTCCTTCTAACAGTCAGGACCCTCAGCTGTAGGTCTGTTGGAGATTGCTTGAGGTCCACTCCAGACCCTGTTTGCCTGGGTGTCAGCAGCAGAGGCTGCAGAAGATAGAATACTGGTGAACAACGAGTGTACCTGTCTGATTCTTGCTTTGGAAGCTTCCTCTCAGGGGTGTACTCCACCGTGTGAGGTTTGGGGTGTCCAGACCAGGAATATTTTTAAAAGTAGATTGTAGAATCCTTCTGAGAGTTCTTTTAAAAATTAAAAAAAAAAATACAACTTCACTGTAGAAACTTGGACAATAGGGAAAAATGAATAGAAGAAAAAAGGGCAATTGTCCTATCACCTAAAGATAATCATTGCTAAACCGGGCACAGTGGCTCACACCTGTAATCCCAGCACTGTGGGAGGCCAAGGCGGGTGCATCACTTGAGGTCAGGAGTTCATGACCAGCCTGACCAACGTGGTGAAACCGCATCTCTACTAAAAGTACAAAAATTGGCTGGGCATGGTGGTGTGTACCTGTAATCCCAGCTACTTGGGAGGCTGAGGCAGAGAATTGCTTGAACCCGGGAGGCAGAGGTTGCAGTGAGCCGAGATTGCACCACTGTACTCCAGCCTGGATGACAGAGTAAGACTCCTTCTCAAAAAAAAAAAAAAAAAGAAGATAATCATTGCTCATGTCTTGGTTTGTTTCCTTCTAGTTTCTGAGTTTGTTCTTTAATGGTTTAGTCGTGGTATAATTTTGTTTTTTGCCCTTCTCAATTAACATTATAACACTCATTCCTCTATGTAATAAAATTAAGTATACATTTTAATGTTGACAATATTTTGTCAGTTGATAATACAACTTAGTTAACTATTGTATTATTGAGTAGGTAGGTTATGTTTACTTAGGAGAAATTTTTTCCCTTTAAAATTATTTTTTCTTTCTTGGCTGTGAAAGTAGTGTGTATTAGTATAGCCAATAGAAAATCAGAGAAAAGTAGAATTAAAAAACACCAGCAGTTTCACTAATAACAGTAGCTATGTTGGTGAATATCTTCTGGTCATTTTTCTATAAATAATTCTTTTGCAAATTTATATTTACAGAGACATGCAAAAGAGTATTACACAAGTTTTAAAAAATTTATTTATTTATTTATTTAGAAATGGAGTCTTGCTCTGTCACCCAGGCTGGAGTGCAGTTGCACCATCTCAGCACACTGCAACTTCTGCCTTCTGAGTTCAAGCAATTTTCCTGCCTTAGTCTCCAAGTAGCTTGAATTTCAGGCTACTGAACGGCGTGTGCCGTCACGCCCAACTGATTTTTGTATTTTTAGTAGAGACGGGGTTTCACCATGTTGGTCAGGCTGCTCTTGAACTCCTGACTTCAAGTCATCTGCCCACTTCTGCCTCCCAAAGTGCCGGGATTGTTAGAGGTGTGAGTCACCGTGCATGGCCAAAAAAGTTTATTTTTAAGTTAGTGTCTTTCTGTGTGACTAGCCCTCATAACCATGATTTCTAATATCTGTATAGAATTCCACCAAATAAATGTCACCATTTTCTTATCCACTTACCAATTGTATATTTAGGTTTTTCTCAGTGGATGTAAGAGTTTTAGGTATTTCTTTTTAGAGTAAATGCTCTGTGTTTTTATAGGTCCGTCTCACCCATGAAATTAAACACAAGAATATTGTAACTTTTCATGAATGGTATGAAACCAGCAATCATCTCTGGCTAGTGGTGGAACTCTGCACAGGTAAGAAAGAGTATGTAAAAAGTGCTATGAATATAGTATTGAAAAAAAACATGCTGTAAGTTTTGTTACTTTTGATGTTATTTACTATGTTAACTTGAAAATCTATTGCTCTGTGGATATTAGGGAAGGGTGAAGAGCAAAGATGTTTGGGAAAAAGAATTATGTAAATTCAATTCTGGGTTGGGTTTACTTTGGTGTATTATTACATTACATATATAAAAATTTAGAAATGTTTTAAAGTGGTGATTAATTTATCAAAAATATTTTCCCAAGGAATAAAAACGAACATTTTAAGTTGACTAGCTATTAATTAGCTAATACATTTATAAAGTATCTTTTTGTTTTTGTGAAAAGCATACTGTACCTCCTAAAATTTTAAGCAATGTGAAAAAGTACAAAGATGAACCAACAAATAATTAGAGATAACAAATTATAGCCATTCCTTCATACAGCTTTCTAGGACTATATACAGGGAGAAAGGTGACTAAATACATATTATCTGGGCTTTTAGTTTCAAAATTTTAAGAGTTTAACAGGGAAAAAATGTAATAACCACTACTAAGTACTACTATTAACTACTATGAAGTACTACTGTTAGTGTACTTCTGTTTATACATTGAGTAACAATAAAGGATAATTGAATATTGATATAATTATTACTAGCTTTGTGAATCTAACTTATCATATTGACACAGAATTTACAAAACTTAAGTAATTTGGATTAATAACTTACTTGATTTTATTTTTCTGAATCAATAGGACAGAATTATGGTTGAATTACTTCCATAGATGTACACATTGACAAAGTTATCAAGAGATAGTCCTAGAATTAGTTTTTTGCTTCAGCTGACCAGATGTAGTATCCTAACTGTAAAACCTGCCTACGTCTGTAACGGCCCCTCACCCACCAAAACAAAATAAAACCCCAAATACCTCTTCCCTTCATCATAGTAATTCATACTCAACTTTCCAATGCCAGCAGAGACTTACGTTTTCTGAATTTGGCTGTTGTATTAATTTTTCATTTATGTAGGTATATAGTAGGTATGTATATTAATATTTATGGGGAACATGACATAGTTGGTACAGGCATGCAGTGTGTAATAAGCACATCAGGGTAAATGGGGTGTCCATTTCCTCAAGCATTTATCCTTTGTGTTACAATCCAATTATATTCTTGTAGTTATTTTAAAATGTACAGTTCTATTATTATTGACTTTAGCTACCTGTTGTATTATCAAGTACTAGTTCTTATTCATTCTTACTATTTATTTTCACCCATTAACCATCCCCACTCCCCACCACCTCCCCACTACTCTTCCCAACCTCTGGTAGCCATTCTTCTGTTCTCTATCTCCATGATTTCAATTGTTTTAATTTTCAGCTCCCACAAATGAGTGAGGACATGCAATGTTTGTCTTTCTGTGTCTGGCTTATTTTACTTAACATAATGACCTCCAGTTCCAACCATGTTGTTGCAGATGACAAAATCTCTCTTTTATGGCTGAATAGTACTCCCTTGTATATATGTACCATATTTTCTTTATCCATTCATCTGTTGATGGATTGGCTGTTGTAATCTTGACCCTTAAAAAAAAAAATTTGTTTCTGGCACTTAGATGGTAGAGGAGTAACTGGGACCTTGGAAGAATATAGTAATGGGATTCTCAATGTGCCTGACTTTGGCCTTTTATTTCATTAATGGCACATGCTAAGGGTTGTGATTATCTGTTAAGGAAAGGCATAGTCTTTTTTGCCATGCAGTACTTTTCAGAATGTGACTTGACAGCACAACAGTAAATGAGAGTATAATATGATTTAAGTGCACAGTTTTGGGGTATTTACCATTAGTATTTGCAGCTGTTAGGGTTATTATCCTTTCATCTTACCTGCTTGCCTCTCACCATTCATCCATAGGGAGCAGGCACTTTCCTGAATCTGTCTCTGGTGCTTGGGCATAGACTTCTGTTGCAGCGCTTGGGCCACTGTATTCACTCACATGTGTGTTCCTCGACCAGACTGTCAGGGTTTACTGTCTTGATCATTTTTCAGTGTTCGTATCTGTCAGCATGGAACCTCTTGGGTACTCTGTGATGGTAGGGGGTTAAAATGGGTGATTTTAATCAACTTCTTGCAGGTGGTTCCTTAAAAACAGTTATTGCTCAAGATGAAAACCTCCCAGAAGATGTTGTGAGAGAATTTGGGATTGACCTGGTTACTGGATTACATCATCTTCATAAACTTGGCATTCTCTTTTGTGACATTTCTCCTGGGAAGGTAATTCATGAAAGTTTTTTATTTTCTAACTGCTTCTGTCTCAATTTAGAGTGCTTTCTCAAAGATGTTTTTATTTTTAGATAACATTTTGGTATAGAACATCTTGAAATTTTAGTTAATCTTTTTTTAAAATAAAAGGACGCAGGGCACAGGTGGCTCATGCCTGTAATCCCAACACTTTGGGAGGCCGAAGCGGGCAGATCACTTGAGGTCAGAAGTTCGAGAACAGCCTGGCCAACATAGTGAAACCTCATCTCTTCTAAAAACACAAAAGGCTGGGCGCGGTGTCTCTTGCCTGTAATCCCAGCACGTTGGGAGGCTGAGGTGGGTGGATCACGAGGTCAAGAGATCGAGACCATCCTGGCCAAGATGGTGAAACCCCATCTCAACTAAAAAAAAAAAACAAAAAACAAAACAAAAATTAGCTGGGCGTGATGGCACACTCCTGTAGTCCCAACTATTTGAGAGGCTGAGGCAGGAGAATTGCTTGAACCCGGGAGGCGGAGGTTGCAGTGAGCCGAGATCGCACCACTGCACTCCAGCCTAGTGACAGAGCAAGACTCTGTCTTAAAAAAATAAAAAAAATAAAAAATAAAAACAAAAAATAGATGGGTATGGTGGTAGTCACCTGTAATTCCAGCTACTTGAGAGGCCAAGGCAGGGAGAATTGCTTGAACCCGGGAGGCGCAGGTTGCAGTGAGCTGAGGTCACACCACTGCATTCCAGCCTGGGATTCCAGCGAGATTCCGTTTCAGAAAAAAAAAAAAAAAAAAAAGAAATAATGAAAGGAAATATATGGTACTGTATTTTAGCTACCTGTATAAGTTGCTTTTTGAATGTGAAGTCTCCTTTTCAGAGCTCTTTGAGTAATCACTTAATTCTACTAACCTACATTGTAAATGTTGAACCCAATATGTCTGTAAGATAAGGCCCTCTTAGCTCTTAAGTCATCGTACACATTTATGAACCATTGTTTTAGTTGATAGTGGCATTCTTGGCTATATATGTATGATTCCTGATATTATGGATCAAATATTTTCTTTTTGGTAAAATTAATTATCCACAACTAAATGTCCAGTATAGTAGAGTCATGAAACCTACTTGGTTTCTGAGTTGCAATCAACACTAACACTTAGAAGCTGTGTGAACCCGGACACGTTACCCTGCTTCTCTTTGCCTCAGTTTCTTTGTCACATGGAGATAGATTTTTCAAGATATTTGTGAGGATTACCTATTATATTTAGGTTAAGTTTCTAGGATACTTTTTGGTAAGTAGTGTACTCATGGTGACGTCAATTATTGTCTTTATAAGTACATACCCTGAGGAATTGTACATATTACTGGTCTGAGTTTTTACTTTTTCTTTAATATATGCCAAGGAAATAAAAAGCTAACTATTTCATTTAAGAATTTTATTTTTACAGGCCATCTGTATGAGAAGATAATTAAACCTAGAAAAGAAAACTCCATAAAGTCCTGTATAATGAATAGTAGTTCTTGTTTGAAATATTCACATATGTGCCTCAAGTCTGCAGCTACTCAACTGTCATTGTAATGCTGAAAGCAGCTGTAGATTAATTTGTAAATACCTGGCTGTGGCTGCATTTCAATAACTTCATTTGTGGATATGAAAATTTGAATTTCATGTAATTCATTGTTACATGTCTAGAAATGTTATTTTGATTTTTTCCCTAACCATTTAGAAATACAAAAACCACATTTAAAATATTATTTTATTTTTATTTTTTTGAGACACAGTTTCACTCTGTTGTCCAGGCTGGAGTGCAGTGGTGTGATCTCAACTCACTGCAAACTCTGCATCCTGGGTTCAAGTGATTCTCCTGCCTCGGTCTCCCGAATAGCTGGGACGGCAGGTGTGTGGCAAATTTTTGTATTTTTAGTAGAGACAGGGTTTCACTGTGTTGGCCAGGCTGGTCTCAAACTCCTGACCTCAGGTGATCCTACTGCCTTGGCTTCCCAAAATGCTGGGATTACAGGTGTGAGCTACCATGCCTGGTCAAATCCCCATCCCGCCTTTTTTTACTTACTTTTTTTGGTGTGGCAGTTTTCAGATGGTTTTTTTTTTTTTTTAATCTGACACTCTTGGTTCATAGCTGTACAAGGCAGTGGCCAGGGTTTGTCCCAGAGACTGTAGTTTGCTGATATCTATACGGGAGTTGTTTAATGAGATTTATTATCAGCTGTTATGATCTGAAAAACTCAGGCTGCTTTGTAACCCAAACCTGTGTTCTAGAACAGGGGTTAGCAAAGGTTAGGCAGGATTCCTATTTTTGTAAGTACACTTTCACTGGAACACAGCCACGACCTTTGGTTTATGTAATGTCAGTGGCTACTGTTGTGCAACAACAGAATTGAAGTATGAGATTCCATTGAAATGAAATGACATTGAAGTATAAAAGACTGTATGGCTCATAAAGTCTAAAATATCTATTAGCTGGCTCTTTACCGACCACAGAAAAATTTGCTGATCCCTGCTAGTGTCCTCTGGACCAGCAGCATTAGGTTGACCTGGCACTTGGTAGAAATGGGCCCCATCCCAGACCTGTTGAAGCAGAAACTCTGGGGGTAGTGACTGGTAGTCTGTGCTTTAACAAGTCTTCCAGGGGATTCTGATGCTCACATAAGTTTAAAAGCCACTATTGTAGACCAGCAGACATCCTTAGTATGTATTTGTGACTAGAAGTTAAGAGTTAACTTCACATTGCCTTTATTTTAATTTTATATTTTTGAGACAGGGTCTCGCTGTCATGCAGAATGGAGTGCAGTGGCACAACCCTGGCTCACTGCAACCTCCGCCTCCCGGGTTGAAGTGATTCTCATGCCTCAGCCTCCTGAGTAGCTGGGATTATAGGCGCCCGCCACCATGCCCAGCTAATTTTTGTATTTTGAGTAGAGATGGGGTTTCACCATGTTGGCCAGGCTGGTCTTGAACTCGTGGCCCCAAGTGATCTGCCCGCCTCAGCCTTCCAAAGTGCTGGGATTACAGGTGTGAGCTACCGCCCTTGACCCTACATAGCCTTGAAAAACCACAAAGCCACCTGACCCATTGTACCTATCTAGAAATACTTTTAATAGAGGAAATGGTAAAAGTAACAGAACAGTAGTTCCTGGCATGTTTTCAGCAATCCATAGATTCTAATCACAAATTATATTAGCAGACTTGAGCATTTGTCACATGCCGGCGACTGTTACAAACCCTTTACTTGTATAACTTCGATTAATCCTTACAACAGTCTGAAGAGTTTGGTATTATTTTTCCCATTTTATAGGTGAAGAGATTGGGGATTAGAAAGGTTAAATATGTTCTTCAAGGTCAGACAGCAAGTAAATGGTGGACCTGGGTGTAAAATCCAGATCTTCAACTTTAATCTTAACTCTACATTATGCTTCCTCACTTGAATAAACAACACCTCAGGCAGCTGGGTTTTCAAATCCTGTTAGAGCTGACACTGAGGCTTGGCAAGTGCAGATTGTTTTATTTTCATCATTGTTTATCTTTCCCCAAACCTGAAGTTTTCCACTTTGGTTATATGATGAGTTCATTATATAGATCTGAGAATGAACAATTTGATTTTGTATTTGATTATTAAAAAGTTGGATTTATTTTTCTTTAGCTTTTTAAAAAAATTATAAGCATTTATTTTTCTGAGTTCTGATGGAGAAAGAATAGCAATGCTCAAAAGTTCTTTAGTGCAATTATAAGAGGTACTGATATATGTACAAATTAAGTTGATTTTTCTTCTGAAAACATTTATTTGATCTTCATAGATACTCTTGGAAGGGCCTGGCACACTGAAGTTTAGCAACTTTTGCTTGGCAAAAGTGGAAGGTGAAAATTTGGAAGAGTTCTTTGCTTTGGTGGCAGCAGAGGAAGGAGGAGGTGATAGCGGGGAAAATGTCCTGAAGAAAAGCATGAAAAGTAGAGTCAAAGGTATGTGGACCTGGAATACTTAAAGATCGTAACTCTAGTTGTGGACCATGCAAGTCCTGTATTTAGGAGACAATGTCAGTCTTTTGTTTTGCCACTCATATGACATATTGAAAATGGTAATGACCAGCAGACATAGTCTGGACATAGGAATGGCTTTATCCATGGCCTAAAGTATTCAATGTGGATCGACTCTGTAAGGCCTGGGGAACCTTAAAGCCTGCATTTCGTCCTCAGCTTTATGTTTTACTAAGCACTCATTAGCACATAGGAGGGGAATGGTGCCTGGAACATTAGTGGTTCAATAGAAATTAGTTGAGTGAATGATATTCTGTAGTTGAAACATATTTCTTTCTTTTTTTTTTTAAATTTAAGTTCTGGGATACATGTGCAGAATGTGCAGGTTTGTTACATAAGTATACACACGCCATGGTGGTTTGCTGCACCCATCAAGCCGTCATCTACATTAGGTGTTTCTCCTAATACTATCCCTCCTTTAGCCCCCCCACCCCCTGACAGGCCCCGGTGTGTGATGTTCCCCTCCCTGTGTCCATGTGTTCTCATTGTTCAACTCCCACTTACGAATGAGAGTGTTTGGTTTTCTGTTCTTGTGTTAGTTTGCTGAGAATGATGGTTTCCAGCTTCATCCATGTCCCTGCAAAGGACATGAACTCATCCTTTTTTATGGCTGCATAGTATTCCATGGTGTATATGTGCCACATTTTCTTTATCCAGTCTATCATTGATGGGCATTTGGGTTGGTTCCACGTCTTTGCTATTGTGAATAGTGCTGCAATAAACATACGTGTGCATGTGTCTTTATAGTAGAATGATGTATATTCCTTTGGGTGTATACCCAGTAATGGGATTGCTGGGTCAAATGGTATTTCTGGTTCTAGATCCCTGAGGAATTGTCCTCCACAATGGTTGAACCAATCTACATTCCCACCAACAGTCCAAAACCGTTCTATTTCTCTACAGCCTTGCCAGCATTTTTGTTTCTTGACTTTTTAATAATTGCCATTCTGACTGGTGTGAGATGGTATCTCATTGTGGTTTTGATTTGCATTTCTCTAATGATCAGTGATGTTGAGTTTTTTTTCATATGTTTGTTGGCTGCATAAATGTCTTCTTTAGAGAAGTGTCTGTTCATATCCTTTGCCCACTTTTTGATGGGGTTATTTGCTTTTTTGTAAATTTGTTTAAGTTTTTTGTATATTCTGGATATTAGATCTTTGTCAGATGGGTAGATTGCAGACATTTTCTACCATTCTGTAGGTTGCCTGTTCATTCTGATGCTAGTTTATTTTGCTGTGCAGAAGCTCTTTCGTTTAATTAGATCCCATTTGTCAATTTTGACTTTTGCTGCCATTACTTTTGGTGTTTTTGTCATGAAGTCTTTGCCCATGCCTGTATCCTGAATGGTATTGCCTAGGTTTTCTTCTAGAGTTTTTATGGTTTTAGGTCTTACATTTAAGTCTTTAATCCATCTTGAGTTAATTTTTGTATAAGGTAAAAGGAAGGGGTCCAGTTTCATTTTTCTGCATATGGCTAGCCAGTTTTCCCAACACTATTTATTAAATAGGGAATCCTTTCCCTGTTGATTGTTTTTGTCAGGTTTGTCAAAGATCAGATGGTTGTAGATATCTATTTTGAGGTCTCCGTTCTGTTCCATTGATCTGTTTTTGTATCAGTACCATGCTGTTTTGGTTACTGTGGCCTTGTAGTATAGTTTGAGGTTAGGTAGTGTGATGTCTCCAGTTTTGTTCTTTTTGCTTAGGATTTTCTTGGCTATGTGGACTCTTTTTTGTTTCCATATGAAATTTAAAGTAGTTTTTTCCAATTCTGTGAAGAAAGTCAATGGTAGCTTGGTGGGGATAGCTCTGAATCTATAAATTACTTTGGACAATATGGCCATTTTCATGATATTGATTCTTCCTATCCATGAGGATGGAATGTTTTTCCATTTGTTTGTGTCCTCTCTTATTTCCTTGAGCAGAGATTTGTAGTTCTCCTTGAAGAGGTCCTTCACATCCCTTGTAAGTTATATTCCAAGGTATTTTATTCTCTTTGTAGCAATTGTGAATGGGAGTTCACTCATAATTTGGCTCTCCATTTGTTTATTATTGGTGTATAGGAATGCTTGTGATTTTTGCACATTGATTTTGTATCCTGAGACTTTGCTGAAGTTGCTTATCAGCTTTAGGAGGTTTTGGGCTGAGACGATGGAATTTTCTAAATATACCATCATGTCATCTGCAAACAGAGACAATTTGACTTCCTCTCTACCTATTTGAATACCTTTATTTCTTTCTCTTGCCTGATTGCCCTGGCCAGAGCTTCAGATACTACATTGAATAGGAGTGGTGAGAGAGGGCATCCTTGTCTTGTGCCGGATTTCAAAGAGAATGCTTCCCGTTTTTGTCCATTCAGTATGATATTGGCTGTGGGTTTGTCATAAATAACTCTTATTATTTTGAGATACATTCCATCGATACCTAGTTTATTGAGAGTTTTTAGCATGAAGGGGTGTTGAATTTTGTCAAAGACCTTTTCTGCATCTATTGAGATAATCATGTGGTTTTTGTCATTGGTTTTGTTTATGTGATGGATTACGTTTATTGATTTGTGTATGTTGAACCAGCCCTGCATCCCAGGGATAAAGCTGACTTGATCATGATGGATAAGCTTTTTGATGTGCTGCTGGATTCGGTTTGCCAGTATTTTATTAAGGATTTTCACATTGATGTTTATCAGGGATATTGGCCAGAAATTTTTTGTTGTTGTTGTTGGTGTATCTCTGCCAGGCTTTGGTATCAGGATGATGCTGGCCTCATAAGATGAGTTAGGGAGGATTCCCTCTTTTTCTGTTGTTTGGAATAGTTTCAGAAGGAATGTTATCAGCCCTTCTTTGTACCTCCGGTAGGATTCGGCTGTGAATCCATCTGGTCCTGGACTTTTTTTGATTGGTAGGCTATTAATTACCGCCTCAATTTCAGAACTTGTTATTGGTCTATTCAATGATTCGACTTCTTCCTGGTTTAGATGTGGGAGCGTGTATATGTCCAGGAATTTATCCATTTCTTCTAGATTTTCTAGTTTATTGGTGTAGAGGTGTTCATAGTATTCTCTGATGGTAGTTTGTTTTTTTTTTTTTGGGAGGGGGGACGGAGTCTCGCTCTGTCACCCATACTGGAGTGCAGAGGCGCAATCTCGGCTCACTGCAAGCTCCGCCTCCTGGGTTCACGCCATTCTCCTGCCACAGCCTCCCGAGTAGCTGGGACTACTGGCGCCCGCCAGCACACCCGGCTAATTTTTTGTATTTTTAGTAGAGACGGGGTTTCACCGTGTTAGCCAGGGTGGTCTCGATCTCCTGACCTCGTGATCCTCCCGCCTCGGCCTCCCAAAGTGCTGGGATTACAGGCGTGAGCCACTGCGCCTGGCCACTCTGATGGTAGTTTGTATTTCTGTGGGATCAGTGGTAATATCTCCTTTATCATTTTTTATTGCATCTATTTGTTTCTTTTCTCTTTTCTTCTTTATTAGTTTTGCTAGCGATCTATTTTGTTGATCATTTAAAAAGAAAACAGCTCCTAGATTCATTGATTTTTTTTTTGAAGGGTTTTTTGTGTCTTTATCTCCTTCAGTTCTGCTCTGAAATTAGTTATTTCTTGTCTTCTGCTAGGTTTTGAATTTGTTTGTTCTTCTCCAGTTCTTTTAATTGTGATGTTAGGGTGTCAATTTTAGATCTTTCCTACTTTCTCTTGTGGGCATTTAGTGCAGTAAATTTTCCTCTAGACACAGCTTTAAATGTGTCCCAGAGATTCTGGTACATTGTGTCTTTGTTCTCATTGATTTCAAAGAAGTTCTTTATTTCTGCCTTCATTTCGTTATGTACCCAGTAGTCATTCAGGAGCAGGTTATTCAGTTTCCATGTAGTTGTGTGGTTTTAAGTGAGTCCCTTCATCCTGAGTTTTAATTTATTGCACTGTGGTCTGAGAGACTGTTTGTTATGATTTCCATTCTTTTGCATTTGCTGAGGAGTGTTTTACTTCCAATTATCTGGTTGATTTTAGAGTAAGTGTGATGTGGTGCTGAGAAGAATGTATATTCTGTTGATTTGGGGTGGAGAGTTCTATAGGTGTCTATTAGGTCCCCTTGGAGCTGAGTTCAAGTCCTGAATATCCTTGTAATTTTCTGTCTTGTTGATCTAATATTGACAATAGGGTGTTAAAGTCTCCCATTATTATTGTGTGGGAGTCTACGTCTCTTTGTAGGTCTCTAAGAACTTGCTTTATGAATCTGGATACTCCTGTATTGGGTGCATATATATTTAGGAGAGTCAGCTCTTCTTGTTGCATTGATCCCTTTACAATTATGTAATGGCCCTCTTTGTCTCTTTTGATCTTTGTTGGTTTAAAGTCTGTTTTATCAGAGACCAGGATTGCAACCCCTGCTTTTTTTTTTTCGCTTTCCATTTGCATGGTAAATATTCCTCCATCCCTTTATTTTGAGCTTATGTGTGTCTCTGCATGTGAGATGGATCTTCTGAATATAGCACACTGATAGGTCTTGACTCTTTATTCAATTTGTAAGTCTGTGTCTTTTTAATTGGGGCATTTAGCTTGTTTACATTTAAGGTTAATATTGTTATATGTGAATTTGATCTTGTCATTATGATGCTAGCTGGTTATTTTGCCCGTTAGTTGGTGCAGTTTATTAATAGGGTCGATGGTCTTTACAATTTGGTATGTTTTTGCAGTGGCTGGTACCAGTTTTTCCTTTCTATGTTTAGTTCTTCCTTCAGGAGCTCTTGTAAGGCAGGCCTGGTTGTGAGAAGATCTCTCAGCATTTATTTGTCTGTAAAGGATTTTATTTCTCCTTTGCTTGTGAAGCTTAGTTTGGCTGGATATGAAATTCTGGGTTGAAAATTCTTTTCTTTAAGAATGTTGAATATTTGCCCTCACTCTCTTCTGGCTTGTGGGGTTTCTTCTGAGAAATCCGCTGTTAGTCTGATGAGCTTCCCATCATGGGTAACCCAATGTTTCTCTCTGGCTGCTCTTAACATTTTTTCCATCTTTTTTTTTTTCTTTGAGACAGAGTCTCGCTCTGTCGCCCAGGCTGGAGTGCAGTGGCACGATCTTGGCTCACGGTAACCTTCGCCTCCTGGGTTCACGCCATTCTCCTGCCTTAGCCTCCAGAGTAGCTGGGACTACAGGCACCTGCCACCATGCCCGGCTAATTTTTTGTATTTTTAGTAGAGATGGGGTTTCACCGTGTTAGCCAGGATGGTCTTGATCTCCTAACCTTGTGATCCACCTGCCTTGGCCTCCCAAAGTGCTGGGACTACAGGCGTGAGCCACCGCGCCCGGCCTTTTCCATCATTTTAACCTTGGTGAATCTGACAATTATGTGTCTTGGGGTTGCTCTTCTTGAGGAGTATATTTGTAGTGTTCTCTGTATTTCCTGAATTTGAGTGTTTGCCTGTCTTACTAGGTTGGGGAAGTTCTCCTGGATAGTATCTCCTGTGTTTTCCAACTTGGTTCCATTCTCTCCGTCACTTTCAGGTACATCAATCAAACGTAGATTTGGTCTTTCACATAGTGCCATATTTCTTGGATGCTTTGTTCCTTTTCACTCTTTTTTCTCTAACCTTGTCTTTTCACTTTATTTCATTAAGTTGATCTTCAATTTCTGATATCCTTTCTTCCACTTGATCGATTCGGCTATTGATACTTGTGTGTGCTTCACGAAGTTCTTGTACTGTGTTTTTCAGCTCCATCAGGTCATTTATGTTCTTCTCTAAACTGGTTATTTTAGTTAGCAATTCCTCTAACCTTTTTTCAAGGTTCTTATCTTCCTTGCATTAGGTTAGAACATGCTCCTTTAGCTTGGAGGAGTTTGTTATTACCCACCTTCTGTAGCCTACTTCTGTCCATTTGTCAAACTCATTCTCTATCCAGTTTTGTTCCCTTGCTGGTGAGGAGTTGTGATCCTTTGGAGGAGAAGAGGCGTTCTGGTTTTTGGAATTTTCAGCCTTTTTGCCCTGGTTTCTCTCCATCTTTATCTATCTACCTTTTATCTACCTTTGGTGTTTGATGTTGGTGACTTTTGGATGGGGTCTCTGAGTGGACATCCTTTTTGTTGATATTGATGCTATTCCTTTCTGTTTGTTAGTTTTCCTTCTAACTGTCAGGCCCCTCTGCTTCAGGTCTGCTGGAGTTTGCTGGAGGTCCACTCCAGACCCTGTTTGCCTGGGTATCACCAGCAGAGGCTGCAGAACAGCAAAGATTGCTGCCTGTTCCTTCCTCTGGGAGCTTCGTCCCGGAGGGGCACCTGCCAGATGCTAGCTGGAGCTCTCCTGTATGAGGTGTCTGCGGGCCCCTACTGGGAAGTATCTCCCAATTAGGAGACACAAGGGTCAGGGACCCACTTGAGGAGGCAGTCTGACCTTTAGCAGAGCTTGAACGCTGTGCTGGGAGATCCGCTGCTTTCTTCAGAGCCATTAGACAGGGGCGTTTAAGTCTACTGAGCCTGCTCCCACAACCTCCCCTTGCCCCAGGTGCTCTGTCCCAGGGAGATGGGAGTTTTATGTATATGCATCTGATTGGGGCTGCTGCAGATGCACTGCCCAAAGAGGAGGAATCTAGAGAGGCAGTCCGGCCACAGCGGACTCCGCCTAGTTCGAACTTCCATGTGGCTTTGTTTACACTGTGAGGGTAAAACTGCCTACTTAAGCCTCAGCAATGTGGATGCCCTTCCCTGCACCAAGCTCGAGCATCGCAGCTCGACTTCAGACTGCTGCGCTGGCAGTGAGAATTTCAAGCCAGTGGATCTTAGCTTGTTGGGCTCTGTGGGGGTGGGACCTGCTGAGCCAGACCACGTGACTCCCTGGCTTCAGCCCCCTTTTCAGAGGAGTGATTGGTCCTGTGTCTCTCTGGCCTTCCAGGTATCACTGGGGTATGAAAAAAAAAAACTCCTGCACCTAGTCGGTGTCTGCCCAAATGGCCACCCAGTTTTGTGCTTGAAACCCAGGGCCCTGGTGGCATAGGCACCAGAGGGAATCTCCTGGTCTGTGGGTTGGGAAGACCATTGGAAAAGTACAGTATGTGGGCCGGAGTGCACTGTTCGTCACGGCACAATCCCTCATAGCTTCCCTTGGCTAGAAGAGGGAGTTCCCTGACCCCTAGCGCTTCCCGGGTGAGGCGACGCCCCACCCTGCTTCGGCTTGCCCTCTGTGGGCTGCACCCACTGTCCAACCAGTCCTAATGAGATGAACTGGGTACCTCAGTTGGAAATGCATAAATCACCTGCCTTCTGCATTGATCTCACTGAGAGCTGCAGACTGGAGCTGTTCCTATTCAGCTATCTTGCCAGCATCCCTGAAGCAAATTTCTAGGGTGTATTCTTGGCATGTGAGATGGGGCTGGGGGTGTTAACATTGCTATACTTGAGGGAGGAGTCTGAAGTAATGTTTCTTATACCTTTTGGGGGAAGTGCTAAAGATCTTTCCTCCTCAGGTTCCGTGTTCAGGTACTTGAGACTTTGGGCCACTGAAGCTCTGTGATACTCATAGTGCTGTCAGCTGAGTTTGGTGGCAGTTGTAGGAAAGGGGACGATGCGAGAAGGTGGCAGACATCCTTGGACTTGGTAGTCATGTGACCCAGGGATGAGGGAAGAGGATGGGGAGCAGCAGGTTAATCATAGGCCCCGTAAATAGGACTAAAGGAAATTATACTTTCAGGGCCAGGCTTGCATGTGGTAAGATTTCGTGCCCAAGAAGAAGGCTTTTAATGTCCTCAAATTGCATTCCATAGAATTATCAGTATTCTATGAAAATGACTATTGTGGTCTATGTTAGTAGGATATGAAATTCTGAATTATTATGTATAATTTTATTATAGAAAACAAGGTCAATGGTATATTTTAGTATAAATGCATATTTAGTAAGGGGAAGAGAGCTGTGTTGTGGAGAAATAGGTCAGACGTTCTAGCAGTGATGCGTACTTCTGAACTTAATCTAAGAACAATTTCTATGATGGGGCAGGTTAGTCTGTTTGGCCAAGGGTAGAGGACACTTTCGTAACCAGCAGGGCAGAATCAGTCCTGACCTTTGGGGATCAGGTACTTTACAGGCAGTTAACCTTCACATCCCTGTGGCATTAAGATGAAAATAGAGTGTAAAACCACTTCTGTTTTTCTGGAGACTTGGAGAATTCACGGTCTAAGTGTGGCGGTGAACAAGGCACATGAAAAAATCACGCTACCTTTTGACATATTTGACTAGTTGGGCACTGTGATGGGGTTGGTGATTGGTCAGTGGTGGTGTACAGCCATGTTAACATTGATGTTGATGTTAGGGCAAACAGTTTGGTTAGGCTGCATAAAAGTAATATTGAAAAGAGCTTCTCATAAGGACATCTGGATTCTAGTTCTGTCTTTGCTTCTTTGTAACCTTCAGAGTAGTATCACATAGGTGCTAGGAGTTTTAATTTCCTGTGTAAAGATAGGGGTTGTCTGGATCATAGTTCCCAAATTCAGGGACAGAAAAGTTATATAAATCAATAATGTGGCCCAGTTTAAGAGGGATTGATGGGGGTTATGTCGAACTCGGCTCAATTTTGGCCCAGTCTTGTTGATTGATTGAGAGAAATTAGAAATCTGGGCTGATTTATGAAAACAGTTTCAAATTTAGAATCCCCTACCTACAGGTTAGGGTTCAAGTTCCACGATCTGGTCCAGGATTTCCTCTCTGTTCTTGTGGTGCCCACAAGATTGTGCTTCACTGTCCTTCAGTTGCAGGTACAACTGACCAAGGCCTCCAACTACTTGAAGAAATCCATCAGTGCTTTTGCTCTGAGGCCACAGTTCTCATGACTGTACCTAGCTAGTGACTAAGCTTGGAGGGGACACTAAGGCAGGCCTATTCCTGAGAGCACTCTAGTGGTCGACATTGGTTCAGGGATTCTTTTTGTTTGTTTATTTTGTTTGTTTTGAGATGGAGTCTTGATCTGTTGCCCAAGCTGGAGTGCAGTGGTGTGATGTCAGCTCACCGCAACCTCTGCCTCCGGATTCAAGCAATTCTCTGGCCTCAGCCTCCCAAGTAACTGGGATTACAGGCTGGAGTGCAATGGTGTGATCTTGGCTCAATGCAACCTCTGCCTCCCAGGTTCAAACAGTTTTCCTGCCTCAGCCTCCTGAGTAGCTGGGGTTACAGGCACCATGGCTGGCTAATTTTTTTGTATTTTTCATAGAGACGGGGTTTCACTATCTTGGCCAGGCTGGTCTCGAACTCCTGACCTTGGGTGATTCACCTGCCTCGGCCTCCCAAAGTGCTAGCATTACAAGGGTGAGCCACTGCAACCTCTGCCTCCTGGGTTCAAGTGATTCTCTTGCCTCAGCCTCCCAAGTAGCTGGGATTACAGGCATGTACCACAATGTCCAGCTAATTTTGTGTGTGTGTGTGGTTTTTTTTTTTTTGAGACGGAGTCTCGCTCTGTCGCCCAGGCTGGAGTGCATTGGCCGGATCTCAGCTCACTGCAAGCTCCGTCTCCCGGGTTTACGCCATTCTCCTGCCTCAGCCTCCTGAGTAGCTGGGACTACAGGCGCCCGCCACCTCTCCCGGCTAGTGTTTTTTTGTATTTTTTAGTAGAGACGGGGTTTCACTGTGTTAGCCAAGATGATCTCGATCTCCTGACCTCGTGATCCGCCCATCTCGGCCTCCCAAAGTGCTGGGATTACAGGCTTGAGCCACCATGCCTGGCCTAATTTTGTGTTTTTAGTAGAGACGGGGTTTCTCCTTGTTGGTCAGGCTGGTCTTGGACTCCCGACTTCAGGTGATCTGCCTGCCTCAGTCCCCGAAAATGCTGGGATTACAGGCATGAGCCACCACACCTGGACGGCTTCAGCTTTCTTGAGAAAGACTTCCTTCTTTGTCTGTCTGGATGGCAGGATTTTATCAGACTGAATACTTAAGTGTTTTCTTTTATAACTTTCATAATATTTTGTGCATAAACCATTTAACTTACCATGTAATAATATACTCTTTTGTGTATTTGTTTTCTATCCATTTGAGTGTGAACCCAGGGACTTTAATTCCGTTGTTCATTAGTGCATTGATTTGTTAATTCCACATTTATTTATTTATTTTTTGAGACGGAGTCTCGCTCTGTTGCCCAGGCTGGAGTGCAGTGGCGTGATCTCAGCTCACTGCAAGCTCCGCCTCCTGGTTTCACGCCATTCTCCTGCCTCAGCCTCCCGAGTAGCTGGGACAACAGGTGCCTGCCACCACACCTGGCTAATTTTTTGTATTTTTTTTTAGTAGAGATGGGATTTTACTGTGTTAGCCAAGACTCAATCTCCTGACCTCATGATCCGCCCACCTCGGCCTTCCAAAGTGCTGGGATTACAGGCGTGAGCCACTGCCCCCGGCCCTCATTTGTTTATTTTTTTGAGACAGAGTCTTGCTTTGTTACACAAGCTGGAGAGCAGTGGCATGATCTTGGCTCACTGCAACCTTTGCCTGCTAGGTTCAAGTGATTTTTGAATGGCCTCAGCCTCCCGTGTAGCTGGGATTACAGGTGCCCTCCACCACATCCAGCTAATTTTTGTAGTTTTAGTAGAGATGGGGTTTCACCAGGTTGGTCAGGCTGGTCTTGAACTTCTGGCCTCAAGTAATCTGCCTGCCTCAGCCTCCCAAAGTGCTGGGATTACAGGTGTGAGCCTGATCCACATTTATTTCTTAATTTGACTAGTTTACCCACATTCTAGGTACTGGAAATAAGGATGGGAAGACAAACATTCATATTCAACAAATATTAATGAAACATCTATTAAATGTTGGGCAGAGTGCAAGGGCATTCCATGGGTATTATTTGTGTTTCCTCAGCAGCTAGTGCAGGCAAATATACCTTCCATCGATGTGTGCGAAATGTGATAGCATAGCAAAAATGCTCCATGGGAGAACTTTATAGTCACGCATCAGGGCACACAAAGCTGCTGATCTGGCTGTGATGGGCTCTGGAGATAGGATTTGCTGGAAGGCTTACCTCAGTGGAATTTTGTTTCCAAATCAGTGGAGGTTACTTACTTCCTGGGGGAGAGATTCTCACTGGGAGGTGGGAGTTTGTTAGATGGAATGCACAGACTGTGCACCAGGGAGAGACAAGGACCCTGGGTCTTGGCGGGTGCTCTGCAACTGCCTAGCTGTGTGATTTACTGGAGGTTAAGTATCCCTCTAAAGCTTCCATTTCTCTTGTCAGTGAATAAGGGAACTTTCTGGCTCTAAAATATGAGATTTCTATGTAATATTAAACTTTGTATAAAGTGTATGTGGCACACATGAGTGCTTTTCACTAAATATTTCCTATTCTCCTGGATAGATGGTAGGATTGCATCCTCCCCCTGGTCAAAGCCAACTAAGTGTGAGCAGAAGTGATGTGAGTAACTTTGAGATGGGAATTTTAGGAGCCAGTGTTCAGTTAGCTATATTCTTTCTCCCTGCCTCCAATTGAGGAAGCATGAGTGGAGTTGGAACCTCTATCAGCCAGGGTCTTTGAGTGACTATGAGGATCAGAGCTTCTTGGTAGATTTGTTATGGACATATTTAGTGATAGATAAACCTTTGCTGTTAAGCCAGTGGGATGTTGGGGTTGTTACATTTAAGGTTTAACTTGAACTATTCTAATTGAAATTTAAAAGAAGAATGTAGCTGAATGTGCCATACCTCTCAGGTAGATTTTAAACACCTTTTTATATTCACACACATCCTTTGCAAAATGTAACCTTAAAATTAGAAAACACTTAAAAATGTGAAAGGCACATGAAGTTTTATTCATGCGTATGTTTTTCTCCTGCCCTTTTTCATCTCACCAGATCTTTCCTAGGTAGGTTCGCATTGGCAGCAATACAAATGCCTAACAGAGCTGTTCTCCATACTTTGCTTTTAGGATCTCCTATATATACAGCACCAGAAGTTGTGAGGGGTGCTGACTTTTCCATCTCCAGTGACCTCTGGTCTTTGGGCTGTCTGCTTTATGAAATGTTTTCAGGTAATTGTTTCCTGAATAGGTATAAAATCAGATATGACTAAAATAAAACCAGGTTAAGTCTGTAGTTTGCAGATGTTTTACTTACAAGATGTTAAAAAACTTGATTTTTAAAAATTTTGAGACAGTCTCACAGTGTCACCCAGTCTGGAGTGCAGTGACACGATCTCAGCTCACTGCAGCCTCTGCCTCTTGGGTTCAAGCCATTCTCGTGCCTCAGCTTCCTGAGTAGCTGGGCTTATAGGTGCCCACCACTATGCCAGGCAATGTTTTATATTTTTAGTAGAGACAGGATCTCACCATGTTGACCAGGTTGGTCTTGAATGCCTGACCTCAAGTGATCTGCCTACTTAGGCCTCCCAAAGCTCTGGGATTATAGGCATGAGCCACTATGCCTGGGCAAAAAACCTGTGACCTTATTAAATTTTTATATATACTGATTTTGGCTGAGTTGCTTGGTATCTAGGCATATGCAGATTCCTAGAAACTTCTTGACAAATAGGTAATTTTTCATGATAATCTGGAATGCTGAAATGTGCTTAACTCAAAAACTGTGATGATTAGAAATTTTTGTAAAGATGCCTTGCAACTGTGTATTATTCAGATGCGTTGAATGGCCTATACACCCATTGGTTCATAGTAGTGGTCCATATGTGTGTTTGTGTGTTTGTTAGGATGATAATACGTTTTGAATTAAGAGAAATATAAATTATATAGGCAGTGCCTGGTACGTACTAGGCATTAGCTATTCCTGTATATTTTTTCTAGAAGTTGTATAATCTTGAAATATCTGTAGTGGAGATGAGAATTATTGGTGATAGCAGACTTCTTTAATTTTTCAAGTTTTCATGTGATTTCAGGAAAACCTCCATTCTTCTCAGAAAGTATTTCAGAATTAACTGAAAAGATCTTATGTGAAGATCCTTTGCCACCTATTCCAAAAGGTAAGATTTCTTATGATAAAAATGGAATTAATTTACATTTTCCACTGATTAAAGGTGTACCTTTATCCAAAGCTTGCTTTTATTGATTCGTAACTCCCCAAAGTTACCTTTTATAAATGATCCCAAGTTGATATTTTTAGAAATGTTAGTATTTCCTTTGACATTTTTTAAAGATGCTGAAACAGAGAACAAAGTACTAATAGATTTCCCTCATTTAAAAACAAATTATTTTGTACATCTGTATCACAAAAAGTATGGCTTAAAGACTTAAGAAACTTAAACACTCATGTGACATTACTTTTTGTATGTATCATTTACTTTGTAGTCATATCCCATGTGGTTATTTCTATCTCCTGTTGGAACAAATCCGCCGTTTCCTTATCCTGATCAATCAGAATGCTACCCTTATGAGTTTTAAAAATCTTTATTTTATATATATATATATATTTATTTATTTTTGAGACAGAGTCTCACTCTGTTGACCAGGCTGGAATGCAGTGGCGTGATCTTGGCTCACTGCAACCTCTGCCTCCTGGGTTCAAGCCATTCTCCTGCCTCAGCCTTCCGAGTAGCTGGGATTACAGGTGCCCGCCACGGCACCCGGCTAATTTTTTGGTTTTGTTTTTTAGTAGAGACGGGGTTTCACCATCTTGGTCAGGCTGGTCTTGAACTCCCGACCTCATGATCCACCCACCTCAGCCTCCCAAAGTGCTGGGATTATAGGCATGAGCCACTGCACCCAGCCTAAAAATCTTTAAAATTAGATACAGTTGTAGTATTTTTAAAGTGTTGGAACTTTAATCATATAAATTGTGGTTAATGTAATGATCTATCAGCAATAATTTTTAAGGAAAGAAAAAAGAAGGCACAAATGCAGTAAAACATTTTGCTATACATTGTTAAAGTTTATCTTACGACACATAAATGGAAACAGGATTCTGCAAAAATTAGTGCTGTGTATATATGTATATATTTATTATTATTATTATTATTTTTTTTTTTTAAGAGACAGGGTTCTGCTGTGTCACTCAGGCTGGACTGCAGTGGTGCAGTCAGCCTCCCGAGTAGCTGGGACTGCAGGCGCACACCACTGGGAATGGCTAATTTTAAAATTTTTTTGTGGAGACAGGATCTTGCTATGTTGCCTAGCTTGTCTTGAACTCCTGGCCTTGATTGAGCCGCCTGCCTTGGCCTCCCAGAGTGCTGGGATTTCAAGTATGAGCCACAATGTGTGGCCATTACTACTACTTTTAACCATAGACTGATGACCTGGATATGGTATATAACTAATTTAAAAAGACAAAACATTATGAGATTAGTGGTATTGGACAGTGTCATAATATAATGCTTCTTATTTCTGTTAAAAATCTTAAAAGAAGGATTGCAAATATTCTAATCATAGTACTTTGTAATGCAAAGTTGTTCAAGTTAGGAATACGTCAAAGAATAAGGTATAATAGTTAATTAGGGCTGGACATGGTGGCACACACCTGTAATCCTAGCACTTTGGGAGGCCGAGGTGGGTGGATCGCCTGCGGTCACGAGTTCATGACCAGCCTGACTATCATGGTGAAACCCCGTCTCTACTAAATATAAAAAAATTAGCCAGGCATGGTGGCACATGCCTGTAATCCGAGCTACTTGGGAGGCTGAGACAGGAGAATCGCATGTACCTGGGAAGCAGAGGTTGCAGTGAACCGAGATCACACCATTGCACTCCAGCCTGGGCAACAAGAGTGAAACTCCTTCTCAAAAAAAAAAAAAAAAATTTGGAGCTGAGCTTAGTGGTTCATACTTGTAATCCCAGCACTTTAGGAGATCCAAGGCAGGTGGATCACTGGAGCCCAGGAGTTTGAGACTAACTTAGGCAGCATAGTGAGACCCCATCTCTACAAAAAATAAACAAAAGTTAGTCAGGCATGGTGGTGCATGCCTGTAGTCCCAGCTACTCTGGAGACTGGAGTGAGAGGATCACTTGAGCCTGAGAGGTAGAGGCTGGAGTGAACCATGATCGTGCCGCTGCACTCCAGCCTGGGTGACAGAGCGAGACTCTATCTCAAAAAACCCCCCCAACATAGTTGAAGACAAGTGTTTGAGTTTGTTAAGCTGGTGATTCTTATTGGGATTGTTCAGTGAAGAGAAGGCTTAGAGGTTTGTTAAGACTTAGTTTTTGCGATTTACATTTCCTTTTTGTGATCTAGGAAAATATGTTTTTAATCTTTGTGTTCTGTACCTCCCCATCCTGCCCCATTAAATGGAGGATATAATTGTTGTTAATGGATTTAGAGTTCTCTTAATAATAATTTATGTGTTTAAAATACTATTACTTTAAATGTTGATGTAAGAGATAAAAATAAAATTGATATGTATTTACTACTTACCATTTTTTTCTTGGAAATTAATTTGTTTATAGATTCTTCTCGTCCTAAAGCTTCTTCAGATTTTATTAATTTGCTTGATGGGTTACTTCAAAGAGATCCTCAAAAAAGGTTGGGACAGTATTTTGATTTTTTTTTCTTTTTCTTTTGAGTTCTGTAAATGGAGTAAGGGACAGTATTTTAATGGGAATAAATAGTGGAATATTTTCCCCCTTTTATGTACTTCTGAAATGGTGCTGTTCTTAATATACAAATTGTTATTCAAATTATTATTTTTTAAAGAAGTCTGACTTCGGATTAAAAGTGCTTCTCTCAGTTTGCAGGTGTTTTTAATCATGAGGAATTTTTGAAGTCAGTTTCTCTTTTCAAGTATTAAGTAGTTGACAAATTTTCTTATAATTCCCGAATCCAAGAAGTACCATTTCTTGTATTTTGTATTTCAGGCTAAAACTGTTTGACTATTGACCTAGGGATGATATTGTCAAGTTAAGGTGCTGTTAACTGAGTGATATTTAATGTGACCTGTTTTTATGACAAGCCTGTCATAATGGGGATATTAAGTGATAGGATAATAGGCACCTTGTGAATTTTCTGTCAGTGATGGCAGTGTTAGAAATCATTGTTGAGGCACAGGGTAGGGGAGGCTAGGAGGTGGACCAGAGTGGGAAAGAGGCCCAGGCAACTAATTTCTGGCCCTGGTTCTGTCACTAGATAACTGGGATGCAGGGATGGGAGGAGGGTTCAGTTTATAAAATGGAGAATAAATTTAGTGTAGCATATATAAGAGTCCACTCTTTTATTAAATATATTTTAAAAACTGCAGAAGGAAATGCTGATTTTTGTATAAGCTGTAGGACAAACATCCTTTACTTACATTAGAATGCTTTCAACATTAGTGTTATTTTGGTGGATAGTTTTTCAGACATCTTTTAATAGGATGTAACTATACCTAATTTACTTAAGAGAGTGTATCTACATATCCCTACATTTATAACCCTATGCTATATAATTTTCTTGCTTACATAGGACCACTCCATAACCTATTTTTTTCTCTCATGGTACATTATGCATATTTTTCCATTTCCATTTCTGAGTCTTGCTTTGTCACCCAGGCTGGAGTGCAGTGATGCAATCTTGGCTCACTGCATCCTCCACCTCCTGGGTTCAAGTGTTTCTCATGCCTCAGCCTCCTGAGTAACTGGGATTTCAGGTGCGTGCCACCATCCCCAGCTAATTTTTGTGTTTTTAGTCGAAATGGGGTTTCACCTTGTTGGCCATGCTGGTCTCGAACTCCTGACCTCAAGCAGTTCCACCTGCCTCGGCCTCCCAAAATGCTGGGATTACATGTGTGAGCCACGGTACCTGGCTGCTTGGTCATTTTAAATGGCTGTAGAATGTACATACAATTACCTATAAAAAAGTAAACGTTTAGAATGCCTCTTGATTTGTAATATTATATACATTGTTACAGTAAATATCCTTTTGTGACTTTTTAAAATGTTTTTGGGTTTACTTGGGTAATTATCTCTTTCATGTGAATGTCTTAAAGTGGAATGGCTTGCTAAAGGCTGAGAGCATTTAAACAGTTTGATACATTTCCTACATTCTAGGAACATGTGCTGATTTACACTCCCAGCAACAATATGTTAGAAAGCTCCTTCCCTCCCACTCATCTATAGTGTGCCTTGTTGATCTACATTTTTGTCAGTTTGATGGGTGAAAATAAATTTTACTTCGTTGGCTGTTTTTATTTCTCCTTTAGTGAACCATAAGAGCTTTTTGTGTAAAGGAATATTATATGTGGTTGTAAATTCTATTATTTGTGCTTTACTTTTGATTGGAGTAATTTTATTCAATACAGAAGTTTTGAGTGATTAGTCAACTATAAATTCTTTTCTTTTTTGTTTTAAAGTTTCAGTCAGGCTTAATTTTCCCACTCTGGTGAGTATGCCTACAGGTATACTGTATTAGTAGTGAAACTCAATCTTTTGAAAATGAGCCTGAGTTTTGAATACAGCCTAAAGTCATTTTAATGCAAGTGAACTAGCTAGGTAATATTATTTTGATTCCTAAACAAGGTGTGAATGTATATGATTATGAAGCTGATATTCTTCCCCTGCCCCGGCACCCCCTCCTGAGACGGGGTCTCACTCTGTCACCCAGGCTGAAGTGCAGTGGTGTGATCTTGGCTCGCTGCAACCTCTGCTTCCCAGTCTCAAGAGATTCTTCCACCTCGGCCTCCCAAGTATCTGGGATTATAGGTGTGGGCCAGCACACCCAACTAATTTTGTATTTTTTGTAGAGATGGGGTTTTGCCACATTGTCCAGGCTGATCTTGAAATCCTGGACTCAAGCAATCTGCCCACCTTGGCCTCCCAAAGTGCTGGGATTACAGGTGTGAACCACCGCGCCTGGGCTAATGTTCTTATTTATTCCTGAATGAAGTTCTAACAGAATAGTTCCAAAACTTAAATGTGTCAGTCAGGGTAAGTAAAATAATCTTGCCTCTGTTGTGAAATAAAGGATGACAGGATTATAGATATCTGATATATTTACTTTAGAATTTCAAATTATTTATCAATTCCCTTTTTCCCATGCTGGTTGAAGAACCCAGACTCTATGGAATTTGAACCCTGAGACTTCTAATCCTTACTTATCAGACTGTTTCATTCTGTACCATTTAAGGCTTCTGAATTGTTTCTTTTTATCTTGCTGTCTAAAAGAGGTTAATTGCATACAAAAATGAAATAATAAAATATAAAATGATTTCAAAGGTACATATGTACCTTTAGGAGATACAAATTGCAAACTCTGATATGTGTAATTGGGACATGTCTTGGGAGTTTTTCATGGTAAATCATGTTAAAGTAGAGTTTTAACATTTATGTTTTTTAAAGATTAACTTGGACAAGGCTACTGCAGCATTCATTTTGGAAGAAAGCTTTCGCTGGAGCAGATCAGGAATCAAGCATGGAAGATCTCAGTCTCAGGTAGTATACACTTACCTTCGTGTATAAGACATAGTTACTGGACACTTAAGCCCATTACTATCCTAATTATACAACATCAATGACCTGAATTTCTCTGCTTTTGTAGTAGGAGAAAATCCAGCATTTGTTTAATTAAGGGTTGCTTAAGGAGTTTACTCGTGATATTTTTGTGTTCTTAATTTTGCATATTTTCTGTTGTTATTCTTTAGTCATTGATATAATATGATAATCATTAGTTCTGTTACCAAATACATCTGGCTTCCCACCTCCCAAGTATATGGTAGGATCTTTTTTCTCCCCTTTAAGTTAGGTGTGGTCATGTGACTTGTTTTGGGTAACAAAATGTTAGCAAAAGTAATATGTGTTATTCCCAGATCCAAAGTTGAAGAGCAGCAGTAATTTACCACATGATGAGGTAATTGGGAAGAAAAATGTCAAAATGGAGTTCTAGCCTGGATTTTTTTTTTTTTTGAGACAACGTCTCACTCTGTCACCTAGGCAGGAGTGTAGTGGTACAATGATGGCGCATTGCAGCCTTGACCTCCCTGGGCTCAGATGATCCTCCCACCTCAGCATCCTGAGTAGCTGAGACTATAGGTGTGCGCCACTACACTCAGCTAATTATTGTATTTTTAGTAGAGACAGGATTTCACCATTTTGCCCAGGCTGGTTTCAAACTCCTGGCTTCAAGTGATTTGCCTGCCATGGCCTCTCAAAGTGCTAGGATTATAGGCGTGAGCACCATGCCTGGTCTGTCAGCTTGGATCTTTTTTTTTTTTTTTTTTTTAATTTGTTAAAAACAAAAAAGAGGAGACAAGTTCTCACTATGTTGCCCAGGCTGATCTCGAACTTCGGAGTTCAAGCGGTCCGTCTGCCTCAGCCTCCCAAAGTGCTGGGATTACAGGTGTGCACCACCACGCCTGGCCTTAGCCTGGATCTTGAGGGACTACAGTGACATAGCTTTCCTGCCAGTCTTTGATGGCTATATGGATGAGGGAGGCATAAAGTTAAGAGATTCTGTAACTTTGCTAAATGTCATGTGTAGTTTAATTATATTCTCCAACCTCTTCTTCTAACACAAAACTATAAAGAACTCCAAAGTAAGTTTGATTGTGTTGGTTTTCTCCAATAATAGCAGAAACACAATGGAGTGTTCTGGGCCACAAGATTCCAAGGAGCTTTTGCAGAATGCTCAGAGTAGACAAGCAAAAGGGCACAAGAGTGGTCAACCACTAGGTCACTCTTTCAGACTAGGTAAGCTTTTATTTGAGCACATTCATGCTACTTACAATGTTTGAGAGAGTTCCTAATTTCAATGTTATGTCCCTTTAAATCTTTGTGTATGTTATGCCTTGCATATGATATTTTTGTTCTTTTCTGTGTAACATATTACTTTCCTGCTACAGAAAATCCAACTGAGTTTCGGCCTAAGAGTACTCTTGAGGGTCAGTTGAATGAATCCATGTTTCTTCTCAGGTAGGTAAAATGAAAAAAGAGGGATCAATGTGAGACGAAAGTTAAATTTTCTTAAAGCGTCTGCTATCTTGGTGCAAACCATGTTACACAGAGATAAAGAACAGGGATTTTAGTGCCAAATTCCAGTTTCACTCTCCAATTTCAAAGTTGCAGTTAGGTGGTGGCCAGTGAAATGTAGATTTTGCTATATATAGGATTTTTGAAAATTTTTAACCAAACCAACTTATTTTTTACCAAAGCAACTCATTATTTCCATTTGTAAGAATTAATCCCTCTTCATTTTGTTCTTTAACTTAAAATAGAATTGAACTTAAAATTTCAGAAGTCCAGGTTGTTTGGTTTGTTTTGTTTTTGAGACAAGATCTCCCTCTGTTGCCGAGGCTGGAGTGCAGTGGCGTGATCTTGGTTTATTGTAACCTCTGCCTCCTGGATTCAAGTGATCTTGCCACTTCAGCATCCCAAGTAGCTGTGACTACAGGTGTGTGCCACCATGCCTGGCTAATTTTTTTGTAGAGACGGTGTTTTGCCATGTTGCTCAGGCTGGTCTCGAACTCCTGGGCTTGAGCCATTTGCCTGCCAATGCACCCAGTTTTTGTTGTTGTTGTTAATGCTTTGAAGGCAAAATCTTTTCTATTTGGGTAAATACTTACAGAAAAGAAGAGGTTCTGTTTTTCTTTAAATCCTTTTTTTATTCTTTATTTTAATTTAATTTTATTTTTTTGAGATGGAGTCTTGTTCTGTTGTCCAGGCTAGAGTACAGTGGCGTGATCTTGGCTCACTACAGCCTCCACCTCCCAGGTTCAGGTGATTCTCCTGCCTCAGTCTCCCAAGTAGCGGGGACTACAGGGGCCCACCACCTCGCCTGGCTAATTTTTGTATTTTTAGTAGAGATGGGATTTCGCCATGTTGGCCAGCCTCGTCTTGAACTCCTGATATCAGATGATCCGCCCGCCTAGGCCTCCCAGAGTGCTGCGATTACAGGCATGGGCCATTGTGCCCAGCCTTTTTTTTACTTTTCTATATGTGAGGCTTAAATAATGTTTGTAATCACTGAAATAATTAAAGTCAGAGTGATATCTTAAAGTGATTAGGACCAATGCATTAAAAAATTTAGTAGTATGGGCCGGGCTTGGTGGCTGATGCCTGTAATCCCAGCACTTTGGGAGGCCGAGGCGGGCAGATTACCTGAGGTCAGGAGATCGAGACAAGCCTGGCCAACATGGTGAAACCCTGTCTCTACTAAAGAAAAAAAAAATTAGCCGGGCGTGCTGGTGGGTGTCTGTAATTCCAGCTACTTGGGAGGCTGAGGCAAGAGAATCACTTGAACCCAGGAGATGGAGGTTGCAATGAGCTGAGATTGCACCATTGCACTCCAGCCTGGGCAACAAAAGTGCAACGCTGTCTCAAAAAAAAAAAAAAAAAAAAAAAAGAACAAAAATTAGTAGTATGTAAATATTAAAAGTATTTAAAATATTTTGTAACATAGAGAAATAGTTTTGTTTCATGAAATAGGGGTTATAATTATAAATTAAAATTCCTGATATGCTTTACCCATATTTAAATGTAATGTATGTTTATGTATATACATTTTACACGTTTTATTTTTTATTTATTTATTTATTTATTTTTTTTGAGACAGACTCTTGCTCTGTTGCCCAGGCTAGAGTGCAGTGGCGTGATCTCGGCTCACTGCAGCTTCTGCCTCCCTGGTTCAAGCGATTCTCATGCCTCAGCCTCCCAAGTGGCTGGGATTACAGGCATGCACCACCATGCTTGGCTAATTTTTTTTGTATTTTTAGTAGAGACGGGGTTTCCCCAAGTTGCCCAGCTGGTCTCGAACTCCTGAGCTCAGGTGATCTGCCCGCCTTGGCCTCTCAAAGTGCTGAGATTATAGGTGTGAGCCACAGCACCTGGCCCATTTTATACACTTTAAATTTAACTTTTTAGAACCTCCTACAATTTCTGGTATTCGTATTTTATGTACTATGTAAGTATATGTTTAATGAAGGGATCAACAGATAAGTGAATGAGAGTTGAGGATCCTGATACTTGGGAATTTGAAGTATTCCCAAGTATACTTTTTTTTTTTTCCCCTTGAGATGGAGTCTTGCTCTGTTGTCCAGGCTGGAGAGCAGTGGTTCGGTCTTGGCTCACTGCAACCTTCACCTCCCCTGTTTAAGCTATTCTCCTGCCCCAGCCTCCCAAGTAGTTGGGACTACAGGCATACACCACCATGCTGGGCTTTTTTTTTTTTTTTCCCCGAGATGGAGTGTCACTTTGTCACCCAGGCTGGAGTGCAGTGGCTTGAACTTGGCTCACTGCAATCTCTGCCTCCTGAGTTAAAGTGATCCTCCTGTCTCAGCCTCCCTAGTAGCTGGGATTACAGGTGCCTGCTATTATGCCTGGCTAATTTTTGTATTTTTAGTAGAAACAGGGTTTTGCCATATTGGCCAGACTGGTCTCAAACTCCTGACCTCAAGTGATCTGAGTGGCTCAGCCTCCCAAAGTGCTGGGATTACGGGAGTGAGCCACCGCACTTGACCCTGAAGGAAATAATTAAAAAATATTAATGATCTGATGGGAAAGATTTCTTAAAATGTGAGAAGCTCAGGCCGGGTGTGGTGGCTCATGCCTGTAATCCCTGCATTTTGGGAGGCTGAGGCAGGTAGATCGTGAGGTAAGGAGTTCTAGACCAGCCTGGCCAAGATGGTGAAACCCTGTCTCTACTAAAAATACAAAGATTAGCCAGGTGCAGTGGCGGGCGCCTGTAATCCCAGCTACTTGGGAGGCTAAGGCACGAGAATCACTTGTACCTGGGAGGTGGAGGTTGCAGTGAGCCGAGATTGTGCCACTGCACTCCAGCCTGGGCAACAGAGCAAGACTCCATCTCAAAAAAAAAAAAAAAAAGTGAAAAGCTCAAAACCGTGGATCCAGGAAAAGTACAGTGGCCCATACGGTATGGCAGGCATTTATATGTGTAGGAGGAATCATTACAAGTAGATAAGGATTGTAACTTCCTTGTTACTTATTTTAAATAGGTGCCAGGGTAATTTCCTTTTCAAGTATTTTCTGATATACAGCTACAAATATTTTTCATTCTTTGTAGAATATCTGATCTATTTTATTTATGTTAATCCTGCCTATACCAGAAGACATTTATAAAAATTAACGCTTGAAGGTTTCTAGTTAAAAAAGAAGATACTGTGTATGGCATGGAAAGTATAAATAAAAGAAATAATACATTAGCCAGGAAATTAATAGCGGTTATAAAAATTATATAAACACAAATTAGATCTAGACTTTTTTAGTGAGAGCATATGGAATCATCATACTCTACCATTTTTCATGAGACATGTTTTCTTCCAGAAAACAGTAAACAGAGTAAACTTTCTGGAATCTCAATAATGTTAACTGGTATGTATTTTTCAGTTCTCGTCCTACTCCCAGAACTAGCACTGCAGTGGAAGTAAGTCCTGGTGAGGATATGACTCATTGTTCACCACAGAAGACTTCTCTGACCAAGGTGAGCAGACTTGGGAAATTTTCTTTCTACATAAGATGTAGAAGCTCAAAAGAATAATTGTAAGTTGGTAAATGAATTATGTTTATAAATACAAAATTTACAATAAGGTCATCTTTCCTGATCATTATGGATTTTTCTTGTAGGTACTCTGAGAGAGATATCCCAGTTAGTTGCTTCATAGTTCTTTTTGGTAGGACTTTCCTTGAGATACAGTTGACATACCATACAATTCACCTATTTAAGGTGAACAATTCAGGCTGGGTGTGAATTGTAAATCTTGCACTTTGGGAGGCTGAGGCAGGAGGATCACTTGAGGCCAGGAGTTTGAGACCAACCTGGCCAACATAGTGAGACCCTGTCCTCACAAAAAATAAAAAACATGAGCTGGGTTTGGTGGTGCACACCTGTAGCCCTAGCCACATGGGAAGCTGAAGTGGGAGGGTTTCTTGAGCCCTGGAGTTTGATGCTGCAGTGAGCTATGACGGCGCCACTGCACTCCAGCCTGGGTGACAGAGTGAGACCCACCTCTTTAAAAGAAAAAAAAAAAGGTACAATTCAGGGACCTGTAACATTTTCAGAGGTGTGCAACCATCACCACAGTTTTAGAATTCTTCCATCACCCAACAAAGAAACTACCGTTAGCAGTCACTGCCCCCTGCCACCCCATGTTTCTCCAGTTCTTTTCCATGCTTGTACTAGGCAACCACTAGTATACGTTTTGTCTTTATTATTTTACTTGTTCTGTGCATTTTCTATAAATGGAATCAACAATATGTGGTCTTTTGTTACTAGCTTTTTCCACTTAGCATATGTCTTCTTTGTTTTTTTTTTGTTTTTTTTTGTTTTTTTTGAGATGGAGTCTCGCTCTGTCGCCAGGCTGGAGTGCAGTGGCGCAACTTCGGCTCACTGCAACCTGTGCCTACCGGATTCAAGCAATTCTCCTGCCTCAGCCTACTGAGTAGCTGGGACTACAGGTGTGTATCACCACGTCCAGCTAATTTTTGTATTTTTAGTAGAGACGGAGTTTCACCATGTTGATCAGGATGGTCTCGATCTCTTGACCTCATGATCCGCCCACCTTGGCCTTCCCTAGTGCTGGGATTACAGGCGTGAGACACCATGCCTGGCCTGTTTAACATATATGTTCAAGGTTCATCCAAGTTGTGGCATGTATCAGTACTAGATTCCTTTTTATTGTCAAATAATTTGTTGTGTATACAACATCTTTTTTTTTCCAATCATCAGTTGGTGAATATTTGGGAGTAGAATTGCTGTGTCATATGTTAACTCCTTGTTTAACTTTTTGTTTTTGAGATAATGTTTCCCTCTGTCACCCAGGCTGGAGTACAGTGATACAATCATAGCTCACTGCAGTCTGGACCTCCTTGACTCCAGTGGTTGTCCTGCCTCAGTCTGCCAAGAACCTGGAACTATAGGCATATGCCACCACACCTGGCTAAGTTTACAAAAAATTGTTTGTAAAGACAGAGTCCCTCTATTTTGCCTAAGCTCAAACTTCTGAGCTCAAGCGATGCTCCTGTCTCAGCCTCCCAAAGTGCTGGTGTTATAGAGTGAGCCACTGCACCTGGCCTTAACTTTTTGAAGAATTGTCAAACTGTTTTTCAAAGCATCTGCACCATTTTACATTCTAACCAGCAGTGTATGAGGGTATCAATTTTTACACATTCTCACTAACATTTGGTATTGTCTTAAATAATGTGGTAAAAAATGCATTACATAAAATGTACTATTTTAAATCATTTCTAAGTATATAGTTCAAGTGGCATTAAGTACATTCATATTGTTGTGCAACTATTTCTACCATCTATCTCCAGAAAATTTTAATCATCCCTAATTGAAACTCTGTACCCATTAAATAATAAGTGCCCATTTCCCATTACCGTTAGCCCCTGGTAACCACTATTATACCTTCTGCCTCTATGAATGTGCCTATTCTAGGTCCATTGCATAAGTCAGGGGTCTTCAACCCCCTGGCCATGGACAGCTGCTAGTCTGTGGCCTCTTAGGAACCAGGCCACAGAGCAGGAAGTGAGTGGCGGGCAAGTGAGTGACACATCATCTGTATTTACAGCTGTTCTCAATCTACACCTGTATTATTGTCTGAGCTCTGCCCCCTGTCAGATGAGCGGTTGCATTAGATTCTCATAGGAGCATGAATCCTGCTGTGAACTGTGCACGTGAGGGATCTAGGTTGGGTGCTCCTTATGAGAATCTAATGCCTGATGATCTGTCACTGTCTCCCATCATCCCCAGATGGGACTATCTAGTTGTGGGAAAACAAGCTCAGGGCTCCCACTGATTCTATAGTATAGTGAGTTGTATAATGATTTCATTATATATTACAATATAATAATAGAAATAAAGTGCACAATAAATGTAATTCACTTGAATCATCTCAAAATCATCTCCCCCAACCTTGTCTGTGGAAAAATTGTCTTCCGCAAAACTGGTTCCTGTTGCCAAAAAATTTGGGGACTGCTGGCATAAGTGGTCTCATACAGGCTGGGCGCAGTGACTCACGCCTGTAATCCCAGCACTTTGGGAGGCTGAGGCAGGTGGATCACAAAGTCAAGAGATCGAGGCCATCCTGGCCAACATGGTGAAACTGTGTCTCTGCTAAAAATACAAAAATTAGCTGGACATGGTGGCGTGTGCCTGTAGTCCCAGCTACTCAGGAGCCTGAGGCAGGAGAATTGCTTGAACCAGGAGGCGGAGGTTACAGTGATCCGAGATTGTGCCACTGCACTCCAGCCTGGTGACAGCAAGACTCAGTCTCAAAGAAAAAAAAAAAAAAAGTGGTCTCATATAGTATTTGTACTTTTGTGCCTGGCTTATTTCACTTAGCATAATGTCATCCATGTTGTAGCATGTGCCAGAATTTCATTTTTTAAAGGCTGAATAATATTCCCTTGTGTGTATTTAATATGCTTTGTTATCTTTTCATCTGTTGATGATTTCTTGGGTTGCATCCACCTATTGGCTATTCTGAATGGTGCTGCATTGTCTGTCTTTCTTGTGATAGCCATTCTATTTCACATCTAGCAGGTATGAAATTCCATTGATTGATTGATTGATTGATTGATTGAGACAGGGTCTCACTCTGTCGCCCAGTCTGGAGTGCAGTGGCATGATCTTGGCTCAGTGCAACCTCTGTCTCCCAGGCTCAAGCGATTCTTCTGCCTCAGCCTCCCAAGTAGCTGGAATTACGGGTACATGCCACTACCACCTGGCTAATTTTTTTTTTTTTTTTTGAGATGGAGTCTTGCTCTGTCGCCCAGGCTGGAGTGCAGTGGCACAATCTCGGCTAACTGCAAGCTCCGCCTCCCGGGTTCATGCCATTCTCCTGCCTCAGCCTCCTGAGTAGCTGGGACTACAGGTGCCCGCCACCATGCATAGCTAATTTTTTGTATTTTTAGTAGAGATGGGGTTTCACCGTGTTAGCCAGGATAGTCTCGATCTCCTGACCTTGTGATCCGCCTGCCTCAAACTCCCAAAGTGCTAGGATTACGGGCGTGAGCTACTGGGCCCGACCCATCTGGCTAATTTTTGTATTTTGTAGAGACGAGGTTTCACCATCTTGGCTAGACTAGTCTCGAACTCCTGACCTCAAATGATCCACCTGTCTCTGCCTCCCAAAGTGTTTGGATTACAGGCATGAGTCACCGCGCCTGGCTAGTAGGTGTGAATTTCTATGTCTTAGTGGTTTTTATTTGCATTTACCTGATGGCTAATGATGTTGCGTATCTTTTTATGTGTTTATTGGCCATTTGTCTATTTTCTTTGGAGAAATATTTATTCAAAAATTTAACCTATTTTTAATTGGGCTATTTATCTCTTTATTATTTAGTTGTTAAGAATTTTTTACATATTCTAGATAGGAGTTATAACAATTTTCTCCCTTTTTCTGGATTGTCTTTTTTCTTTCTTGATGGTATCCTTTGAAGCGCAAAAGTTTTAAATTTTGATATAGTCCTATTTATCTTTTTTCGTTTGTGTTTTTTGGCTGCTTGTGCTTTTGGTGTAATATCTAAAAACACCATTGCTACTCCAAGGTCACAAAGGTTTCTGCCTATGTTTTCTCTTAAGAGTTTTATAGTTTTATTGATATCTCTTAGATTTAGCTATTTTATCCATTTGAGTTAATTTTTGCATGTGGCATGAAGTAGGGGGTATACTTCATTGTTTTTCATCTAAACATCCAGCTGTCTCAGCACTATCTGTTGAAAAGCTTAGTCTTTCCCCATTGAATTGTCTTGGAACTCTTACTGAAGATCGATTGATTGTATAGGTAAAGGTTTATTTCTGGATTCTATTCTGTTATCTATTCATCTGTTCTTATACTAGCGGCACACTCTTGATTACTGTAGCTGTTTAGTAAGCTTTGAAATCAGAAAGTATCAATCCTCCAAAAAAATTTTTAAGGTGGTTTTGGCTGTTCTGGGTCACTTGCATTTCTATATGAATTTTAAGATCAGCATGTCAGTTTCTGCAAAGGAGCCTGCTGGGATTTTAATCACAGTTGCATTGAATGTGTAGATTAATTTAGGAAGTACTGCCATTTTAACAATGTTAAGTTTTTCTCCACGAACACAGGATGTATTTGTACTTATTTAGGCCTTCTTTAATTTCTTTCAATCAAAGTTGTGTTGAATGCGGAACTACTTCGAATTAATTCTAAGTTATTTTTATGCTACTTATTGCTTGACAAATATAATTGCTTTTAGTTTTTACTGTGGTTTTGATGTAATGTGAAGTGTATTTGGACCATGTGAAGCTTATTTCTGCTTTGAAATTTAGTATAAATGGATTATAATAAAATCTCACTGTGCTAATTTTTTGGTTATGTGAAATAGAAAATCAATGTAAATTAAAAAATTCATTCTGAAAGGTGATAGATGTTGAAGCTCTTCTGGCAGATGCTTATAAAGAAGAGTATGTAATCATTGTATTGAGGAAATATAATCAATAATGTGAATACCTAAGGTAGTTTATTTTACATATGCATCTGTATATTTATTTATTTATTTATTTTTGAGACAGGGCCTCGCTCCTATCACCCAGACTGGAGTGGAGTGGCATGATTGTGGCGCATTGCAGCCTCAACTTCTCAGGCTTAGGTGATTTCTCTCGTCTCAGCCTCCTGAGTAGCTGCGACTACAAGTGTGCGCCGCCATGCCTGGCTAATTTTTTGTAATTTTGGTAGAGGTTTCCCCGTGTTGCCCGGGCTGGTCTCAAACTCCTGGACTCAAGTGATCTGCCGGCTTTGGCCTCCCAAAGAGCTGGGATTACAGTTGTGAGCCACTGTGCTTGGCCTTATGTTTTATAATTTTTAAGTGATACTTTTTATTCAATTACAAAACATAGGCCGGGCACGGTGGCTCAAGCCTGTAATCCCAGCACTTTGGGAGGCCGAGGCGGGTGGATCACGAGGTCAGGAGATTGAGACCATCCTGGCTAACATGGTGAAACCCCGTCTCTACTAAAAATACAAAAAAAAAACTAGCCGGGCGTGGTGGCGGGCGCCTGTAGTCCCAGCTACTCGGAGGCTGAGGCGGGAGAATGGCGTGAACCCGGGAGGCGGAGCTTGCAGTGAGCCGAGATCGCGCCACTGCACTCCAGCCTGGGCGACACAGCGAGACTCCGTCTCAAAAAAAAAAAAAAAAAAAA